>NC_041388.1:41182125-41201441 GCF_002162155.2 Triticum dicoccoides | reverse complement strand
CGGTGCGCCATTAGAAGTTTCGAAAAAAAAAGAAAAAAAAATAAAAAAAAATTGTTAGTAATGGCGCACCAGTGGGCAGTGCGCTAGTGCGCCATTACTAAGTTTTTTTCAAAAAAATTCAAAAAACTTTCCCTAGCATACTGAGCTGCATTGTGACTGTGAATCAAAAAAAAATGTCACACCCAGTACTCCATTGTGACTGTGAATCCGTTCCCTAGCATACTGAGTTGCAAAAAGGGGGATCAACAGTGGAGAGAGAGAGAGAGATGCCGGCCAAATTGATCCCCATTCCATGTCTATCACTAATAGTACAACTATTCTTCAGACCCAAATTGATCATTTCTCAAGCAAAGATAAACCGAAACCAACGACATCAGATCACCACTTGCCATAACACCATGGTCGACCACAGAGCGGAGATGTCGGCCGGTGTTCATCGCAGGTGGAGAATTGTGTGATGTGCTCTCGTCCATCCTATCTTCTACAGCAGTTGTAGGAGCACATCAATTGCACTACTCCAAATCGAATTGAAGCACATGTGGAGCTGCAGGCTCAATCCCCTCTCCTCTCCTCTGCTGCTACAAAAGAAGAGAGGGATTAGAAAGAGATAGAGAGGAAGAGGGGGAGGAGGAGGAGGAAGGAGGGGAGGGGATGAACCGACCAGAGGCAGAGAGGAGGCGCAGCCCCATGGCCGCCGTTGTTGGAGCCAACACCCGAAACCCTAACCACGAGGCAGGGTCGCGGGTGAGCGGTGGTGGCCGTGAGCGCCGAATTCGGCAGGAGGAGAGGACGCAGCGGAGCGAGACGAGCTCGACGTTGTGCTGCGCGGGGCCGCGGTCATCGGCGAAGGCCACGGCGAGTGGGACGGGCGAGGCAGCCCGTTGCTCCCCCGTCGAGCTGGTGGCCGCGGTCCCTGGTGGCGCGGTCATCGGCCACGACGCGGGACCGGCGGGGCGGGGCGGGGCGGCAGGGCATCGGCCACGGCGAGCGGGACGGACGGGGCGGGGCTGGCGAGGCCGCGGGGCATCGGCCACTGCGAGCGGGACGAGCGAGGCGGGACGGCGGGGTCGTGGTCATCGGCCACGGCCACGGCGAGCGCGACGGCGGGGCGGGGCAGGGCGGGCGAGCGAGGCGGGCGGGCGAGGGAGGAGGCGCAAGTGCGGGGAGAGGAGGAGGCTAGGGTAGCCGGCCCTTTTATACCCCCACCACGCGAAATGACCAAAATGCCCTGGTGGGGGCATGGTATTTACATTTTGTTGCCATTACTATTCATTCCAGCAGTGCCGATCCCAGATCCAACGGCCCAGATTTCTTCAGATGTCGATCCAACAAGCGAAAACGCATCAAGGGAACCGATCCGACGGCCCAGAATCGCTGATCTTTGAGGAGGCTTGTAGGGACTTCCATCTCTTATTTCTGGACTGATTTATCCTGTGTGGCGCCACAAAAGTAAAACCATTGTACATGATTTTGTAGTCATCAAAGAAATGTTGTAAATCTTTTAAGTAACAAATCGCTCTTTATCAAAAAAAATTGTGTTAAAGTAAAATATCACATGCAGACGCGGGATACATTCTTAACGGTTTTTATTGTGACATTTCAGAAACATATTCTGGAATGTTTTCTAGTTTGTAATGTACTGGTACTATTCTGGACCATTTATAGTCTCTTTCCTACTGCCGCGGGAATTTCACGACAATAGTACAGGTGCGGCGGCAGGAGCCTCGCGAAGTCTTTTTTTTTGCGAGAAACTGTCAATCTATTCATCTTCAATCATGGCGGTACAAAGAACGACAGAGGTAATAAAAATTACAACCATGTCCAAGGATCATCTGACGACGACTACAAGCATTAAAGCTAGACGAAGTCGTCGTGGGTGTGTTGGACGAACGCACACAAGGTGCTCAAGAAAATGGGGTTGCCGTATGAGAGGAAACCAGTGATGCGTCAGTATTTTTTTTCCACATTTCTAGTTTTGGACCTAATACCCTTGGTTTTTCAACACATAGAGGACTAAATGTCGGTCAAAAAATGATGAGGGGTCATATGTCAACTTTTTATAAATTTGAGGACAAAAACATACTTTTCTCTATTTTTAATCATCCGGTTCAGTTCAAGGCATTGTCATTGTCTCGATATGGCCCTCTTATTCTAAGTTTGATTCGACCCGGCCGGCCGTTGGGACGCTCGAAGCACATGATCGCACGAGGTTTTGCTAGACTTATATACGGGAATAATGTGGCTTCTCGGAACCAACTCATCCGTACTGACCAACACTAGTACCCTGTTGCCTCCAAGTCAACGCCTCTGATGTTCCACGATCAAGCTGTCAAGGTGACCTGGTGCGATCATGTGCCAACGGTTGGTTCGTGCCAACGGTTGCTAAAACCAACCGTGACCTGGTGCATGTCGATGGAGATCGGCAAGAGGATCCCCGCCTCACGGCGGATTAGTCGTCTCGGCGTCTTCTGTCTCTGCCTCTGCTGCGTCGCCTCGTCCGCGGCCCAGCCGTCCCGCCTAGGCGAGCTCCCGACGTTGTTCGGACGTCCCGCAGTTCCCCATGACTACCTCCGGGCCGCCGACGTGGCGCGGCAGTGCCGGTCCGTGCTCTTCTCGGCGGCCGAGCTTACGGCTGACGGCCCCGTGGTTCATGATCTACACTTTGCCAAGCTTGACTGGCGCCAGGACGCCGGCCACGAGCCGCTGATGCCGTTCCCTGGCACCAGCAGCGGCGACATTGGTGCCGGTCCCGAGCTGTGTTTTGATTTTCGGCCGCCAAAAGTGGATTTTGGCCGAATTTCGGCCATCTCGGCCTGAGGCGAAAAGTATATTTAGACCGAAATTGTTTAATTTTGATCAAATTTAAGTCAAATTGCAGTCAAATTTTGGTCAAATTTCAGCCGAAATTTTTGAAAATGGCCGAAATTCGGCCATCTCGGCCTAGGGCGAAAAAAGCTCAAACCGAAAATCAAAACACAGGTCCCGAGTTGCTTCAAGAGGCTACCCCTCCGGCGACCTTCATGCTCACGCACGCCGACACTGTGGAGCGGCAGCGCGTGAGTAGCTCCCTCAATGTCAACGGGGTGCTCACCTTGACCATCAACCGCAACTGCTGCTGTTCGGACAGCGTGTACTTCGACACTGTCCGGCTGGTTTCGCAGTTCGGCGGCCCATACGCCAGTTACCGGTTCCGGACGGAAGAGGAAGACACAAGTGGGTGCAGCACGCCCTTGTTCTTCTGCGACGACGATGTCGCCGGTGGCTGTGCAGGGGACCTGCACGAAGACGTCCCTTTCTGCGACATCCTTCGTGCCAATGAGCACGGTGTGCTCGCCGTCGTCCCCAACTGAAACTGTGACTCCACCGACGAGTTCTGCGGTCGACTGGGACCCTTTGTGAACACGACGGACAGGGCGTTCACGGGTTTTGCCATCGTGATGCAAGGCGTTCGGTGCGAGCCGACGAGCGGACTGGACGGCAAGGCGGCCGTTCTGGTGTCGGCCGTGTTCCGCGCCATGCCGCCGTGGGAGGACCAGGAAACGGCGGCGAAGCGTGCTGGGCTGAGCGGCATGACGTTCCACCGAGCATTGCATCCCAGACAGGCCTGGAATAAGGCTGGCGGCTCCGACGAGTGGGTGCGCATGACGTACAGCTACAACAAGGTGGAGCAGGCCATGGAGCTTCTCTGGAGGACCAAGCCCTCCAGGATCTCCAGCAACCTTGCCGCCATGTCTCTGATTAGCTACCCAAGGAAACGTGCCCATGGTGACACGGCGATCCTCTCCCAAGATCTCCAACTCCGATTCCGGGTCGTGCCAAAGCTTCACCCTGTACCAGAATGGATCATCAAGGGACAATCCTCTGAGCGCTTCTTTGAGCTGCAGATATTCTCGATTGGCCCGCTCGTCAGCTACGTGCCCCGCCAGCAGCAAGAGAGATGGCAAGATCAAGATGGCGTGGAGCAGCGGCAGGAACTAGTGAACGTGTCGGCCGTGCTCACGGAGTCCGGCGGGGTCTTTGGATGGTGCCCGGTGATGTCGCTGGAGGGCGTGTACAACCCGGAGGACGGGCGGATGCACCTGGTGGGGTGCCGAGACGTCGAAGCCCCATGGCAGGTCATGTCAAAGATGAGCGACCTTGTAAGCGGGAAGGACTGCTCCATCGAGCTGCAAGTGGAGTACCCGCCGACAAAGATGCGGTGGCTGTTCAGCCCGTCGGCCACGGTTTACATGTCCACTTCAACCGGACCGAGCTCCGGGCGCTGCAATCCTTTTACCCCGGGACGAGGTTTGACGGATTCGTGGGGCAGAACATGGAGGGGATCGTCTGCCTCGCCATGGCCGGGCTGCACCTTGGCGGCCTCCTGTTCGTCCTCGCCATGCACGGGCTGCTGGCCACGTACGGCGGTGCGTCGACCAAGCCGCCGCCGCCGCATGTGGTGTACACCCTACAAGCACAGGGCCAGGGGGAATCCTATAGCCGGCCCTCGTATAATATGGCCGCCATGGTGGAGCGGTGCATCGGCCTGGTAAGGGAATGGTTCTGCTGCCGCAGGTCATGGGCAACGCCGTGTGGCACGTCAACTGCCGGCCTCTGAGGAAGAGCTACTACGCCGGAATCACGGGCATGTCGCTGCTGCCACACGTCTATGGGTTCCTCCGCCCGCCTCCCGCGGTTGGCATGTACCCTGCCCCTAAGGAGGCCCAAGACGACGCCATGGACTTGTACTCCAAGGTTGGTGGCGTGGTGGTGCCCGTCATGGCGGTGGTGCTCGCGCTCTTGGTCTACGTGCAGCAGCGCTGGAACTACAAGATACTACAAGTAGTAGGCAAAGAGAAGTATAAGCTGCAGCACGTGTACTGAAGAACAAGACCAGAGACAGGAAACGAAAACGACGACTTCAATGTGTAACTATGGTTCAATTTCATGTTCGTTCCCATCCAACTGATAAAATTGTTTCCCCTCAAACAAAACTGATAAATTGTTATTTTTTGGAAACAAGTAGTCCGCACAATTTTGTGGACAATATCTTTAATTGGTTTTATACAAAATTCAATTATGTGAAATCTCCTTTTCAGTAATATTATGGAAACACATACAAAAAATGTGGTGTGAATTACACATAAACAAATCAAATAAAGCAAGTACAACACAAAACAACACCTTTTAAAGTTTTCCTTTTCGTGAATACGCAAAGTTTGCGTATCATTTCATTGATAAGAGGAATAGAATGAGTACAGCGATGGGTACAACACATGATACAAACGCATGCTGGCGTGTACAACACATGACACAAACGCAGGCTGGCGTGTACAACACAACTAAACCTATCAAGCCCAAACCAAGAGCGGCAACACCAAACCAGCAATAATTCCAACATAGCCAAATCCAACTCCGGGGACACCGCGAGCGAGCAAGATAGCGCCTTCAAGAAGGAAGATAGCGTCGAGATGTCGTCGCCATCCGGTCCGGAGGATCCAGACCTAGGGTTTCCCCCGAGCTCAAAGAGGGGCGCAACTAAAGGCCATGGCAGTGCGTCCAAGAAGGAAAACGACACCAGCAGGCGTCGCCGCTGCCACCGCCGGCAAGCCGAGTAGGGGTTTCTCCGTGGCCTGAGGCTGAGCAATCCCATAGCCGCTGAAAGTGGGATCGATGATGAGGGAGCAATGCCGGTTGGAGCCGCCGCGTCAGAGGGGGTTGGTGTGGCTGCACCTGCAGCCGGAGGGTGGCATCGCCTTCGGGCTCATGAGCTTTGGATCGGGCAAAAGGGGGAGGCTTTAAGGTATACAGGATAGGGCCGACGATGAAGCGAAGACCGCCGCAAGGGGGAGGCGACGGCGACCTACAACGCCGGCAAGCTAGGACTACAGGGACGCATATTCGAGTTGTCGTGGCCATAGCTGCCTGGACATCAACGAACCAAGCAAGCCGGAATGAATGCAGCTGCTGGTCGCCAAGCAAGGACCAGCAAGGACCCCGATGGTAGGTGCCCCGCGCCTGCCACTACCACTATTTCCTCTTCACCGCCGCCCAAGAACCGTCACCGCTACTCGAGGTGGAGGAAGGCCCGCCGGAGGGGGGGGGGCTGCACAAGGCGGGCCGCGTGCGCCCCCGCAACCAGCCGCAGCACCCGCGCCCGACCATAGCAAGCAGCAGCACCGTCAGCAGTCTGGGATGCGCCCCCGGTGGTGGAGGGGATGGCTGCTGGGAAGGGCGGCCATGGCCGCGGCCAGGACACGCCAGGTCCGCCGCCAGACGAGCAGGAGGTGGGCAGCAGCTGGGAGGGCGGTTGGGGGTGGCGCCCGCGGCGCGCCATGGCTGGATCGAGGCCGCGAGGATGGGAGTGAGAGGGATGAATCCGCCCCGCCGCCACCATCCCGAAGCGCGGCCCGGCTTCGCTGGCCGGCTCTCCGGCAGCGACATAGCGGGGGGTGGGTGGAGGAGGCCTTTCCAGCGGCGGCGGCTAGGGTTACGGAGGGGACATGGGAGGAGACCTGTTCAGCCTGATGGGCAGCTTGATACCTTTTGAAGTTTTCTCACTTGGACCAGATCATCGGACCGATGTGACGAAAGAGGTATATGCGTGGTAGCTCGAGAAAATTCTCCTTCATTAAGTTCAGTCCTTCACGTGTGCCAAAATACATAGAGACAAAGTGTAGATCATTAACCCTAGGGCATTCCACAGACTCACTTCGGCACCTAATTGTCGGGAGCGGTGATGTGCTACACAGATTGTGCCATCGGCATCTCCTCGTCTACGTTGATGACTTTCAGGCCACTGCTTCTACAAGCTCCTAAGTTTCAGCAAGTTTGCACCGATAAGATAGAGGCGGTGAGGCGGCAACGAGCTTTGTTCATGTTGTGCCGTCAATGAATGCAACGAGCTTTGACACCTTCAAGGATTTGGATGTGTATTTTAATTTTTGTACGGATGTTTTTGCAAGGGTCTATGCTACTTATTATACACGACCTTTGGCCTTTGCACAAAATAAAGACAATGTTATTATTCTTTTATTTTAGTGGGTATTGGAGTAATACAAACGAGGCATGGAATAGAACCATCAAAAGACAAATCATCACATCCATGACACCTATAGGTGATGCCATCAATTTAGGTGCGCTTCCAGCTAGTAATAGGTTAAAAATTTCAACAAAATTTCAATGAATTTATGAAATTTCGCATATTTCAGTGAGGTCCGAAATGTTTTTAACCCCGAAATTTCAATGTAGATTCAAACTGATTTTGAAATAAATTAAAATTATGTTAAAATCAATTAAAATTAAGTGAAATTTGAAATATCAAAATCCGAAATAATTTGCGAAATTTCCGAAATTTCACATATTTCAGTGAGCTCCAAAATTAAAAACCTTGGTTCTGGTTGGTGACTCTGCAGTTCTTCCTTATCTCGTAATGGGTACTACCCTCGACCAGGAGCTTGCTGAGCTTGACCATGGTGGCGGCGAAGTCATTGTTCCACTTGGTGGCATTGTTCATGTACTCGGCCATGTCGCCCCCGGCTTTGATGTCCGTGCGCATAACCCAGTCGGACTTGAAAAGCACCCTGTTCTGGAGGTTGGCGTGGTAGTAGCTGTTGTCCAGGGCGCCCTTCGCCGCGGTGTTCACCCCCGTAGTGTCGTAGCCGGAGTCGTTCTGGAACTTCAGGCTCATGTCGCGGATGTTATTCTTCTCAATGGGATCCTGTGTATTTTGGCTATTTTTCTGGGCCTCGATGTCTGCCACAAGCGCTTGTTTGTAGCTGTCGTTGATCGGCGTCGCGGTTGTATCGTTGAGGCGATCCTGGAAAGACGAGAGGTGGGAGACGCCGATGGAGTGCGCGCCGGAGAGGATGACGAGCTCCTCCTGGGTGAAGTTCTTCTTGGCGAAGTTGTCCTTGAGCTGCTGGAACTCGAAGGTGGATTGCGGGAGGATGGCGTCTGCGGCGGCGGCCGATGAGACAATGCCGTCCTTGCGCCCTGAGGGAACAGAGTAGGCGATTTTGCCGCCGCTTAGGTATCTGGCCGCGTCACGCCCGGCGAAGACGACTATGTCGGCGCACGAGAAGTTGTTGCCCAGTTTGGACTTGATGGTGTCGACGAGGCTGAAGCCGTCTAGGCCGATGTTGTTGATCGCCTTCTTCTCGGTATTGCTGCCGGATGGCGTCTGGTCCAAGAGCACCGATCCATCGCAGCCCTGCACGTTATTAACACGTGCATGCATGCATTCATCATCAATCAAATGAGCCAGACTAAGGGCAATATCAATGCATTGAAAAGGAGTATATCATATGCATTTTCAGTGGATTGTATAATTTCATGTGTTTTTGTGTGAGAAATTTTTTTGGCTTGATTTTAGTGCTAAGAGTCTTTTTCCTCTTATAAATAAAGGGTGACATCAGATACTTGAATACATGTATGATACTCATGTATGATATTAGCCCTGTAATGCATAGCATCATATAGTAGTGTCATACTCGCACTTTTTTTGTTAGGGGACACATCTTATTTATTTGTTTGTAGAACTCCAATACAAATATGCGTACACGATTGACTTGTCATTGAAATACCTAGATATGGATGTAATTTGTATTGCTTTATGTGTTTTTTGTTCTTTCATGGTATTTGATGAATAGATTGAAAGTTTTCTCACAGAAAAATATCTATAGTTTTACGTGCTATGATACCATAACATAGTGTATGATACCATTCTCATCTCTCAATTCCATAAAAAAAAAAAGGACGCGTCAAGCCAGCGCACGGCCGCCTAGGATGCTTAGCGAGCGGCCCGTCACTTTAGGTAATTTCTTGTCTCCCCTTTTAATTAAAATAGTCATCTAGTAGTCCATTTTCCTGCTACATATTAAATGCCATCATATGCATCTCCTCCTGTGCATGCATGTGTTTATTCGCATTTATTTTGTGATTTTAAAATTTTAAAAAGGCATAACTTTCAATCCTCGTGTCGAAATTCAGATCTGTTTTCACCGTTGAAACCCTCGCAACGTGCTCTTCAAAAGTAGATTCCACATGGGGATGTTTCGACGAACTAGTCTTCCTATCAAATAAACGTCAATATGTGTGCAACTAGACTACATGCCGCGCCAACCGAGCATATGTGTGTGCCAATAGTCCTTCTGCCAACTAAACATTAATGTGTGTGCAACTAGACTATATTGCCGCACCAACTAAGCTTATATGTGTGCCAATAGTCCTGCCAACTAAACATCAATGTGTGCAACTAGACTGCATTGCCACGCCAACTGAGCATATATATGTAACTAGTAGATAGTTGGCCGGGGTAGTAGGCTTGCAATCCACTACTAGATAGTTGGCCGGGGTAGTAGACTAGTTGCACATCAAGTTGTTATGGTTGATAGGTTGCAACCTCATATGAAGTTAGATCATATAGCTTCAAAGTTGGTTTTAAAAAAAGTTGCATCATGTAGTACTAAAGTTGCACAATGCAGTATTTTAATTGCACCATATAACACTAAAATTGGCATCAAAAAAATTTCGTTGAAACATACCCATGCGGGATCTAGTTTCCAAAATCTCGTCGCGATTTATCCAACGATGAAAACGGATCTGAATTCTGGCGTGGTTTAAAATATATGACTTTTTAAAAATTTAAAAGGCCAAATAAATGTGCGTGAATCTGTTTTTCAGACTAGTCTGTACGCATTTAATGTTAACAAAAAACATCCACTAGCTGATAAAAAAAGACACACATGTGAGTAATAAGCCGGCCACTCGTTCCTAAAAAAAATGCACATGCACTTTGAAGATTTCAGGTAAAAAAAACCCTTCAAAATCAAATGATGGCAACTTACATTAACCCAGCAGTCGTGGAACACCAGCCGGATGAGGGCGGCGCCGACGCCAGGGTTGCTCTTGATGGCATTCTCTACTTCTGTCCTCACGGTGCCCTCCACGTCCACATCGGCGGCCGTTGTGCCTCCGGCAGAACAGGCCAGCAACAGGCACAGAGACAACAAGGCGGCGCCGGTATTAACCTTGGCCATCTTAATTTGATGCCTCTGCTAGCTAGTTTGCTAAGATAAACTGCTGCTGTGGTCTGTGTGCTTAGGTAGCTTAAGGTGGAGGGGTATATATAGGATCACAGCGCACCAACGATCATGGATAATATATCTCCTATGCTTAGCTTGCATCCATGTGCAACGGTTACGTTAGCAGCCGCTGCCATGTTGGAGGAAACTAACTGAGTCGAATATATATCTGCGTTGCCTATTAGAGTACTACTATGTGATATTTATACAACTGGAGGAGGCATTGGGCTAGTTAGGTATCACAACTTGTCTGACTCTGACATATCCAAACTTAGTTTAGGTCATCATACATACACAGACGATTTTATTATTTAAAAGGTTTACAACACTTTTTTGTTGGCTACAAAACCATATATTTTTTGGTCTCCGTAAAATTAGGAATTTATTTATCAATGAAAAAGCGTGTACGATGGTTATATCTCAACGACCCCACACAAAATAAATCAATACATTTCCTAAGCTTCCAGGAATTGAGAGCTGCTGGTGCATCGGGGCTTTAGCCGAAGCTCATGGACCCCATCTACAGGTTTAAGGTACGAGTGCTTTGGTGCAATTGTTTGAGTCGGTTTCTTCTTGTAATACGACATGTGTGCAAGCGACGAAGAGTCACATCACCCGTGCCCTCAACCCCTTCTTCTCGCTTGGAGCCCCTCTCTCGCCAAATGTGGCCCTCGATCAGCAACAATGGCCTTTGTCAAGGTATGTATGCTTATCTATTTTTAACCCTGTTCAGTGTGTTATAATTTTTTATTGTTTTATTTGTTCAGTGTGTTATAATTTTTTATTAATACGCTAAAAGACAATCCATCTTCATGACCCGCGCATGTGATCTGTTCCAGACTAGAATCTCTGGCATCAATTTGCTCTGACTTTAATTATCATCTTGTTGCTACTAGCTTATAGTGCCAGCCAATAGTTTGCACTTATATGCTATTACCGTCGGTCATTCCATGTCAACTGATGTTTAAGTTTTATCAACTGCCATCTTCAATGATGTTTAACCCCTGTTATTTTTATCAAGAAGTCACCCGATTCACTTCAAGGCATGCGAGCCAACTCTTGTTGTCTCGATCTGGCCTTCTTATTCTAAGTTTGATTCGGCCCGGCCGGCGACACCATGCATGCATGCATGCATGACACCAAGCAACGACTGTATTGACAGACTGGCTTTGCGAGGCTTCTGCCTCCAAGTCAACACCTCTGATTAGCAAGCAGCCAAACCTTGTTGTTTGCCTTGCTTCTTGAGGCTGTCCATAGTGGTAATATCATAGTCGGTATCATGCACTCGGCAATAGCAAACACGTTGATGCGGCAACGATTTAAACACGAGGGGGGGGGGTAGAGTAACATAGGTAGATACCGCGGACTAAGGCATAGCCTAGTGGTGGGAAGGGGTTGATGCCTTCCCACCCACCCAGGTTCAAGGCATGATACTTGCAATTTGGGTCTGTTGCACCAATTATACTGTAGGGGGTTCCCTTACAGTCTTTCTTTCAAAAAAAAACATAGGTAGATACCGTAACATGATTAATACTTTGCTACTTTGTGTCATGCGTGTCAATAATAAATAAGATCATATATGATACTACTCTATGGTACCATGCACTACAAATGTAGTATCATACACTAGTATTATATGCATGATAGTAGTATATGATACTCTCCACTATGAGTAGGCTGATGCATATACCCTACGGCTTTGTGACAGCGTGCGCCAAAAATGAAGTGCGGGTCAATGGAGATCGGAAAGAGGATCCCGGCTCGTGGCGGTGCATTAGTCGTCTCGGCGTGTTCTGGCTCTAGCTCTGTCTCTGCTGCGTCACCTCGTCATCGTCGGCGGCCCAACCGCTCCTGTGGTCATTTAGAGCCTGTTTGGTTTCAAATAAGTCACCAACTTATAAGTCGAAAAGTGAAAAAAGTGACTTATTTTGCCAAACAGACCCAACTTATAAGTCACCCCAACTTATAAGTCATAAGTTGCTCCACCCCAACTTAAAACTTATAAGTCACCTCCTTTTGCATGGGTCCCACCACTTTTACATAAAAAACAATATAGAAAGGTGTGCTTAGGTGACTTATAAGTCAGATGACAACCAAACAGACGTGACTTATAAGTCACTGGTTTTAAGTCACCTGACTTATAAGTCAGGTGACTTATTGAAACCAAACAGGGCCTTAGACTCCCGGTGGTTCCTCATGACCACCTCCGGGCCGCGGACATGAGGTGGAAGTGCCGCTCCGTGCTCTCCTCGGCCGCACAGCTAATGGCTGACGGCCTCGTGGTCCATGATCTGCACTTCGCCAATGGCGACTGGCACCAGGACGCCGGCCACGCACCGCTGATGCCGTCTCATGGTGCCGGTCCCGATCCCGAGCTACTTGAGCGAGCCACCCCACTTGCCACCTTCACGCTCACGCACGCCGACACGGCGCAACGATGTCGCTCCCTCAAAGTCAGCGGGGTACTCAGCTTGACCATCATGCGCAACCGCTGCAGCTCGAACGACAAGTCCGAGATGATAGATGATCCACACCACGGCCGGTGTCGGGCGCTGGAGTTCAAGCTCCTTCCTTGTGTTGCCAAGCTTAGTCGAGTGTTGGAAGGCGTCAACATAGAGACTACTGATGATGGTGGTGGCGAGAGGGTGATGTGCATGGTCGGGGATTCTCTCCTCCGCATGCGCGGCGGCGGCAACAGCACCGACGGCCCGTGGGACTGGGCCAAGAATACCGGCGATGGCAGCAACAACTTGGAGCCACCGGTCGTTGACGATGGCAACATATTGCTCATTCTACGATACACAAAAGTGCAGACATTGACTACCCGAGCGGTGCACGAGCGCCAAGTCAGATAATTTCTACTTCGACACTGTCCGGCTGGTTTCACAGTTTGGCGGCCCATATGCCGGTTACCGGTTCCGGCCAGAGCAGGAGGTGATGGCTAGGTGCAGCAAGCTTCCCCAGCTATGTGATGGCGACGGCGATGTCACCGGTGGATGTGCTAGGGAACTACACGAAGATGTCTCTTTCTACCACATCAACACGACGTGCTTGCCGTCGTCCCCAACTGGAACTGCGACTAGGACCGTTCATGAACACGTGCAAGCCATCCGGTGTTGGACGACGAGCGGACTGGACGGCAAGGCGGTCGTGCTGGTGTCGGCCGTGTTCCGTGCTGTGTCGCCGTGGGAGGATCGAGAAATGGCGGTGAAGCATGCTGGGCTGAGCGAGATGACACTATCAGCCGACGGCATGTGGAGAGTGTCAACGGGGCAGCTGTAATGCCCTCGATGTGGCTATATCTCCCACGTGTCGAAGCACGACTTAGAGGCATAACCGCATTGAAAGCAATGTCGCAAGTGAGGTAATCTTCACACAACCCATGTAATACATAAGGGAAAGAGATACATAGTTGGCTTACAATCGCCACTTCACACAAATACATAAATAAAGCATTACATCAACCAGTTACAAACAAGGCCCGACTACGGAGTCAAAATAAAAGAAGACTACCCCAAATGCTACACAGATCCCCGATCGTCCCGATTGGGCTCCACTACTGATCAACTAGAACGAAACAACACAAAGGACAAGATCTTCATCGAGCTCCTCCTGAGCTTGGTTGCGTCATCTGCACGGACTTATCGGCACCTGCAAGCTGGTTTTGGAAGTATCTGTGAGTCACGGGGACTCAGCAATCTCACACCCTCGCGATCAAAACTATTTAAGCTTATGGGTAAGGTAAAGGTATGAGGTGGAGCTGCAGCAAGCGACTAGCATATATGGTGGCTAACATACGCAAATGAGAGCGAGAAAAGAAGGCAAAGCACGGTCGAAAAACTATGATCAAGAAGTGATCCTAGAACAACCTACGTCAAGCATAACTCCAACACCGTGTTCACTTCCCGGACTCCATCGGAAAGAGACCATCACGGTTACACACGCGGTTGATTCATTTTAATTACGGTCAACTTCAGGTTTTCTACAACCGGACGTTAACAAATTCCCATCTGCCCATAACCACGGGCACGGCTTTTGAAAGTTCAAATCCCTGCAGGGGTGTCCCAACTTAGCCCATCACAAGCTCTCACGGTCAACGAAGGAATAGACCTCCTCCAGAGACGTTCTGATCAGACTCGGTATCTCGGTTCTACAAGACACTTCGACAAGTTAAAACAAATCCAACAACACCGCCCGAATGTGCCGACAAATCCCGATAGGAGCTGCACATATCTCTTTCTCAGGGCACACTCAGATTGTCTTAGGTACGGGTAGGCCAGCCCAGAGTTGCCCCTGGTGGCCACCGGCAGCTGACAGGTGGACCAACACTCAGAGGAGCACTGGCCCGGGGGGGTTAAAATAACGATGACCCTTGAGTCTGCAGAACCCAAGGGAAAGAAAAGGCTAGGTGGCAAATGGTAAAACCAATGTTGGGCATTGCTGGAGGAGTTTTACTCAAGGGGAACTGTCAAGGGGTTCCCATTATAACCCAACCGCGTAAGGAACACCAAATCCAGGAACATAACACTGATATGACGGAAACTAGGGCGGCAAGAGTGGAACGAAACACCAGGCATAAGGCCGAGCCTTCCACCCTTTACCAAGTATATAGATGCATTAATTAAATAAGATATATTGTGATATCCCAACAAGTAAACATGTTCCAACAAGGAACAACATCTCCATGTTCCAACAAATTTCAACAAAATTTCAATGAATTTATGAAATTTCGCATATTTCAGTGAGGTCCGAAATATTTTTAACCCCGAAATTTCAAGGTAGATTCAAACTGATTTTGAAATAAATTAAAATTATGTTAAAATCAATTAAAATTAAGTGAAATTTGAAATATCAAAATCCGAAATAATTTGCGAAATTTCCGAAATTGCACATATTTCAGTGAGCTCCAAAATTAAAAACCTTGGTTCTGGTTGGTGACTCTGCAGTTCTTCCTTATCTCGTAATGGATACTACCCTCGGCCGAGAGCTTGCTGAGCTTGACCATGGTGGCGGCGAAGTCATTGTTCCACTTGGTGGCATTGTTCATGTACTCGGCCATGTCGCCCCCGGCTTTGATGTCCGTGCGCATAACCCAGTCGGACTTGAAAAGCACCCTGTTCTGGAGGTTGGCGTGGTAGTAGCTGTTGTCCAGGGCGCCCTTCGCCGCGGTGTTCACCCCCGTAGTGTCGTAGCCGGAGTCGTTCTGGAACTTCAGGCTCATGTCGCAGATGTTATTCTTCTCAATGGGATCCTGCGTATTTTGGCTATTTTTCTGGGCCTCGATGTCTGCCACGAGCGCTTGTTTGTAGCTGTCATTGATTGGCGTCGTGGTTGTATTGTTGAGGCGATCCTGGAAAGATGAGAGGTGGGAGACGCCGATGGAGTGCGCGCCGGAGAGGATGACGAGCTCCTCCTGGGTGAAGTTCTTCTTGGCGAAGTTGTCCTTGAGCTGCTGGAACTCGAAGGTAGATTTCGGGAGGATGGCGTCTGCGGCGGCGGCCGATGAGACAATGTCGTCCTTGCGCCCTGAGGGAACAGAGTAGGCGATTTTGCCGCCGCTTAGGTATCTGGCCGCGTCACGCCCGGCGAAGACGACTATGTCGGTGCACGAGACGATGTTGCCCAGTTTGGACTTGATGGTGTCGACGAGGCTGAAGCCGTCTAGGCCGATGTTGTTGATCGCCTTCTTCTCGGTATTGCTGTCGGATGGCGTCTGGTCCAAGAGCACCGATCCATCGCAGCCCTGCACATTATTAACACGTGCATGCATGCATTCATCATCAATCAAATGAGCTAGACTAAGGGCAATATCAATGCATTGAAAAGGAGTATATCATATGCATTTTCAGTGGATTGTATAATTTCATGTGTTTTTGTGTGAGAAATTTTTTTTGGCTTGATTTTAGTGCTAAGAGTCTTTTTCCTCTTATAAATAAAGGGTGACATCAGATACTTGCATACATGTATGATACTCATGTATGATACTAGCCCTGTAATGCATAGCATCATATAGTAGTGTCATACTCGCACTTTTTTTGTTAGGGGACACATCTTATTTATTTGTTGGTAGAACAACCTACGTCAAGCATAACTCCAACACTGTGTTCACTTCCCGGACTCCGCCGAAAAGAGACCATCACGGTTACACACGCGGTTGATTCATTTTAATTACGGTCAACTTCAGGTTTTCTACAACCGGACGTTAACAAATTCTCATCTGCCCATAACCACGGGCACGGCTTTTGAAAGTTCAAATCCCTGCAGGGGTGTCCCAACTTAGCCCATCACAAGCTCTCACGGTCAACGAAGGAATAGACCTCCTCCCGAGACGTTCTGATCATACTCGGTATCTCGGTTCTACAAGACACTTCGATAAGTTAAAACAAATCCAGCAACACCGCCCGAATGTGCCGACAAATCCCGATAGGAGCTGCACATATCTCTTTCTCAGGTCACACTCAGATTGTCTTAGGTACGGGTAGGCCAGCCCAGAGTTGCCCCTGGTGGCCACCGGCAGCTGACAGGTGGACCAACACTCAGAGGAGCACTGGCCCGGGGGGGGGGGAGGGTTAAAATAACAATGACCCTTGAGTCTGCAGAACCCAAGGGAAAGAAAAGGCTAGGTGGAAAATGGTAAAACCAATGTTGGGCATTGCTGGAGGAGTTTTACTCAAGGCGAACTGTCAAGGGGTTCCCATTATAACCCAACCGCGTAAGGAACGCAAAATCCGGGAACATAACACCGATATGACGGAAACTAGGGCGGCAAGAGTGGAACAAAACACCAGGCATAAGGCCGAGCCTTCCACCCTTTACCAAGTATATAGATGCATTAATTAAATAAGATATATTGTGATATCCCAACAAGTAAACATGTTCCAACAAGGAACAACATCTTCATGTTCCAACAAGGAACAAACTTCAATCTTCACCTGCAACTAACAACGCTATAAGAGGGGCTGAGCAAAGCGGTAACATAGCCAAACAACGGTTTGCTAGGACAAGGTGGGTTAGAGGTTTGGTTTACAATATGGGAGGCATGATAAGTAAGTGGTAGGTATCGCAGCGTAGGCATAGAAAAAGAGCGAGCAACTAGCAAGCAAAGATAGAAGTGATTTTGAGGGTATGGTCATTTTGCCTGAGATCCCGCAAGGAAGAAGAACGAGTCCATGAAGAAGACAAACGGACGTAGTCGAACGGGTCCACATAAACGCGATGTTATCGGAACCAACCCGAAGAAGCAACACAGGAAAGGAGCAAACAATCATGGTAAACAACCACCACATAAGCATGGCACGGTGCGCAAACAAGTATGATGCATGTCCGGTTTAATGAGGCATGGCATGACAAAGTGCACAAACAAAACTACAAATTAAGTGGAGCTCAATATGCAACTCCGTTGCATATTGACGAAACACCACATTCAATTTATTTAGTTCGATCTCGTTTACGTACTCAACAATATTAAATGTTGTTAAGCATGTCAAGAGGTGAAACATAACAAAACTATACCATCTAAACAATTTAAATGGGGCCGGATATAACAAACAACGCATCCGGTAAATCCCCATATGCATTAGTAATTTAATGTAAACAACAATTTTAAACATTCTTGATGTTGTTATCATGATGCGGATGACATTGCAAGTTTATATGCAAAATTTATGAAAAAGTTGACATGATAAGATATGAGGCATTTGTCATCGTGGCGGAAAGAAAGGGGTGCCACGGCAACGATACCGAAAACGATGCCACGGCAACGTCCCGGTTCCGGTAACTCGATTGAGATACCGATGCAAAGGAGAAGTGTGCGGATGCGTGCAAAAGATGGTGGGGCGCTCCCGGATTCCGGGTGTCCCACAAGACGACGGTAACAAGGCAAAAGAGGGGCAACGTGCATCGACAATTTGAGCACGGAGTAAGCACGAGCATCTCATACATCACACATGCATTAGTTCACGGACGGTCGTCTCGGCGGTTATACCTTTGAAGCGTGCATTATCGGAGCGGTTCGAGTCGGCGTAGAGGAAGTAGTGGAAGTAGACGTTCTCGGACGTTGAGGGAAGTAGTGGTTCACGCGACGGTAGTCGAAGTAGTCGTCCTATCGTTCATCGGCGATGGTAGTGGTTCACGTTCTTATTCGCACAATTTTCCGTAGATGTTCGGGGTCACGGCGAGGAACTTGACGTCCACGGAGGCTTCGCGGGTCGACGGTAGTGGTACTCGTGACGGTAGTGGAACTTGACGTGGTATGATCCACCGGTCTTCGCGACGGTAGTCGTACATGCTCTGATGGTCGGGGTCGGTAGAGGTACTCACGGCGATAGGGGAAGTAGTGGTACACATCTCGCGTTTGTGCTACATGGATCACCGGCGACGGTACATGTACACGGCAAAAGTAGTGGTACTATGCGTCAAATGTCGTGGTTCTTGGGGTCTTCGGACTTGCCGGTCTCGGTTCTTGCGACGGTAGTGATTCCCGTATCAACGTAGAGTAGTTGTACTTGACGGTTCCACATCGATCGTAGAGGTCCATGTATCGTAGATGTCCGGGGTCAACATTAGTGGAACTTAGCGCACCCTAGTGCCATCAGCTCCTTGGCGTTCCGAAACGAACACTTCAAGGGGCCTCGAGGTGGTGGTGGTGCAGCTCTACACCACATAGGAGGAAGATCTTGGGCATGAGGCGTCCATGGTGGCCAGAGCCGAGGTGGATGACGAAGTAGTGGTCCCACGGTTGAAGATGAACGGCAACGACGCGGGTAACAAGGGAGGTCAGAGGGCGCGGCGGTGCTGAACTTGATGAATTCCGGCGAGGCCGGCAGGGGCGCAGCGCAGGAGGGGCGGAGGCCAGCTTGCTGATGAGGCAGCCATGCCTCAGCAGGGGCCGGCAGGAGGGTCGACGGGGTGACACTCGCCGGAGTCGGGGCAGAAGGGGACGGGTCGAGGGGCTCCTCCCCTGGCGACGGAGCTAACGAGCCGGTGGCGCCGTGTAGACGAGGAGGCAGCGAGGAGGTAGAGGGCGGAGGATGGAGCAGATCCAGCGAGGAAGATGCAGGGGAGGCCCAGCAGGCTGTGGTGCCCGGCGTCCCTGACGACGCGGCAGGGCGGCGAGCTCGGCCCTCGCGGTGATGGTGGAGGAGAGCAGGGGACGGGATCGTGCAGAGGGGTGAGAGGGAGGAGGAGTGGAGAGACAAGGGAGAGTGGGGGGATCGAGGGCGAAGCCCTGTGCGTGTGTGGCGGCGCAGGGGG
>NC_041388.1:41127918-41182115 GCF_002162155.2 Triticum dicoccoides | reverse complement strand
GGCGAGGAACTTGACGTCCACGGTGGCTTCGAGGGTCGACGGTAGTGGTACTCGTGACGGTAGTGGAACTTGACGTGGTATGGTCCACCGGTCTTCGCGACGGTAGTCGTACATCCTCCGATGGTCGGGGTCGGTAGAGGTACTCACGGCGATAGGGGAAGTAGTGGTACACATCTCGTGTTTGTGCTACATGGATCACCGGCGACGGTAGATGTACACGGCAAAAGTAGTGGTACTATGCGTCAAATGTCGTGGTTCATGGGGTCTTCGGACTTGTCGGTCTCGGTTCTTGCCACGGTAGTGATTCCCGTATCAACGTAGAGTAGTTGTACTTGACGGTTCCACATCAATCGTAGAGGTCCACGTATCGTAGATGTCCGGGGTCAGCATTAGTGGAACTTAGGCACCCTAGTGCCATCGGCTCCTTGGCGTTCCGAAATGAAGACTGCAAGGGGCCTCGAGGTGGTGGTGGTGCAGCTCTACACCACATAGGAGGAAGATCTTGGGCATGAGGCGTCCATGGTGGCCAGAGCCGAGGTGGATGATGAAGTAGTGGTCCCGCGGTTGAAGACGAACGACGACGACGCGGGTAACAAGGGAGGTCAGAGGGCGCGGCGGTGCTGAACTTGATGAATTCCGGCGAGGCCGGCAGGGGCGCAGCGCAGGAGGGGCGGAGGCCAGCTTGCTGATGAGGCGGCCATGCCTCAGCAGGGGCCGGCAGGAGGGTCGACGGGGCGACACTCGCCGGAGTTGGGGCAGAAGGGGACGGGTCCAGGGGCTCCTCCCCTGGCGACGGAGCTGACGAGAGGGAGGAGGAGTGGAGAGACAAGGGAGAGTGGGGGGATCGAGGGCGAAGCCCTGTGCGTGTGTGGCGGCGCAGGAGGAGAACGAAGGGAGAGGGAGATGGGATCGAGCGAAGGCGGCGCTCGGGAGGAGGACAAGGGGAATCGAGGGGATGGGGTCTCCTGGCGCTAGGTTAGGATTAGATGGGCCTGGAGGTCGGCCCAGTGGGGAGGGCGCCGGCTGGGCCTTAGAAGGCTGCGGGCCTGCTGGTTTTTCTCTTCCTCTCTCTCTTTCTCTAAAATCTCTTTTTCCATTAAAAAACAAAACAGAAAAAGAGAAAGAAAAGAAAGAGAAGTTAGGGATGGAATCTGGGCATGGGGATAATTTTCACGGACTCGTAAAAATATTCATGGTCCGAGAAAATTAGAAGTGGCAAGATCGGAAGATATGAATTCAAACTCATTTGAATTTAATCAAATGGTTTGAACTAGGGCTAGGGTTTTGAAGTGCCCAGAAATGTTGAGAATTTAGGTGGAGCTCGGGGAAGTGACGAAAGAAATTACAGGAAAAGTTTGGGGACCAAGCTTGAAGCGGAAAGGGGCATGTGATAAATTGCAAGTGTGTTATAGGTGATTCCGAAAATGGAATATTTAATATAGCTCCCTAATATCGGGAGGATATGTTATAAAGAGAATCACCAAGTGAATTCCCTCGGTTTAAATGGATCAAAGATCCTTGCCATTTATTTAGTTGAGTTAAAAAAAGAAATGACATGATGGCATGATGACATGATGCAAAGCAAAAATAAAAGGGCAAGCACAAATGAAACAAAAGGCGAAACCCGGAATATATGGAAGTCTTCTCGAGCATCGGTCTCGGGGCGTTACAACACTCCACCACTACGAGAGGATCTCGTCCCGAGATCTAGAATGGCACCGGAGGAAAAAAACGGCAGAGAAAGAGAAGAGGTAAAACTAAGTTGCTTCTTTGACAAACGAGTGAAACCAAAGGACCTTGAAAAGGTTAAGCCATTTCGAGAAAAGAATACAACGGAGATGAACAAAGTTGAAAACACTCCGTTAGAAAAGAGGAACAAGGAAGAAACAACTTCGAGCAGCACTCCGGTTGAAAAATTATGCAAGACTTGATAAGATGAAAAGAACTTGAGCAGAGGGCACAACACTCCGGTTAAATGTATAAACCGAGAAAAGAACACGGTCCTGAGAAAACAAGAAGATGGGTGAAAAGAACAACACCACAATACCTGCAGAACGAAAGAATAGAATATAGATAATTGAAATAAAAGAATGGAGAAGAAAATGCCAACTTCTGCCACAAAAGAGCTTGAAAAGGCATCCTCAGGAGAAAAGTCGAACGGAGTTGTTGGAACACCAACAACGAAAAGAATAGGCTTGATATGGTCTTATGGAGAACATCTCAAAACTAAGAGGTGAAATTCTGCCACTAACGGAAACAATAGATTGGATTGATATAAACAAAGAGACGAGACTATATTTCACCGGGAGGATAGATGAAGAACTTGGGTCACTTATAAGCACCATAATTAGCAACAATCCTTAGGGAAGGCTATAGGTGAAATATAACCCAAGATAACTCCAACGAAGAGGTTGATGGATTTAATATATCTCATTCTTAACAACATGTGAATCATGAAGCATGAACTCAAATTATCAAGAATGACATAAATACCACCTCCAATGATATGGATGAAAGAAATGCACTCCGGAATGCGAGATGAAGAATGCTTGAGCTCCTTAAAAGGAATCTCGATGAGAACTTGGAGAAGGAATTAAATCCTTGATGAACCATCATGTAGAACCTTCATGAAGAACTCCGGTAACAAAAGGATGATCACACGAAAGGAAAGAGAAGTTGAAAACACAAGGTGAAGTCCTGAGATGATTTAGATGAATCTTCGTGGTGATATAATTGCGAGAGCTTGGAGCTCTGGGAAAGAAAATAAAGCAAGTGAAACCGAGAATTTGATGAACCTCCGGAATAAGGAATTAATCACTTGGATGAAACAAGAATAAGAATTACATTATGCTTATCCTTCATCAATTAAATTGATGACAAGCAACGAATAGCATACAACTTATTTTGGTAGAAAGGATTAAGAGAGATATAAATAAAACTTGAGAAGGTCTTCAAGGAACCACCGGTAGAATTGAAAATGAAAGAAGAGAAGATAAAGAAACACCGGGAAAAATTAGCAAATGGATGAAGATGCTTGAGAGAAATTATATATGAGAGAACGAAGAGATCATGCACTGATTAGAGGATATTTGATCGATGCACCGGTAAGATTTTGAATATGAGAGCTGAAAGCTGGAATGAATAAATCTTAGATGGTGGCCTCCGGATAATCAAACTGAAAAGACTCCTGAATTACTCTGGATGGGTGAAAAGAAATTCTCACAACCGAAACAATTATGGGAGAATGGCAGAGAATTGGGCAAGATTTAAAAGAAACTCTTCTTCAGCCTTCAAAATCTGAGAATGACGATGAGAAACACCACCAAATTGTTGAGACACTCCGGAATGATTAAAAGAGGAGAGGTTGAGCCAATGATGAAAAGAATTTGAAAGAATTTGGAGAAAACATATGACTGATGATGAATCATTCTTACGTCAAACTTGTAAAAATTGAGGATAGCTCCGGGAAAATAAGAAGAGTCAGGTAAGATCCTGGAAAAAGACCTGTGGGTTAGGGCCCACTCAAAAGAAACACCGTTGAAATGATTTAAAAGATAAGTTGCACCGGTTGAATTAAATGACTTGAATGAGGGAACATCCTCGAAAGAGCTTGAACGAATGTAGAGTGGAAACATGAATCTTCTAGATATCTTTAGCACTCCGGAATAATAAATAGCGAGAAGTGGAATGATAATGAGGTGCACCGGCATGAGAAAGCATCGAAACGAGGAAAAAGGTATGATCAACAAAACTTGACTTGAATCCACCGGAGAAGAAAAAGAACGAAGAACGATGAACTTGAAGCTCCGTTAGAATCTTTCTGAGAATCACCGGATAAGAGCATTGATGGAAAAAAAATGGAGAGACTTCACATCAATAACATGATAAATGATTAAGAATTCTGAGTCCTTGAAGGAAATAAGGGAGGGAGGGCGGGAAAAACAAAAGCAACTTGGGGATGGATGAAACGAACACCGTTGAGAAGAACTGATGCTTGGTCTTGCGGATGTTGAAATGATCGGATCTACTTGAAGAGAAGCACGCCGGTTAAAAAAGGATTGACAAAACAATCTCGATGATCAAGAAGGATTGGTATTCACATCGAAGTATGAGAACACCGTTTCGGAAAGGTATGGAATCAACACTTGACTTTGAAGCAACTCGAATACCACAACTCAAAACAAAACAAAGGATTGGCTTGCAGAATAAGCCGGAACAAACATATGATAGAGATTTCGTCCGAATTTTTTGTGGTGGGGCCTACCCGAGCTCGATCGTACAACACCATCATGTACAAGGGAGTGCACATGACATATGAAGCGTCCCCGAGTCGGCATAGCCAAGGACTCTTTAAGACACAATGAGACCACTGTAAAACCGATCGTGAATAGGCGGACCACTAGATGTCGAACCCCAATTTCAAATCATACATCTGTCGGAAAGAAATCCTAAGAGCTACTTGAATTCCCACTTATAAACTCCCGAAACTTTCCGGTTATGCAATCAGGTGTTGAGGATACAGGGGAAGCATAATATCTCACCCAAATCCAGCAAATCCTACATCCAGCTGTATCCATCCTTCAACACATAACCAAGAAACCTTCGGAAATCATCTACCTCAACCTTCGAAAAGCATCCGTTATACGAGTTATGGCAATACTCCCGAACTCCCGCCCCAGTACTGGGTGGCGTCGAGGTTATCTCACCAACAACTGCATAAAAGAGATTTTCGATGTCGGCGAAACTAAACTCAGGTATTCCAGAACTGCAACGATAAAATTGTGACGACAACACCTCAGAGCTCAACTCCCCGGGACACTTCCACAAAACCCCTAACAGGAGGCACCAAGACAATGTTCTCGTCATAAAACCATCGGAACGATTCCAAGATACCCGCGTGATCCTAAATTTTTTTAGTGAAATTTGAGAAGAGAAGAGTCAAAACTCTATGTCAGGATGCCTTACCAGAGCGATGAGGAGACTGGGAAGTAAAAAGAATTCCTAAACTCTCTGATATATAATTCCTAAATGACTCAAACATTTTTCTAGACTCAACAACGGGTGCTAAAAACGATCAAGCAATGGGGGCTACTAAGGTCGGGGAAGGCTCTGATTACCAACTTGTAACGCCCTCGATGCGGCTATATCTGCCACGTGTCGAAGCATGACTTAGAGGCATAACCGCATTGAAAGCAATGTCGCAAGTGAGGTAATCTTCACACAACCCATGTAATACATAAGGGAAAGAGATACATAGTTGGCTTACAATCGCCACTTCACACAAATACATAAATAAAGCATTACATCAACCAGTTACAAACAAGGCCCGACTACGGAGCCAAAATAAAAGAAGACTACCCCAAATGCTACATAGATCCCCGATCGTCCCGACTGGGCTCCACTACTGATCAACTAGAACGAAACAACACAAAGGACAAGATCTTCATCGAGCTCCTCCAGAGCTTGGTTGCATCATCTGCACGGACTCATCGGCACCTGCAAGCTGGTTTTGGAAGTATCTGTGAGTCACGGGGACTCAGCAATCTCATACCCTCGCGATCAAGACTATTTAAGCTTATGGGTAAGGTAAAGGTATGAGGTGGAGCTGCAGCAAGCGACTAGCATATATGGTGGCTAACATACGCAAATAAGAGCGAGAAGAGAAGGCAAAGCACGGTCGAAAAACTATGATCAAGAAGTGATCCTAGAACAACCTACGTCAAGCATAACTCCAATACCGTGTTCACTTCCCGGACTCCGGCGAAAAGAGACCATCACGGTTACACACGCGGTTGATTCATTTTAATTACGATCAACTTCAGGTTTTCTACAACCGGACGTTAACAAATTCCCATCTGCCCATAACCGCGGGCACGGCTTTCGAAAGTTCAAATCCCTGCAGGGGTGTCCCAACTTAGCCCATCACAAGCTCTCACGGTCAACGAAGGAATAGACCTCCTCCCGAGACGTTCCGATCAGACTCGGTATCTCGGTTCTACAAGACACTTCGACAAGTTAAAACAAATCCAGCAACACCGCCTGAATGTGCCGACAAATCCCGATAGGAGCTGCACATATCTCTTTCTCAGGGCACACTCAGATTGTCTTAGGTGGACCAACCCAGAGTTGCCCCTGGTGGCCACCGGCAGCTGACAGGTGGACCAACACTTAGAGGAGCACTGGCCCGGGGGGGTTAAAATAATGATGACCCTTGAGTCTGCAGAACCCAAGGGAAAGAAAAGGCTAGGTGGCAAATGGTAAAACCAATGTTGGGCATTGCTGGAGGAGTTCTACTCAAGGCGAACTGTCAAGGGGTTCCCATTATAACCCAACCGCATAAGGAACGCAAAATCCGGGAACATAACACCGATATGACGGAAACTAGGGCGGCAAGAGTGGAACAAAACACCAGGCATAAGGCCGAGCCTTCCACCCTTTACCAAGTATATAGATGCATTAATTAAATAAGATATATTGTGATATCCCAACAAGGAAACATGTTCCAACAAGGAACAACATCTTCATGTTCCAACAAGGAACAAACTTGATGGTGCCCAGTTTGGACTTGATGGTGTCGACGAGGCTGAAGCCGTCTAGGCCGATGTTGTTGATCGCCTTCTTCTCGGTATTGCTGCCGGATGGCATCTGGTCCAAGAGCACCGATCCATCGCAGCCCTTCACGTTATTAACACGTGCATGCATGCATTCATCATCAATCAAATGAGCTAGACTAAGGGCAATATCAATGCATTGAAAAGGAGTATATCATATGCATTTTCAGTGGATTGTATAATTTCATGTGTTTTTGTGTGAGAAATTTTTTTTGGCTTGATTTTAGTGCTAAGAGTCTTTTTCCTCTTATAAATAAAGGGTGACATCAGATACTTGCATACATGTATGATACTCATGTATGATACTAGCCCTGTAATGCATAGCATCATATAGTAGTGTCATACTCGCACTTTTTTTGTTAGGGGACACATCTTATTTATTTGTTGGTAGAACAACCTACGTCAAGCATAACTCCAACACCGTGTTCACTTCCCGGACTCCGCCGAAAAGAGACCATCACGGTTACACACGCGGTTGATTCATTTTAATTACGGTCAACTTCAGGTTTTCTACAACCGGACGTTAACAAATTCCCATCTGCCCATAACCACGGGCACGGCTTTTGAAAGTTCAAATCCCTGCAGGGGTGTCCCAACTTAGCCCATCACAAGCTCTCACGGTCAACGAAGGAATAGACCTCCTCCCGAGATGTTCTGATCAGACTCGGTATCTCGGTTCTACAAGACACTTCGATAAGTTAAAACAAATCCAGCAACACCGCCCGAATGTGCCGACAAATCCCGATAGGAGCTGCACATATCTCTTTCTCAGGTCACACTCAGATTGTCTTAGGTACGGGTAGGCCAGCCCAGAGTTGCCCCTGGTGGCCACCGGCAGCTGACAGGTGGACCAACACTCAGAGGAGCACTGGCCCAGGGGGGGGGGGTTAAAATAATGATGACCCTTGAGTCTGCAGAACCCAAGGGAAAGAAAAGGCTAGGTGGCAAATGGTAAAACCAATGTTGGGCATTGCTGGAGGAGTTTTACTCAAGGCGAACTGTCAAGGGGTTCCCATTATAACCCAACCGCGTAAGGAACGCAAAATCCGGGAACATAACACCGATATGACGGAAACTAGGGCGGCAAGAGTGGAACAAAACACCAGGCATAAGGCCGAGCCTTCCACCCTTTACCAAGTATATAGATGCATTAATTAAATAAGATATATTGTGATATCCCAACAAGTAAACATGTTCCAACAAGGAACAACATCTTCATGTTCCAACAAGGAACAAACTTCAATCTTCACCTGCAACTAACAACGCTATAAGAGGGGCTGAGCAAAGCGGTAACATAGCCAAACAACGGTTTGCTAGGACAAGGTGGGTTAGAGGTTTGGTTTACAATATGGGAGGCATGATAAGTAAGTGGTAGGTATCGCAGCGTAGGCATAGCAAAAGAGCGAGCAACTAGCAAGCAAAGATAGAAGTGATTTTGAGGGTATGGTCATTTTGCCTGAGATCCCGCAAGGAAGAAGAACGAGTCCATGAAGAAGACAAACGGACGTAGTCGAACGGGTCCACATAAACGCGACGTTATCGGAACCAACCCGAAGAAGCAACACCGGAAAGGAGCAAACAATCATGGTAAACAACCACCACATAAGCATGGCACGGTGCGCAAACAAGTATGATGCATGTCCGGTTTAATGAGGCATGGCATGACAAAGTGCACAAACAAAACTACAAATTAAGTGGAGCTCAATATGCAACTCCGTTGCATATTGACGAAACACCACATTCAATTTATTTAGTTCGATCTCGTTTACGTACTCAACAATATTAAATGTTGTTAAGCATGTCAAGAGGTGAAACATAACAAAACTATACCATCTAAACAATTTAAATGGGGCCGGATATAACAAACAACGCATCCGGTAAATCCCCATATGCATTAGTAATTTAATGTAAACAACAATTTTAAACATTCTTGATGTTGTTATCATGATGCGGATGACATTGCAAGTTTATATGCAAAATTTATGAAAAAGTTGACATGATAAGATATGAGGCATTTGTCATCGTGGCGGAAAGAAAGGGGTGCCACGGCAACGATACCGAAAACGATGCCACGGCAACGTCCCGGTTCCGGTAACTCGATTGAGATACCGATGCAAAGGAGAAGTGTGCGGATGCGTGCAAAAGATGGTGGGGCGCTCCCGGATTCCGGGTGTCCCACAAGACGACGGTAACAAGGCAAAAGAGGGGCAACGTGCATCGACAATTTGAGCACGGAGTAAGCACGAGCATCTCATACATCACACATGCATTAGTTCACGGACGGTCATCTCGGCGGTTATACCTTTGAAGCGTGCATTATCGGAGCGGTTCGAGTCGGCGTAGAGGAAGTAGTGGAAGTAGACGTTCTCGGACGTCGAGGGAAGTAGTGGTTCACGCGACGGTAGTCGAAGTAGTCGTCCTATCATTCATCGGTGATGGTAGTGGTTCACGTTCTTATTCGCACAATTTTTCGTAGATGTTTGGGGTCACGGCGAGGAACTTGACGTCCACGGAGGCTTCGAGGGTCGACGGTAGTGGTACTCGTGACGGTAGTGGAACTTGACGTGGTTTCGTCCACCGGTCTTCGCGACGGTAGTCGTACATGCTCTGATGGTCGGGGTCGGTAGAGGTAGTCATGGCGATAGGGGAAGTAGTGGTACACATCTCGCGTTTGTGCTACATGGATCACCGGCGATGGTAGATGTACACGGCAAAAGTAGTGGTACTATGCGTCAAATGTCGTGGTTCTTGGGGTCTTCGGACTTGCCGGTCTCGGTTCTTGCGACGGTAGTGATTCCCGTATCAACGTAGAGTAGTTGTACTTGACGGTTCCACATCGATCGTGGAGGTCCACGTATCGTAGATGTCCGGGGTCAACATTAGTGGAACTTAGCGCACCCTAGTGCCATCGGCTCCTTGGCGTTCCGAAACGAAGACTACAAGGGGCCTCGAGGTGGTGGTGGTGCAGCTCTACACCACATAGGAGGAAGATCTTGGGCATGAGGCGTCCATGGTGGCCAGAGCCGAGGTGGATGACGAAGTAGCGGTCCCGCGGTTGAAGACGAACGGCGACGGCGCGGGTAACAAGGGAGGTCAGAGGGCGCGGCGGTGCTAAACTTGATGAATTCCGGCGAGGCCGGCAGGGCCGCAGTGCAGGAGGGGCGGAGGCCAGCTTGCTGATGAGGCGGCCATGCCTCAGCAGGGGCCGGCAGGAGGGTCGACAGGGCGATACTCGCCGGAGTCGGGGCAGAATGGGACGGGTCGAGGGGCTCCTCCCCTGGCGACAGAGCTGACGAGCCGGTGGCGCCGTGTAGACGAGGAGGCAGCGAGGAGGTAGAGGGTGGATGATGGAGCAGGTCCGGCGAGGAAGATGCAGGGGAGGCCCAGCAGGCTGTCGTGCCCGGCGTCCCTGGCGACGCGGCAGGGCGGCGAGCTCGGCCCTCGCGGTGATGGTGGAGGAGAGTAGGGGACGGGATCGTGCAGAGGAGCGAGAGGGAGGAGGAGTGGAGAGACAAGGGAGAGTGGGCGGATCGAGGGTGAAGCCCTGTGCGTGTGTGGCGGCGCAGGAGGAGAATGAAGGGAGAGGGAGATGGGATCGAGCGAAGGCGGCGCTCGGGGGGAGGACAAGGGGAATCGAGGGGATGGGGTCTCCTGGCGCTAGGTTAGGATTAGATGGGCCTGAGGCCGGCCCAGTGGGGAGGGCGCCGGCTGGGCCTTAGAAGGCTGCGGGCCTGCTGGTTTTTCTCTTCCTCTCTCTCTTTCTCTAAAATTTCTTTTTCCATTAAAAAAACAAAACAGAAAAAGAGAAAGAAAAGAAAGAGAAGTTAGGGATGGAATCTGGGCATGGGGATAATTTTCACGGACTCATAAAAATATTCATGGTTCGAGAAAATTAGAAGTGGCAAGATCGGAAGATATGAATTCAAACTCATTTGAATTTAATCAAATGGTTTGAACTAGGGCTAGGGTTTTGAAGTGCCCAGAAATGTTGAGAATTTAGGTGGAGCTTGGGGAAGTGACGAAAGAAATTACAGGAAAAGTTTGGGGACCAAGCTTGAAGCGGAAAGGGGCATGTGATAAATTGCAAGTGTGTTATAGGTGATTCCAAAAATGAAATATTTAATATAGCTCCCTAATATCGGGAGGATATGTTATAAAGAGAATCACCAAGTGAATTCCCTCGGTTTAAATGGATCAAAGATCCATGCCATTTATTTAGTTGAGTTAAAAAAAGAAATGACATGATGGCATGATGACATGATGCAAAGCAAAAATAAAAGGGCAAGCACAAATGAAACAAAAGGCGAAACCCGGAATATATGGAAGTCTTCTCGAGCATCGGTCTCGGGGCGTTACAGCAGCTTTGTATGACGGCGTGCTTGGACACCGACAACGGCAAGGCGGCATGCCAACACCATCTCTCCATGTACCTTCCCATCACATTCTCTATCACGCGCCGCGACATCCTGATGGGGCAAATAACCTCCATGGACGGCAGCCACTTCTTGTTGTCATTCCGACGAGGATTGCATCCCCGAGAGGGCTTTAACAAAATTGGCCGCTCCAATGAGTGGTTCAGCATGAGGTACAACTACAAGAAGGTCGGGCAGGCTGTAAAACATAATATGTTGGGAACTTGCTCGATACCCTAAACGGGGTGTGGCTCTTTCATTATATAGAGGTACCAAGAGGTACAATACAATGATACAATATTAATACACAGACTACGTATATATACAGTCTAACACCCTTCCTCAATCTTAACTGTGGCCTGAAGTACAAAGCAAGTTAAGATTGCGCCTACAACCTACAAACTGTGGTTGTGGAAGAAGCTTCGTGAAGATGTCAGCAAGTTGATCCTTCGACGAAATGAACTTGATACAAATTAGCTTCTGTGCAACACGTTCCCGAACAAAATGATAGTCAACCCCAATGTGCTTCGTCCTAGCGTGAAACACTGGATTAGATGAAAGATATGTAGCACCAATGTTATCACACCACAGAACCGGAGGATGAGTTGAAGCAACTCTCAACTCTCTCAACAGAGACTGTACCCATATGATCTCAGCAGTGACATCAACAACTGTTTTGTACTCAGCTTCAGTACTACTGCGAGACACTATGGCCTGCTTTCGAGCATTCCAGGCGATCAAGTTAGAACCCAGAAATACCGCATATCCCCCCATGGATCGCCTGTCATCAGGACTGCCAGCCCAATCTGCATCTGATAAAGCTGAGAGCTCACATGATGGCGCAGGCTGAAGAAACAAACCATAGGAGACAGTAAGACATATGTAACGCAAAATACGTTTCACAGCTGACCAATGAGATGTCCTGGGTGCATGAAGAAACTGACAGACACGGTTGACTGCATAGGAGATATCAGGCCTGGTAATAGTAAGGTATTGCAGACCACCAACGAGACTGCGATACTCAGTAGCATCCTCAGGTGAAAGAGAATCTCCATCAAGGGCAGATAACCGATCAGTGGCAGACATCGGAGTAATAGCATGTTTGCACTTCAGCATACCAGCACGACGCAGCAAGTCCAAGGAGTACTTCTTCTGTGTAAGAGTCAAACCAGCAGAAGAACGTGAAGCCTCCAGACCAAGGAAAAAATGCAAGGCACCCAAATCCTTGACAGCAAAGTCACCACTGAGTGCAACCACAAGATGATCAGCAGCAGCATGGGATGAACTGATGAGAATGATATCATCAACATAAACCAGAAGATACATCGTAACCTCAGGACGCTGAAGAAGGAACATCGATGTGTCTGCAGTGGAGGGAGTAAACCTAAGTGCTCGGAGAACGGAGCCAAGACGAACATGCCATGCACGAGGAGCCTGTTTCAGTCCATATAGCGCCTTAGTCAGACGACAGAGATGACGAGGGCGTGCAGGATCAACAAATCCAGGTGGCTGGCGCATATAAACCTCCTCCTCCTGAATTCCATGGAGGAAAGCGTTCTGCACATCAAGTTGACGAAGAGACCATCCATGAGTGACAGCAAGAGACAACAGCAAGCGAATGGTAGTAGGCTTGATGACTGGACTGAACGTGTCTTCATAATCAAGACCATACCTCTGTTTGAAGCCCTTGGCAACAAGCCGTGCCTTGTAGCGTTCGATGGAACCATCAGCATGTCTCTTGACTTTGAAAACCCACTTGGAATCAATACCATTGACACCAGCTACTGGAGGAACAAGTTGCCAAGTGTCATTTTTCTGGAGAGCCTGAAACTCCTGTTCCATAGCAGCGTGCCAGTGAGGAATACTCAATGCAGTCTGGAAGTGTCGAGGCTCGGTAGTGGGATCATCAGCAGTGTGCTCGATGCACACGGCTAGCCATGCCACAGTCCCGTCCTTGCGTTCCTTCGGACAGAAAATACCCGACTGACTCTGTGTACGAGGACGAAGAGGGACCACAGACCGTGCCGGCGATACCGACGCAACCGGTGATGGAGACGAAGCTGCAGCATCGGGAGAGCTCGCACTAGGGCTCCCTGACAACGACGAGCCAGGCAAGGCCAGCCCACTAGCAACCGAGGCGGGACTGACCGGGTCCAGCTCCAGGCCGGTTGAAGCAACCGCCGGCCGAGGCAAAGATGCCTCCAGGTCGGGCGTGACCCCTCCTGGGTCAGGCGGAGCGCCGGCTAATGGACTAGGCAAGGCTAGCGGCACGCCAGGCGAGGCCATCCGAGGGCCAGGCGGGGCGCCGGCCGAAGGACTGGGCGAGTCCAGTGGCGGGCCAGGCGAGGCCACCCGTGGGCCAGGCGAGACCGGCGCCCGCACGGCAGCCTCCAGTGGCGATGTAGGGGTGGGTACACGGGTCGAACCCGATATGCATGGCACATCCACATCCCGAGAAGGAGCTGCCGCGTCGGTTTCCTGTTCATCAAGAAGCTCAAGACGAGCGCCACGTCCAATACCTGCAGCATGATTAGGCAACAATGCAGGGGCATATGCAACATCCACAAATTGATCAGGCAAAGGTATGGACATGTGCACCGGTTGTGAGGAAGTGGTAGAGTTGGTCGGAAGTGCGCGAAAAGGAAACACGTTTTCATCAAACACCACGTCACGAGAGATGTAAACGCGATTGGTAGGAACATGGAGGCATTTGTACCCTTTCTGAAGAGAACTGTACCCCAGGAAGACGCACTTCTTAGACCGAAACTCTAACTTACGCTTGTTATATGGGCGAAGGTGAGGCCAACATGCACACCCGAACACCTTAAAAAAGTGTAGTCTGGAGTCTCTTTGAGCAAGAGTTCAAGCGGAGTTTGCATTTTCAGGAGTCGTGAGGGAAGCCTATTTATGAGAAAACAAGCTGTGGAGAAAGCATCACTCCAAAACCGAAATGGAACGGGTGCATGAGCGAGCAAGGTTAGGCCAGTTTCAACAAGATGACGATGCTTACGTTCGGCAGTTCCATTTTGCTGATGTGTACGAGGACAAGACACACGATGCGAAATCCCAAGTTTGTTAAAAAAAGAGTTGAGGTTGTGGTATTCACCTCCCCCCAGTCAGATTGAACATGGATGATTTTCTGCTTAAGGAGACGCTCAACATGTGCTTGAAACTGGATAAAAACATCGAACACATCAGACTTGCGCTTAAATAAGATATAGCCAAGTAAACCGACTATAAGCATCAATAAAACTGACATAATAATTGTGGCCACTAACAGACATCTGGGCATGACCCCATACATCAGAAAACACAAGCTCAAGAGGATGTTTCACAACACGACTAGACTCTGAAAACGGAAGTTGGTGACTCTTACCCTGCTGACAGGCATCATAAACGGTTTCAGCAGATTTATTGGACACAACTGGTAGTTCATGACGATGCAACACATGACGAACTATAGGAGCCGCAGGATGACCAAGGCGCGCATGACAGTGTGTAGGAGACACACGAACACCACTGAACGCCTGAGGAGAAGACTGCATGGATGGTGTGCTCGGTACATCAAGTGCGTACAAGCCATGGCGAAGACGACCGCTAAGCAGAACGACTCTCGTGTCCCGATCCTTGATAAAGAAACGAGCAGGGTGAAACTCAGCATGGACATTATTATCACGTGTAAGTTGAGGAATAGACAACAAACTACGCGTAGCAGAGGGAACACGAAGGACATTGGAAAGATGTAGTTTGCGAAAATTGTGTGCAAGGAGAGAAGCTTGACCAACATGAGAGATGCGCATACCTGCTCCGCTGGTAGTGTGCACCTGATCATGACCACGATATGGCTCCTGAGTAGAGAGCTTGCCCATCTCGCCGGTGAGGTGGTTAGTAGCGCCGGTGTCCATATACCATGTTGGATCAATGGAGTAGGACGGAGTGCGACCATGATCATGACTAGTCATGGCGGCGGCAGCCTGCTTGTCGTTTCCTTTGCCATTGTTGCCAAGGCCCAGAAAATCTTGCTTGTAGCGACGATGACAGCGAGATGCAATGTGGCGCTCCAGGCCACACAGCTGGCAAGCCTGCGGGGCACCGCAGGAGGAGCAGCAAGAAACCGTCCGGTTGCCACCCGTGATGGATGGCGCATTGCCACGCGGGGCCGGCTGTGAAGATGGTGCCTGCTTGCCCCTGAAGATGAAGGCCGCTGAGGTTTGCCGCGAGTCGCGGCGTTGGCGGAGGCGAAGCCCGGTGAGACACGGCGGGCCTTGACGCTATTCACGGCCAAGGAGTCGGGCATACAGCTCGCGAGGTGGAAGTGGATCGTCACGGCCATGAACGTTCTCAACGAGATTGTCATAATCATCGTCGAGCCTGTTAAGAACGAAAGTGGCGAACTCCTCATCCTGCAGAGACTGGCCAACCGAGGCCAATGTGTCGGCGAGACCCCGTATCTTGTTGAAGTAGTCCGTGATGCTGAGGTCACCAAGCTTGGTCTCACCAATCTCGGTGCGTATAGAATGAGCACGCGCCTGAGACTGCGAGGCGAAGCTGATGTGAAGCGCCACCCATGTCTCCCAGGATGTAGCAGCGAAGATGACCAGCGACGAGACACTCGGAGTGAGCGAGGACTGGATGGCAGAGAGAATGGCCTGATCCTGGGCCACCCATGTATGATACGCCGGGTGATGAGTGGGAGGACACGAGATGGATCCGTCAACATAGCCCTCCAGATAGAGACTGCGCAGAAGCGACAACACCTGGGCACGCCAGGACAGGTAGTTGTCCGGCGTGAGCTTCACCGGCAGCAGATGCGAGAAGTAAAACGGTGATGGCGCCGTGACCTGAGGGGCGTGAGCATGCATCGGTGGCGCGTAGAGACCCATCGACGGGGCTGTCTCGAGATGAGGAGCACCCGTCGAGTAGACGCCAGGAGCACCGGGAACGAGGGCGTCGGCTCCGCAGTTCGCCGCGGCCCCGTAGGATGGTTGCGGCGGTGCAGCCACGAACCCAGATGGCGCGGGGTAGGATTGGCGCGGTGACGACGCGTAGGGCTGCGGTGGCTGCGCCAGAAAGTGCTGCTGCGGTGGCAGCGCGGAGTAGATCGGCGCCAACGGTGGCCCGTGGTGATGTGACGAGAGAGCCGCATAGGGTTGGTGATGATGCGGCGCCGCGTAGGACGCCACGGGCCAGGAGGACTGCGGCGGCTGAAGGGAGCCCTGGGCCGCCAGCGGCGCACCATACAAGGCAGGACTGACGCCACTGGGCGTCTGCGCAACGACGCCGTAGGGCGGCTGCACGGCAATGCCATGAGACGGCGGCGCAGCGAACTCAGCAGAGGAGTTGGCCGACGGATTCGATCCGATCGGGGACTCGGTCGGCGGCAGGGCTCCGTAGGCCGACGCAAGGGGCCGAGAAGCGAGGAACGGTGACATAGGAGCGAGGGTCGGCGCGACGGTGGTGGCAGCGACGGAATACGGCGCACCGGTGGCGGCGGCGGCGGGAGCAGCGGAAGACATCGAAACCCTAGTCTGATACCATGTAAAACATAATATGTTGGGAACTTGCTCGACACCCTAAATGGGGTGTGGCTCTTTCATTATATAGAGGTACCAAGAGGTACAATACAATGTTACAATATTAATACACAGACTACGTATATATACAGTCTAACACAGGCGAGGGAGCTTTTCCGAAGAACCGAGACGTCCAGGTGTTTGATGAAATTTTGTCGCCATTAATTATAAAGTTGGATGAGTATGTTTACATGAGTCACTTCGCCAGGTCATGTGTTTTAGACTAAAAGAAAGAATTAAAAAAAGAGAAAGCCATGTAAGTGGTGCATAGTAATACATGTACGTGCACCACTAGCTAGTCCCATGATTAATTAATGTTGGACTAACAATGTGCCCGTGTGTTGTAACGGATCCAAAGTAGAATAATACTTGTTCACAAACTTGAAAAAAACGATGTAGTTTTGATATACATATATCACAAAAAATATATTATGTTTCACTCAAAATATATTCATCGGGTTGTTTTGATGAGGTAAGGGAGGGATATGGTTGGTTTCAAGATACTAAGGGGTTTTCTGCAAACTGGAGCAGAGAAGTGACCTATTGTTGCAAAAAGACCATAATTTACCTCACAATCGTTAGATACAGATCTAATGGTTACAAATAACGAAGTTTTCTAGGAAGGAATGAAAGCCTTTAAGAAGAAAGAAAATAATAAACAAAAATAAAACCAAAAAACAAAATAATGAAGTTTTCTATGGAAGAATGAAACCCTTTAAGAAGAAAGAAAACTAAAAAATAACTTGCACACAAGTATGCCCTAAAATTGCACTTTTCTAATATGCCAAAAATAAGCATATACAGTCGAATTTTTGCTTTCTACTATAATTTACACACATGGTGTATCATACTTGTGTGTATACTTACTTACAAACACAAAAATAAAAGTAATTTTTTTCTAATAAGAAGTGAAGTATAGTGGCATTGGTACCACCCTTTAAGAAGAAAGGAATTCAAAAATAATAATGATGCAATTTGCACACAATTTACACATAAGTTGCGGTTTTTTAGTTATCTAAGAATAAACATATAATAGTGAATTGTACATAAAAATGAAGTTTTTAAACAAGTAACGAATAAATGGCATTGGTATCTTCCTTAAACCAGGAAATGAATTAAAAACTAAACATAATAAAACTAATAAAGTTTTCTAAGAGGGAATAAATTAACGACATTGGAATTACTCTTAAGAAGAAAGAAATAAAGAAAAAACTTCCACACAACTTTGCAATGAAATTGCACCTTTTGTAATATGCAGCGAATACACATATAATAATGCAATTTTAGCAGTCTAGTATAATTTACAAACATATTTTATAGTACTTTCATGCATACATACACATAATAATAGCAAAATGTATTTAATTAACAAAAAAAAGCACAAAACAATTAGCATTGGTATTACCCTTAAAGAATAAAGAAAATAAAAAAACAAAAATTTCCACACAATTAGCACAAAATGCACTTTTTATAATAGGTAGAATAAATATATAAGAGTGAAGTTTCCGTACTGCAATGTAATTTGTAGATGTAGTACTTGCATGTATATATTTTCACGCACTCGACATCCGAAAATTTACGTAAAGAAAAAAATGAACTGAAAAAAAAATCTACACGTGCAGAAAACAAAAGCAAACACATGGGAAAAAAGCATGCACACACCAAAATTCAGCCCAAGAGCGAAATCGACTGATGCAAAATAGGTGTCAATCGAATCCAAACAGCCCAATACCACCAGCAAAACATGACCGAAAAAAGAAAAACTACACAAATCTTAAAGCACAATCCAAGGGCCAGAAAATCGATTGACCACAAAACAAAAATTCAGCTGACTGAAATCTAGCTAAATTCCTTGATTTTAGCAAGATACTACTTAGTACTATGTTTTAAGGATAAAAGGCACCACGTTACTTTCAACAACTGTGTCTATGTATCAATGGCTAATCCTCGTCCTGCTACCTTTGCTTGTTGTGCTCGCCTTTCTTAATTTTACATTGGTGCTTTTAATCTTAATTTTACCTTGGTGCTTTTAATGTGCGATGCGTTGTAAGCTATCCAGTCAGCCCCTTTGTATGGTTCGCTCATTGTGGCGTGTTGTTTGTTGTAATTTTTAGCTGGTTGTTGGCTTTTTAAATTCAAAGTTAGGTTCGTCTCAAGCCTCCGTTCTAGAAAAGAATATTTATAGCTAGGACTCACTTTAGCTATATGTAAGCTGTTTCCATTGTATAAAAATTGTAGAAGTAAATTTTCTCACCGTTTATTCTTTTGTCAAAATTTGTGTTGTTTCAAGGTTATTGTGCGGAATTTCCTTTTTTTTAGGTAAACATGCAAACTCTATTACTCAGGCATCACCATGATCGGGGCGAAGGCAAGGTTTCCAGGATGACCTAACCACACGTGACAGCCAACCCCTAAAGCTAGAGCATGTTTTGCAAGACTATGAGCCTCAACATTCAAGGTCCTAAACTCATGACGGAAATTACAGGAAATGGAAACTGGATTGATATTTCATGTATAACTGCACCATAAGAAGAACACTTTCTCACCATGGTGAAAGACATTAGTTCATAAACATAAAATGTGCAAAGTAACAAGATATTTGTGGAAGAGGATTTGGAGCACTCGCGTGCTCCGCCCCCTATATGAGTATTAGATTCAGAAAACAAACCAGAAAAATTCAAGAAACACTGAAATTTTGGGATATCAAATCTAGGTGCCCGAACTACTCCCGTGTGAAGTTTCATAAAAATAACTCAGGAAATGTATTCTCACAAAAAAGTCAAAAAAAAAAATCTATGTATGGAAAGGGAAAAACTGTTTGTATGGATTGTAGGTCGGACTATTTTCTTTGCCATGGATACATTTCATAGTACTTTTTCACAAAACTTCACACGGGAATAGATTGGACACCCATGTTTGAGATCCTCAAATTCCATGCTTAATTTAAAATTGATATTCATTAGGGGGTGGAGCATCCAAGAACTCCTGTGTATTTAACGATATCGGCCCCCTGCATCTTTCTCAGCAGGAGTAGAACAGCATCTAACTAGAAATCTAGGACGAGAAGAAAATGTATGTAAGCATGTGTATTATTTTATTGTCATTTTATTTTGCAGTGAGTATTGTGGTATTACAAATTAGGCATGGAACAGAGCCTTCAAAATACAAATCATTGCATCCATGGCACCTGTAGGTGATGCCGTTGCTTCTAGTAATAGTAGTTCTGGTTGGTGACTCTACAGTTCTTCCTTAACTCGTAACGGGTACTACTCTCGGCCGGGAGCTTGCTGAGCTTGACCATGGCGGCGGCGAAGTCGTTGTTCCACTTGGTGGCGTTATCCATGTACTCGGCCATAGCGTTCCCGGCGTCGGTGTCGGTGCGCATAACCCAGTCGGACTTGAAGAGCACCCTGTTCTGCAGGTTGGCGTGGTAGTAGCTGTTGTCCAGGGCGCCCTTGGCCGCGGTGTTCACCCCTGTGGGGTCGTACCCGGCGGTGGTCTGAAAGCTCGAGCTCATGTCGCGGATGTTGTTCTTCTCAATCGGGTCTGGTGTATTTTGGCTCTTCTTCTGGGCCTCGACGTCTGCGACAAGAGCCTGTTTGTAGTTGTCGTCGATCGGGGTCGCGGTTGATTTGTTGAGGCGGTCTTGGAAGGACGAGAGGTGCGAGACGCCGATGGAGTGCGCGCCGGAGAGGATGACGAGCTCCCTCGGGGTGAACTTCTTCTTGTCGAAGTTGTCCACGAGCTGCTGGAACTCGAAGGTGGATTGCGGGAGGACGGCGTCTGCGGCGGCGGCCGACGAGTTGATGCCGTCCTTGCGCCCCGAGGGGACAGAGTAGGCGATCTTGCCATTACTCAGGTACCTGGCCGCATCTCGCGCGGCGAAGACGACGATGTCGGCGCAGGAGACGCCGTCGCCCAGCTTGTACTTGATGGTGTCGATGAGGTTGAAGCCATCCAGGGCGATGTTGTTGATCGCCTTCTTCTCGGTGTTGGTACCGTATGGCGTCTTGTCCAAGAGCACCGATCCATCGCAACCCTGCACGTCATTAACACGTGCATGCATGCATGTCAGAATGAAGAATTGATATGTACCGTGCATGGATCCACTGTCCATTGCTTTGAGATTCTGATTTTGAGATTTTTTTGTCTTCTTTTAATCAAATCTCATTCTAGTGATACGACATACAATAAAGGAGAAGAGAAAATTATAATCTCCACGAAAAATCTAACAAATATAGCATCCACTGAGATTTAGCAATCCGCCAATCCCATTCTTTTAAAGTGTTACATTAGTTTTCTTTACATGTTTCAAGGTGTAACATGATGTTTAAAGTGGATGCATTACGCATGCATGGCACTCCCTTCCATTTATATTACCCGTCACTGATTTAGTATAAAATTTACTCTTTCATCAAATGAGGCAATAGTAACAGGCACACAAATTAGGCGATCAACTTTTGATGGCAACTTACATTGACCCAGCAGTCGTGGAACACCAGCCGGACGAGGGCGGCGCCGATGCCGGGGTTGCTCTTGATGGCCTTCTCTACTTCTGTCCTCACGGTGCCCTCCACGTCCACGTAGGCGGCCTTTGTGCCTCCCGCAGAACAGGCCAGCAGCAGGCACAGAGACAGCAGGGCGGCGCCGGCGTTAACCTTGGCCATCTTAATCCGATATTTGCTAAGATAAACTGCTGCTGTGGTGCGTGTGCTTATAGATAGCTTAAGGTGGAGGGGTATAAATAGCAGCACAGCGCACCGACGATCATGTATAATACTCTAGCTCCTATGCTTAGCTTGCATCCACTCATGAAGATCGATCGGCAAGATGGCATTATTTGTTCTTGCTGCTGGATGCAAGCAGGGCATTTGACCGGAAATACAGGCCGGTTACAGCACGCGTGGTGTCGTTACTCTACACTGGTCAATGGAGTGCCAAGTTGCAAGGAATTTTGCTTGCCTTTCGTGTTTTTCTAATTGATCGTGCTGGGGGTGCAGTTTCCATTATGAGAACTGCTGAGAGGAGATGCATGTGCAACGGTTACGTGAGTAGTCGCTGCCATGTTGGAGGCAACTAACTGAGTCCGATATATATCTGCAGCTACGTTGCCTATTACTCCCTCTGTAAACAAATATAAGAACGTTTAGATCACTGTCTTATATTTATTTAAGGAGGGAGTACTACTATATGATATTTATAGAACTGGAGGAGGGATTAGGCTAGTTAGGTATCGGAACATGTCTGACTTGGACATATCCAAACTTACACTAGTTAGTTTAGGTCATCATCCACGGTTCAACGAACCATCGGCGCGGGTTGATGTGCGATCGGGGGAGGGGGGCATCATCGCACACGCCACATAAAATGCGTGCCAATGGGGTGGGTTGCACACAATTAAAAAAAATGTGTATGACAATAACGCAAATAGTGCCACGAGGCAACCATAACACATGTTTTTTCAAAGTGGATACATCGCTTCTAGCCATGTGGAAAAAGTTCACGGATATAAAAAATGGTCATGTATATTTCTGAAAGGTGCATACATGTCTATTAAAAACTGTTTTTCTTTTATACAATTATTAATCAGATATTCAAAAATATGTGTTGTGTATTTAAAAAGTATTCATCATGTTTTTCTAAAATTTCATTGTGTATATAAAAATGTTGGTTGTGCACTAAACATTTATCAGTTGTATTTTTTATGGTATACTGAAAATATTTCTCCTGTAGTTCAAAATTTTCCCTTGTGTCACTTTAGAAAAAATCATTGTCTATTTAAAAAATTGTCACATGTTACGAAATTGTGCACCATATATTTCAAACATATTCATCATATATTTAAAAATCAGCATGTTACTAAAAATGTTTAACATGTAATAAGAATTGACGACTGGTATTTGGAAATATACAGGTAATTCATAATGTGTTTACACACTTCACAAAATGTTCATATAGAGTTGAAAAATAGTTCACTATATTAAATAATTTTTCTGTGCATTTGTAAAAAGTATTCATGATTTAAATAATCACACATTTTAGGAAAGGTTTATGTATTTTTCTTAAGTAAAAACTAAAACGGAATGCTCTTAAAACACACGATGACCATTTTCAGTAATACACGCAGAACATTTTCTGAAATATGTTATGCACATTTTTAAATGCATCGAAAACCTTTTTGGAACCATGATAAAAAAATTAGTACGCACTCAACATTTTCTAATGTGATTGATATTTTTTAAATGCACGACGAAGCTTTCTCAGTACAAGGTGAACATTTTTTGTGCAGTAGACACTAAATGTTTTTTATATACATGAAGAACAGTTTTTTATTACGAGGTGAGCACTTTTTTAGTACACGGTGACTTTTTTAAAACACAATGTACTGATTTTCAATACAGATGAAATTTATTAACATGTGATGAATTTTTTAAATACACAATGAACCTTATTTTAAACAGGCTCAACTAATTTTAATGCGCGACAAATGTTTCCATAATATGTGACAAACAATTTTTCTAAACACAACACGCATATTATTAATAGGCGGTGAACATTTTTTCGTAAACCTTCAATAAAGGCTTTCATGCATTTTTAATAAATAGGTTGATATCTTTTTCGAAGAGACAATTACTATATAGATTAAAAATCATTTTTTGTAAATTAATTGTTCAAAACTTAATGGAAAAGTAAGAAACGAAAAACAAATGCACTCGACTATTATAGAGAAAAAGGGAGACAAAAAGAAAATTAGAAAAAATGCCTACTGTAGACTGTAGTACTACCTCTTATCCATAATGAGTGTTGCAGTTTTGAACTAACCCTTGTTAAAAACTGTGAGACTTATTTCATTTTGTTTTTTTTTTGCGAGGGGAAATATTTCATTTTAGGGAGGCCTACCGTAGTAGCACGGAACTGTTTATCATTACCACGGGACAGAACTCTGTCTCGCCTTCAGCAATCCCGCAACGGCCAAACCCAGCAAGCATTTGTCCTGTGCGCAGGTGACGCCGTTCTGATTTTTGGCGTGTCGGTATCTTTCAGCTTGGTGTGCTATGCATAGGTTTCCCTTTTTCTCTTTTCTTAATTCTTTTTTCTGTTTGAACTTTCTGTTTTATTTTTTTCATTTTCTATTTTCTATTTTTCTTCCGTTTCCCCTTGTTCTTAGCTGGGGTAGTTTACATATTTTTTCTACCTTTTCTTGTTTCTTTTTTGGTTATTTTCCCCTTTTTCAAATAATGTCTACTTTTATCAATGCATATTTGTTTTACATTCTGAACATTTTTATAATACAAGATGTATATTTTCCAATTATATATTTTAAATATTTTAAAAAGACATGTTAAACATTTTTCAAAAAACATCGTACATCTTTTTAAAGGCATGAAGCATTGTTTAGAACCAAGTCAAAAAAATTATATCATATAACCATTTTATGAATCAAGAAAATATATTTAAATCACGTGAACATATTTTAAATGATGCATACATTTTATTGAATGGTATGCACCATATTTTGAACAAGTGAACATTTTTTATATCGTAACATTTTTCAAAATGTCATCAGGATTTTTCCAAACACATGATCATTTTTAAATGTTACGCACATTTTTCTGAATGGTACAAAATGTTTTTCTAAAATGTCACAAACATTGTTTCAAAACACGTCAACATTTTAAAACATAATGTATATATTTTTAATTCTATGGACGTTTTTTAAAATTATGCAAACAGTCATCATATAAAAAAATTGAACATGCAATCAACATTTTTTTTGAAATTTGTAAAAATATTTTTCTAGTTTAGCAATATAAGTTTAAATAATAGAATAATAAAAGACCCTGCCCTGCAGAACCAGCGGTCCCGAACTGGGTGGGCCTGCTTAGGGGTGTCTGAGGCGAGCGCTACATTGAGCTCACAGCAGGCGAGTCATATCCCCTCCATTATAATGTGCCGGACTAGGTGAGAAGGACTTCAGGCCCGCGATGTGTATTGCTCGCAAAGAGCAAGATGCAACAATGTGGCTAAATACTCCTAAAAAAACAATGTGGCTAAATACTCCTCTTTGCTTGATCAGGGTGGCCACTTGTGGCTAATTTCTCTTGTATTCCCATGAACATCCACATTGATCAATAAAGTATTGGCAATTCTAAAAAAAACAATGTGGTTAAATTAACATTACTCCCTCCATTTTTGTATACAAGGCCACAAACTCAGATTACAAGTACCAATGTAAAATTTAATGTCTGCTTTACAAGTCAACTTTTTTTCTTGTTTACTGAGATCATTAATACTCCGCATGCATGCAAAGAAACTGAGTGGAGGAAGTAGTTGGCTGTCATTATGACTGCATACATGCAAGTATTAAACATGTTGTTAGTATGAGAAAATATCATTAACTTTACCTCGATTACTGTTCGTGGCCTTGTATAGATGCAAAATTTATATTCCATAGTGGCCTTGTATATAAAAATGGAGGGAGTACTACAGATGTTGCAATGTAACACCATCCAAGTGGAAACCAATTCCTTGCTGTTATTGCGAGCTGTTCAGGGTAAGAAACATGACCGAGCTGCACATGGTGCAACTTTCAGGGAGATTAAATGTTTTGCCAGTTTGAATTTTGCTCGTTTTAGTATTTTGCGTTGCCCACGGGCTTGTAATAAAGTAGCTGATTCTTTAGCACATTTGGTGCTAGCCTAGAGCTTGCGTCCTCAACTGTATGGGCGGATGGGGTCCCGGACTTCGCTTGTAGTCTGGTTACCAACGATTTAGCTGGTTGTTCTGGTTAATGGAATAGAGAAGTATTCCGGTTTTTTTAAAAAGATGTTGCAATGTACATCTTTATGTACATTATTTGTTGCATTAGTAAAGATGTTCAAAAAATTTATGCATGATCATATGAAAGAAAAAGAGTGATTCTGATTTTTACCCTCTACTTTGACATTTTTATGCTAATTTGGTATCATCCGAATTACCTCATTTAAGGAAAGTTTTACCAGTTATATCCTTTATAATGTTTTGAGAGCAACCATGTGTCCTGTTGCCATGTACGCGTGACATGTCATGCCATCGTTTTTTATACAACAATGTTCTTCACACGAACAAGCCGAATAGCTTAGTCAGACATGATTTTTTCTAATGGTCGTCATCTGTACAAACGCACTGCATCGTTCAATTGGTTCCGCTAAATAGTTGCATGTGGGTGTTTGGAATGAGTACAACTTAGCTTATGGACGCGAATCGATCCATGCGCGGGGAAAATATACAAGGAGGAAAACCGCTATCTATCACGCCATATACCAAAGCGCTAAGGCCCATATAGCAGATCACTCTTAAAATATAAACTTTAATGAGACAAAAACAGGGAAAACTTTCGGTAATTGGGATACAAACTTGCAAAACTTTTGTTAAATAGGGTATTCAGATGAAAACTTACCTAGCTAGCTTTACAAATATCAAGTAGAGGTAAAAATTGGACTTCACTCTACGAAAAATTACATAATTTTACACAATCACTATAGTAGTAATATTTCGGCACATCGTTCGAAATCACTAAACATGAGTGGATACATCGTTCTGGCCATGTGTGCCGGCATAGGAGGACAGAAGAGATGTCGAAGCATCGTATGATGCTTCGTGAGTGCCCTGAGACTGACAGCCGACCTTACTGTTCCTATACACCGCGTAGATAACCAGCTGGATACCTCCCAAGAAGCAACCTATCCCATTTGGGACCTGCATTTTCATTAACATCCCACTTAAAGATCACTAACACTCTTCCATTTTCATTAACCCCAATAAGTGTAAGACTTACCCCGAGGAAGACATCTTTGTCGAGTATGGCATACATGGCCCAGACGCCTCCGTTGAGGAAGAGGAAGAAGGAGAGGAAGAAGGGCATGTACTCCACGCTCCTCGAGGTGATCACCCTTCTCTGTTCCCGCCACAAATTTACACACGTTGTTCAGGAACATGAAACCAATTAGCGGAGCAGCAACTAAAGGGCGTGGCAATCAGGCCCACGAAAACAGCAGCCGGCCAGCCTGCCTTCTCAATCGAGATCTTGGCCCACTCGCACACCTAATTTAACATGACATGATGACTACAGTAGTAGTAGGCCTGTATACTCCTCATGCATTCATTCATTCACACGTGACAGTGCAAGAACGTGTCTCTGACTTGTTTTGGAATGATTTAGATAGTGATCAGCACGTAGCTATGAGCTTAATTAAGCAAAAGGATGTAGGACTACAATATTATAACCCCATATTGATACTATAAGTACATCACGAAGATATCGATCGATCAGCCAGCTACTGTGTTAGTTGGCTGTTTCCTCTGAAAAATAGTGGTTCTGCGTCCAATCAAACAACCCACATGAGATCTCCCCGCCAAAAAAAAATAAATAGAAAATTCGACATGCCATCCACGCTTTGTATAATGTAATGTAACGAATATATTCTGCATATCGTGTTTCCACATATATGGGTTTTCAAGACGACTGGCATGTCCATCATATCCGTGTACATTTACTGCATCTATGTTTGTTAAATGCAGGTGTATATATGTTGAGTTGTTGACCTACACATATGTATAGCATATCTCTTGTCTGGAGGTACGTACGCAAGGTGTGCACATGCCGTACAAGAAAGTGTTAGCTAATGGAAACTGTATAGCTTGACCGAAACCTTGCGTACGTATCCCAACTGAATGGCTGTCTCACGATGTGTATGTATGTATGTATATGGTTAGAGATGATCTGGTAGTGCTTTCCCACCTCGAACTAAGATCTAACTGGATAAAAATAAGGATCAATCTTTTATGAATATTATTTGTTCTATATTATGTACTGTATTATAGTCTTATGGAGCATAAGTATGAACACAGATTTTACTAACAAAATACAGGTCATATGCCACCAAAAGTATTTGAAAGATGATTCGAATAATGTAACTTTTGGAGTACTATACAACTTCAAAGAAGATGTTTTAGGGTGTTGGTTATATTTAGAGAAAAGTGTGTCCAACACTCGTTTAAATTGAACAGTTTTGCTCTTAGTATTGTTGCAAAGTGAGTTATTTGCTAGGATTTAACTATTAAAAATCATTATATATGTATGGGCCAAAAATTAATGTCAGCATAGCGCAATTACCCACACACACTATCTCTCTTGTGTCAATCATCAGATTAAGAAAAGAAATAAAAATAGCCACGAAAAATATGATGACTGATTTATTTGTTGGGTCTTGGTGTAATGGCCTTACCACGGCAGCGAGTGGGGACCCATACATGAACACGCTAAGGCAAGCACATATCAATCCAATGACCACGATTTTCATGTCAAGCCCACGAATGGCGAATGTTGTGGTCGCGAACACGACCCCAAAAAATCCAATGTCCAAAGCTGCCGCCAACTTTGTGGTTTTAACCTGCAAAAGTTGACATGATATTATTGATTGGACACTTTTAGATGGCTGATTGCGCTTGCCATGCGATCATCCATACATATAATATATAGTAAAATTATTATCACATTTTCACAGTCGAACTATATCATAAAATTGCCAAAAAAGAAATATGACAATGAAGCTACTCTTAGCTGGTGTTTGGTTCTCTAGCCCTAGGACTTTTTCTAGTCCCTAGGACTTTTTGAAAAAGACTCTCAAGGAGGTGCTTCTAAGGACTTTTAGCAAAAAGTCCCAAAAAAGTCCCACCCTGTTTGGTTTGGTAGGGACTTTTTCTAGTCCCAACAAAAAAAAGTCCCTGGAACCAAACACCCCCTTAGAGTAACTCAGGAAAATGTCGAAAATAACCACATTAATTAAGGCAGCTGAAATAGGAACACAAGATAAGTGGGTCCAAAGGGAAAGAATGCAACTCAATAGAAACAATTAATATGATAGATATGTTGCGTCTAAAGATAGCCACTAATTAAGAGGGTGTTTGGATACGTTTTAGTCCCATGACTAAAAGTAGTGGGACTAAAATTTGCTAGCCTCACCCATGCTCGGATCCAAATACTAAAGAGACTAAAATCAAGTTATTGAGCATTTATTATCCTTCAAACCCTCCAATCCAAAACTCGCATGTGTTCAAGGAGAGGAATTAAATGAGGAGAGAGAGGCTAATACATATTTTAGTAGGTTTCCTATGACTAAATTTTTTTAGCCTCAAGACTAGTCCTAGCCTCTCTTTAGTCAGGTGTGCTTGGGACTTTAGCCTCTAAAAGAGACTATTTTTAGTCAGACTAAAAATAGTCCCTTGGATCCAAGCATGCTCTAAATAGTTTAGGGTATGAAATTACTTGACCACCCTTCTTGTTCCCTTAATGGGGAAACATACAACTAACTCGGTCAAGACGAGCTACTCCCCTTAATGTGATCGGGCAAGCTACTCCTATAGTTCCATCAATAGGGGAACATACAAATTCAGGAGTAAATTGTTGTCTAAAGATAAAAATGGGTTATATTTGTAGACCGTGTGGCCTTTTTTTTTTGCGATTCGTAGACCCTGTGGCCTCACATACCCTTTTGGCATGATCGGCCGCGTAGACAAGGAAGAGGACGATGTAGATGGTCTCCATGACAGCGCCGAAGCCATTGACTGTGGCGATGAGCAGGCCGTCAGGCTTGGTGAGGCCGTAGTATAGCCATAGCAATGTGTTGAGCAACGTGAGGACGTACGGCGCCGCCTCGAAGTCCTCCGTCGACCTGCTCCTCACGATCCTCCAGAATGTGGGGCTGCACCATGTTTGTAAAGCAACAACAGCAATCAGCCATGCATGCAAGCAACAACATAAACAAAATCCGGAGGTCGATCCTCCTTCGAAAAAAAAAGAATAAGCAGAAACAAAATACATGCTTCTGTAAATGCGTGCATGATCGCATGCTCTTACATGGGAGAAACAAAGACCAGAACCGAGATGATGTTTCCTGCAAAATGCAAAGGAGGCTTTATGGTCAAACAACAATGAACAAAGAACAAAGTAAGGGTGGGTGCGTGAGAGAGAGAGAGAGAGAGACTCAAGCATGCATGTGCATACCTATGATGCCGATGATGAACAGAGTGGAGTTCATGGCGCGCAGCTGCCAGCCGAGAAAGCTGGTGGAAGGGAGGATGAAGAAGAGGTGCGTCAAACTTAATGAGGAGGTCGAAATTAAAGGACGATGATCTCCAAACTAGGAGGACATCCATCGTACTTAATGCGGAGAAAGCACTGCACGATCGAGCCTGCACTGCTGGATGAGAGGGACAGGCGGTTACGAATTAATTCGAAGCTGGGCCTGAGATAGCTGCCTCGTGCAACACAAGATCACTATAATATGTTGATGCAGATCCGGTTGACCAAAAGGCAGAGACCGACATGCTTATTTCTCCCTTGTTTTCTTGCAGATATGTAATGAGATGTATATCTTTGCAGTTATCATCACGAATCCCCATTTGATTTCATTTTATTTATCTATACTCTACTTGATGTACTTGCGGTCGTCCTTAATTTGGTTCCTTTTCATTCTTTCTTGAGAATATTTCCTGAATTTTTTTATTTAATTGGCAAATCATTTCAGCACATGCACGCAAGATCGTCTTACGATAATAAGCCTGTGTGCATTTAATCGGCAAATCATTTCAGCACATCCCTTCGAAGAACAAAAAGGTTTTATTATCATGAGATGGTGTGGAGGTTGATGCATGCGTGCTATTTTTTTTTATAAAAGGCGCAAGAGACATCTGGCTTTAAATTAATAAAGCCAAAGAAGGTCAGACCAAACAAGGTCGTACAAACGATTACAAGAAATGAAGCCATAACTGGGTTGAGCAGGAAACCAAAGTGTGAACAGCTGACTAAGCCCGTTATTACAAAAGATATTAAGAAGGAAAGGTATGCTTCAAGAGGAGATGCTCTTGTGAAGAGAGTGGAGACGTTTGATCTCAAACAGAACTCCGGCCGTCGCTTCACTGTCCTTCCTCTCCCCCAGAGGACACCATAATTGAGATGTATATCTTTGCAATTAGTTTCATGAATCCCCATTTGATTTCTTATTCTTTATCTACTATACTTGATGTACTTGCAGTCAGTCCTTGGTTCCTTTTTATTCTTCTTGAGAACATTTCCTGAATTGTTTATTTAATCAGCAAATATTCTCGCCCCTTTGCGTTAGGATTCGTATGGGACGGCGAAGAGATATAACTCAGCGGTAGAGTGTCACCATGACGTGATCAGCACATGCATGCAGGATTGTCTTACGGTAAGGCTGTGTGCATCGATAGATGCAGAGGACACATGTTATCCCTTTAGCCAGGAAAAGGTTGTCTTGCCGTGGGCCGGTGTGGAGATTAGTCCATTGGCGCATGTGTGCAATCCTCTGTTTTAAATAGCCCGCTATAGCACGCTATAGCGTTTTTAAAAGGTCTTGCGCTAAGAGACTTTGGTCCAAACAAATGAGCAAACATTTTAAATAGCGCGCTATAGCTCCACAACGTCCCTAGGGCGGCTCGGGGGAACCCTAGGAACGCCGCCGCCGCCCCCCTCTACATCACGCCCCCCTCCCGCCGCCGCCGAATGAGTCCGCCAGGCGAAGCCCGCGTCGGAGGACGGTGGCGGCGGGGATCTCCGCTCGCTCGGCGGCCTAGGTCGCCGGCGTGAGCCCGTGGTTGTGGGAGTCTCGTCCTCGGTGTCTTCGGCCGGCGTGGCGGCTGCTCGGCGCGGCGTCCTCGACCTCTCGCAGATGATGGGCTGCCGGCTGCTCGTGGCTGCCTCGATGCGACGGCGTCCCGTGGTTTCAGATCTGGCCGTGGCGGGCTCGGCCGATCTGGCCCGTTGGCTTCGGCCGGCGGTGAGGTTGGTGGTCGTGCGTGGTGATGGCGCCGCCGCCGCGCATGAGGTTCTTGGGCCAGTGGGTTCGCATGCTGGCGGCGCCGGGGTTCCCCCATCCTCGTCCGGTAGCGTGAGGGTGTGGAGGTAGGGTTGCTCCGGGCGAAAGCCAACGGCGCGGTGTCTGCGGATGTCGCTCTCCTCCCGGGGGCCGTTGTGGAGTTCTCCGACCTCCTCCGCTCTCGGGTCACTTTCTTCGGGTGAAAGCCCAGGACCTGCGGTGCAGGACCAGGCGATGGCATGACATCGCTTCCCCTCCTGAGGGCGTCGTCTTGAAGATCGTGATTCCCTGCGTGCTTTCCCAGAGCTGGACTTGCACGACATCGCGGCAGGTGGCCGGCGATGCGCTCAGAGGTGGAGCGGTGTTTCCTCCTCCGCATCGAAGACGGCGGATCTCGGCGGCGTGGCGCAGCGGAGACTCGGCGCCCGATGCGTGTAGATGGACTCGCGCAGGAGGAGGTGGCTGTCTGGCGTCATGGTGGCGTCGATGGCAGAGTGGCCTAACAAGGTAGAAGCCTCAATATCTGCTCTGAAGACGGACCTGTGGAAGATGGCGGCGACGACACATGTGAGTGCGTCAGACCGGTTTGTGCCCCAGACCTGGTATGTGGCTCGGCTGGGGCTTCCGGCTTTTGATGGTAGGTTTAGGTGAGTGGTCTGGGTATTTGGCCCAGCTAGCATCCCTTCATCATATGGATAGGAGTAGTGGCATATGTTGCCAAGATGACGGATTCAGGCATATTGTTGTAATACTTTGTAAGGTCAACGAGAATAATCAATAAAGTGGCCGCATGCATCTCCCAGATGCAGAGGCCGGGGGTCATCCTCCTTTTCTAAAAAAATAGCATGCTATAGCATTTGGAAGAGGTCCGCCGCTAAGATGCTTAGCGCGCTATTTAAAACTATGGTGTAATCACATTTGATTTCTTTGTCTATCTATTGCACTACCAGGGGTAGGGCAAGATCAGCGTGAGCCTTTGGATCTATTAACATAGGGCCGTTTTTCGGCTGGAGTGCATCCTAGAGTCGTTGCCTTATCGCCGATAATCCGGTCAAGACTGGGTGGCCTCACAATCCAAGTTGCCCCTTGATATTTTTGAAGCCTATAGTAATCTGTGAGGGAGAATGAGGGCGACTCCGGGGGTGCCGCCCCTATCTCCTGGGGAATGACGGCGAGTCGGCGGCCGGTTCTGAGCCTTGGCCGACTCTGACGAGGACGATGCAGACGGGGACAGGGATGTCCCGGCGGCCTCGCCACCGTCGCCGACACCGTCGGATCTCATCTGCGAGTTCTTTTACTCTGGCTACGACGAAGACGGAGTGGCCACAACGGTCGACAAGATCTTGCCCCCCGACGATCCGACTAGGGTTGGACTTCACGCGGGAGAGAAGAAGGAGATGGTCCGTCGCGTAGTTCATCGGAGAATGGCGGCAACGGTGATCAGGCCATCGAAGGGCTCCTTGCCTAAGGTAAGTCTTCCAAACCTAACACTTTTTGATATGATTCGTCTGGAGTCGTGGATTACGGTTAAGAAGAGGAAGAATGCGCGCCGGACAGTGGCCGAACCGGCGCCGGTGGTGGCCGCGACATTCATGCCGGCGATCCCGGTGATTGGGATCAAGGCGGCTCGGGAGGCTCGTTTGAATTCCATCTTGGGCCGCGCTGGGCCAATTCTGACTAACTCATTGCCGCAACTGGCTGGGCCGGAGATAGCTGGGTATGAGGCCCAGGCTATTCCGGTACCCACCAATATTGTTTGCGCCGACACATGCAGCGAATCGATCGATCATTTCTCTGCGTGTGCTTCTTCGCCGCTAGCTAGGGTTCATCGCCGTGGGAAGCCAGGGTTTCCTTCCTGTGGTCCTGGACGTGCGAAACGGATCCCACCCCTCGTTGCGATGGCTGGCCGAGGGGCTGGGGCGCCACCAGGGAAGAAACCACCGGTCGTGGCTGCTATTGGCTGCGCCGGGGTTGCGTCGCCGCCGGCTGCTGGCGCTGGGCGTGGTGCCGCGGCTTTACCTGGCGGCCCTAGATCTCCGGTGGTCGTCGGGGCAGCGCAGGCTGCTGTGGGCCGCGAAGGTGGCCACCTCGGGGCTCGGCCGCTGATGACCCACAAGTATAGGTAATCTATCGTAGTTCTTTTGATAAGTAAGAGTGTCGAACCCAACGAGGAGCAGAAGGAAATGATAAGCGGTTTCCAGCAAGGTATTCTCTGCAAGTACTGAAATAAGTGGTAACAGGTAGTTTTGTGATAAGATAATTTGTAACGAGCAACAAGTAACAAAAGTAAATAAGGTGCAGCAAGGTGTCCCAATCCTTTTTGTAGCAAAGGACAAGCCTGGACAAACTCTTATATGATGTAAAGCGCTTCCGAGGACACATGGGAATATCGTCAAGCTAGTTTTCATCATGTTCATATGATTCGCGTTCGGTACTTTGGTAATTTGGTATGTGGGTGGACCGGTGCTTGGGTACTGCCCTTACTTGGACAAGCATCCCACTTATGATTAACCTCTATTGCAAGCATCCGCAACTACAACAAAAGTATTAAGGTAAACCTAACCATAGCATGAAACATATGGATCCAAATCAGCCCCTTACGAAGCAACGCATAAACTAGGGTTTAAGCTTCTGTCACTCTAGCAACCCATCATCTACTTATTACTTCCCAATGCCTTCCTCTAGGCCCAAATAATGGTGAAGTGTCATGTAGTCGACGTTCACATAACACCACTAGATGAGAGATAACATACATCTCATCAAAATATCGAACGAATACCAAATTCACATGACTACTAATAGCAAGACTTCTCCCATGTCCTCAGGAACAAAAGTAACTACTCACAAAGCATAAACATGTTCATAATCAGAGGGGTATTAATATGCATATAGGATCTGAACATATGATCTTCCACCAATTGAACCACGTACAATCAACTACAAGGAGTAATTAACACTACTAACAACCTACTAGCACCAATCCCGGACTTGGAGACAAGAATTGGATACAAGAGATGAACTAGGGTTTTGAGATGAGATGGTGCTGATGAAGATGTTGATGGAGATTGCCCTCTCCCGATGAGAGGAGTGTTGGTGATGACGATGGCGATGGTTTCCCCCTCCATGAGGGAAGTTTCCCCGGCAGAACAGCTCCGCCAGAGCCCTAGATTTGTTCCGCCAAGGTTCCGCCTCGTGGCGGCGGAGTTTCCTCCGAGAAGATGGCTTATGCTTTTTTCCCATCGAAAGACTTCATATAGCAGAAGATGGTCACCTGAGGGCCACCAGGGGGCCCACAAGGTAGGGGGGCACGCCCAGGGGGATAGGGCGCGCCCCCCACCCTCGTGGGCAGGGTGTGGCCCCCCTGGTGGAGTTCTTGCTCTCAGTATTTTTTATATATATTTGGAAAACATCTTCCGTGGAGTTTCAGGACTTTTGGAGCTGTGAAGAATAGGTCTCTAATATTTGCTCCTTTTCCAGCCCAGAATCCCAGCTGCCGGCATTCTCCCTCTTTATGTAAACCTTGTAAAATAAGAGAAAATAGGCATAAGTATTGTGACATAATGTGTAATAACAGCCCATAATGCAATAAATATTGATATAAAAGCATGATGCAAAATGGACGTATCAACTCCCCAAGCTTAGACCTCGCTTGTCCTCAAGCGAAAAGCCGAAATCGAAAAATATGTCCACATGTTTAGAGATAGAGGTGTCGATAAAAATAAAATACGGACATGAGGGCATCATGATCATTCTTAGAACAGCAACTTATATAATTCTTGTCATATAATCTCTAATGCTAGAGTAATAATTCAATCACAATATCAAGTATGAATCTTAAACTTCATTGAAAACTAACAAACTATAATCTCAGTCATTGAAGCAATTGCAATTTATCATAACATAGGAAAGAGTCAGTGTATAAGAGCTTTTCAGCAAGTCCACATACTCAACTATCATATAGTATTTCACAATTGCTGACACTCATGCAATACTTATGAGTATGGAGTTTTATTTGGACACAGAGAAAGATAGGGTCTTATAGTTTTGCCTCCCAACGTTTTACCTCAGGGGTAATGTCAACAGTAATAGTTCATGAAAACTCACATCCAATTAGCCATATATATCAGGATCTTTCCAACATACTGTGCTTGCCAAAGGATAAAATGTAAAAAGGAAGGGTGAAGATCACCATGACTCTTATGCAAGGTAGGGGATAAAAGTAGAAGATAGGCCCTTCACAGAGGGAAGCATAGGTTGTCATGCGCTTTTATGGTTGGATGCACAAAATCTTAATGCGAAAGAACGTCACTTTATATTGCCACTTGTGATATGGACCTTTATTATGCAGTCTGTCGCTTTTATTACTTCTATATCACACGATCGTATCAAGCTTATTTCCTCCACACCAATTAATCATACATATTTAGAGAGAAATTTTTATTGCTTGCACCGATGACAACTTACTTGATGGATCTTACTCAATCCATAGGTAGATATGGGGGACTCTTATGGCAAGACTGGTTTAAGGGTATTTGGAAGCACAAGTAGTATCTCTACTTGGTGCAATGAATTTGGCTAGCATGAGGGGGAAAGGCAAGCTCATCATGTTGGAAGATCCAAGACAATATAATTCATCTCAGATGTAAGAAAACATAACCCATCACGTTGTCTTCCTTGTCCAATGTCAACTCTTTTAGCATGTCATATTTTAATGGGTACTCACAATCATAAAAGATGTCCAAGATAGTATATTTATATGTGAAGACCTCTCTTTCTTTATTACTTCCTATTAATTGCAACGATGACCAAAACTATGTTTGTCAACCCTCAACAACTTTTATTCATCAAACTTTTCTATATGAGCTCATTACTCTCCATAAGACTCAGATGATTTCTCTGTTTCTTTTTATTTGTTTATATTTTCTTTTATTCACTTAGGATCATGGAAAAATAATCAAGCCCTTGACTCAACAGTAATCTTTATTATATAGCTCACAGACTCGATTACATAGAAGGATAATAATGAAAAACTCACAATTAGATCACACTAAGAACTTTTATTCTACTAGATCAAGATATTACCAAAAGGATCGAACTAAGAAAAATGGTAAAGATAAAGTGATGGTGATACGATATCGGGGCACTCCCCCAAGCTTGGCAGTTGCCAAGTGGAGTGCCCATACCAGATACTCAATTCTTCTTTATTGGTGGAGATGGTGGTGATTTTGTTGATGGCGTAGGCTTGTCATCCTTCTTCCAGGGCATAGGCTCACCATCATAGAAGGATGATCAAGTCTCCTGAAACCTTAAATCTGCAGCCAAACTCATCCTCTTGAATCTATATTCATACTCATAGTTTTGGTTTTGCAGGTCATAAATCTGGGCTTGGAGGTGCTCGATTTTCTCATGAAGCTTGAAGATGGCCTCCCCAATGTCCTTGACGTCTAGCTTGTGGTTGTTGGTGAACTCCGTGATCATAATGTGATTGGAATCAAGTCCACACTCCACCATCTCCTGACACTTGAAAACTTCTTGCTCCAATGCCTCAAGCCTGGCCTCCGTGCTTCTGGTCTTCCTTGGTCCCTCAGCATCGCGGATGTGCAACAACCCCTCACGCATCTCTATGGTTTGAGGGTGTTGCAGCACTTCTGCAAGGTAGGGGTTGATGACCTTCTCGAAGAACTGGTCCTTGGGGGCACTTGAAGACGACATGACGACCTGGATCTGCTAGAAAAACAACTCGAAACAAAGACAGGAGATTTTTGCGTGATACGGGAGTCAAAATCCCCGGGAGATTATATAATGAATTTTTACATACCAAAATACGTGTCGTGTACGAGAACGGAGTCTGGAGAGCACACGAGGTGCCCATGAGGTAGGGGGCGCGCCCAGTAGGGTAGGGCGCGCCCTGCACCCTCGTGGAGCCCTCGTGTCCTTCCCGGACTGCTGCTTATTTTTCTATTTTTCTAAATATTCCAAAACGGAGAAATATTGCCTTAAAAATTGTTTTGGAGTCGGTTTACTTACCGTACCACATACCTATTCCTTTTCGGAGTCTGAAACGTTCCGGAAAGTGTCCCTTATGTATTCCTCCGGGGTTACGGTTTCAATAACATTGGTTTCAACATTTATGGGATTACCTGAGATATAGTGTTTGATTCTTTGACCGTTCACCACCTTCGGATTTGTGCCTTCGAAGTTGTTGATTTTTATGGCACCGGAACGGTAGACCTCCTCGATAACGTAAGGACCTTCCCATTTAGAGAGAAGTTTTCCTGCAAAAAATCTTAAATGAGAGTTGTATAGCAATACATAATCACCTACATTAAACTCATGCTTTTGTATCTTTTTGTCATGCCATCTTTTAACTTTTTCTTTAAACAACTTGGCATTTTCGTAGGCTTGGGTTCTCCATTCATCAAGTGAGCTAATATCAAATAACCTCTTCTCACCGGCAAGTTTAAAATCATAATTAAGTTCTTTAATAGCCAAATAAGCCTTGTGTTCTAGTTCGAGAGGTAAGTGACATGCTTTTCCATAGACCATTTTATACGGAGACATACCCATAGGATTTTTATATGCAGTTCTATAGGCCCATAATGCATCATCAAGTTTCTTGGACCAATTCTTTCTAGACCTATTAACAGTCTTTTGCAAAATTAATTTGAGTTCTCTATTACTCAGTTCTACTTGACCACTAGACTGAGGGTGATAAGGAGATGCAATTCTATGATTAACATCATATTTAGCAAGCATTTTACGGAAAGCACCATGAATAAAATGTGAACCACCATCAGTCGTTAAATATCTAGGGACTCCAAATCTTGGAAAAATAACTTCTTTAAGCATTTTAATAGAAGTGTTATGATCAACACTACTAGTTGGAATAGCTTCTACCCACTTAGTAACGTAATCAACAGCAACTAAAATATGTGTATAACCATTAGAGGAAGGAAAAGGTCCCATATAGTCAAAGACCCAAATATCAAATGGTTCAATAACAAGTGAATAATTCATTGGCATTTCTTGACGTCTACTAATATTACCAGTTCTTTGACATTCATAACAAGATAAGACAAACTTACGGGCATCCTTGAAGAGAGTAGGCCAATAAAAACCAGATTGTAGTACCTTATGTGCAGTTCTATCTCCAACATGGTGTCCTCCATAAGCTTCGGAGTGACACTTGCGTAGGATCTGTTCCTATTCGTGCTCAGGTACACAACGTCTAATAACACCATCTACTCCTTCTTTATAAAGATGTGGGTCATCCCAAAAGTAATGCCTCAAATCATAGAAGAACTTTTTCTTTTGCTGGTATGTGAAACTAGGTGGTATAAACTTAGCAACAATGTAATTAGCATAATCAGCATACCATGGAGCAGTATGAGAAGCATTTATGACATTTAATTGCTCATCAGGAAAGCTATCATCAATAGGTAGTGGGTCATCAAGCACATTTTCTAACCTAGACAAGTTGTCTGCAACGGGGTTCTCAGCTCCTTTTCTATCAACAATGTGCAAATCAAATTCTTGTAGCAAGAGAACCCATCTAATAAGTCTAGGTTTAGCATCTTTCTTTTCCATAAGATATTTAATAGCAGCATGATCAGTGTGAATAGTTACTTTAGAATCAACAATATAAGGTCTAAACTTATCACAAGCAAATACAACTTCTAAGAATTCTTTTTCAGTAGTAGCATAATTTCTTTGAGCATTGTCTAGAGTTTTACTAGCATATTGAATAATATTTAGTTTCTTATCAACTCTTTGTCCTAGAACAGCACCTAGAGCATAATCACTAGCATCACACATAATTTCAAAGGGTAAATTCCAATCAGGTGGCTGAACAATAGGTGTAGAGATCAATGCTTTCTTAAGTATTTCAAATGCTTCTACACAATCATCATCAAAGACAAATGGTATATCTTTTTGTAATAAATTAGTCAGAGGCCGAGAGATTTTTGAGAAGTTCTTAATGAACCTCCTAGAAAAACCGGCATGACCAAGGAAACTTCTTATACCTTTGATGTCCTTGGGACATGGCATCTTTTCAATAGCATCAACCTTGGCTTTATCAACTTCAATACCTCTTTCAGAAACTTTATGCCCCAAGACAATACCTTCATTAACCATAAAGTGACACTTTTCTCAATTCAGGACAAGATTAGTTTCTTCACATTCTCCAAAACTCGATCAAGGTTGCTCAAGCAATCATCAAAAGAAGATCCATAGACGGAAAAGTCATCCATGAAAACCTCACAAAAGTCAGAGAATGTAACCATCATGCATCTTTGAAAGGTAGCAGGTGCATTACATAAACCAAAAGGCATACGTCTATAAGCAAAAGTACCAAAAGGGCATGTAAAAGCAGTCTTTGATTGATCTTTGGCTGACACAGGTATTTGAGAGAAACCAGAATAACCATCTAGAAAGCAAAAAATGTGTATGTTTGGACAATATTTCTAGCATTTGATCAATAAAAGGTAAGGGGTAATGATCTTTTTTATTTGCCTTATTTAATTTGCGGAAATCAATTACCATCCTATAACCTGTAATAATTCTTTGAGGAATCAATTCATCTTTATCATTAGGAACAACAGTAATACCTCCCTTCTTAGGGACACAATGGACAGGGCTTACCCATTGACTATCATCAACGGGATAAATTATACCTGCCTCAAGGAGCTTTAGTATCTCCTTTCTTACCACTCCTTTCATTTTAGGATTCAGCCGGCGTTGATGATCACGAACTGGTTTAGCATCTTCTTCCAAATTAATTTTATGTTAACATAGAGTGGGACAAATACCCTTAAGATCATCAAGAGTATACTCAATAGCAGCGCGGTGCTTCTTCAGAGTTTTCAATAATCTCTCTTCCTCATGCTCTGAAAGGTTAGCACTAATAATAACAAGATATATCTTTTTCTCATCAAGATAAGCATATTTAAGAGTATCAGGTAACGGTTTAAGCTCAAACACGGGATCACCCTTGGGTGGAGGAGGATCCCCTAGGATTTCAATAGGTAAATTGTTTTTCAGAATGGGTTCCTGTTTAAAGAATACTTCATCTAATTCCCTTCTTTCATTCATAAACATATCATTTTCATGGTCTAGCAAGTAATGTTCTAAAGGATCACTAGGAGGTACGACAATAGAAGCAAGACCAATAATTTCATCATTACTAGGTAATTATTCTTCACGGTGTTGTCTACTAAATTTAGAAAAATTAAATTCATGAGTCATATCATCTAAACCGATAGTAACATCTCTTTTGCAATCTATGGTAGCATTAACAATATTTAAGAATGGTCTACCAAGTATAATGGGACAAAAGCTATCTTGTGGGGAACCAAGAATAAGAAAATCAGCAGGATATTTAGTTTTCCCACACAAGACTTCAACATCTCTCACAATTCCCATTGGTGAAATAGTATCTCTATTGGCAAGTTTAATTGTGACATCAATATCTTCCATCTCAGCAGGTGCAATATCATGCATAACTTGTTTGTGTAAGGAATAAGGTATTGCACTAGCACTAGCACCCATATCACATAAGCCATGATAACAATGATCTCCTATTTTAACAAAAATAACAGGCATGCCTACCACGGGTCTAGGTTTATCTTTATCATGGGGTTTAGCAATTCTAGCAGTTTCATCACAGAAATAAATAACATGCCCATCAATATTATCAGACAAGAGATCTTTAACGATAGCAATATTAGGTTTAACTTTAACTTGCTTAGGAGGTGTATATGTTTTAATATTGCTTTTACGAACCACAGTTGAAGCTTTAGCATGATCCTTTATCCTAACAGAGAAAGGTGGTTTCTCAACATAAGAAGTAGGAACAATATGATCATTATAAGTGATAGTCTTTTCTTCAACTTTAATAGGTGCAGCTACTTTTACTTCTATGGGAAGATGATATTTAAACCACTTCTCCTTGGGGAGATCAACATAGGCAGCAAAAGATTCACAGAAAGAAGCTACTATCTCAGAGTCAAGTCCATATTTAGTGCTAAATTTATGAAAAATATCGGTATCCATAAAAGATTTAACACAATCAAAACTAGGTGTCATACCTGACTCCTTACCATTGTCGAGGTCCCAATCTTCAGAGTTGCGTTTAATTCTTTCCAATAAATCTCATTTGAATTCAATAGTCTTCATCATAAAAGAGCCAGCACAAGAAGTATCAAGCATGGTGCGATTGTTACCAGAAAGCCGAGCATAATTTTTTTGAATAATCATTTCTCTTGAGAGCTCATGATTGGGGCATGAATATAACATTGATTTAAGCCTCCCCCAAGCTTGAGCGATGCTTTCCCCTTAGGGAGGCCAAAAATTATATATATAATTGCGATCATGATGAACAAGATGCATAGGATAAAACTTCTGATGAAATTCCAATTTCAGTGGTTTGTAATTCCAAGACCCCATATCATCACATAGCCTATACCATGTCGATGCATCTCCCCTCAAAGATAAAGGGAATACCTTCTTCTTAACGACATCTCCGGGTACACCTGCAAGCTTAAATAATCCACAAACTTCATGCACATATATCAGATGTTCATCAGGATGTTTTGTTCCATCTTCTAAAAAAAAGATTAGCTAGTAGTTTTTCTATCATACCCGAAGGAACTTCAAAGCAAGCATTTTCATTTTCATTTTCAGTAGGTTCAGTAGGTTGAGGAGCAACTTTTTGCTCTACTGGTCGGGGTGAAGATACCCCGAACAAGCCCCTCAGAGAATTACTTTCCATGGTAACAAGTGACAGTAAATTTCGCACACTATATAAATTTTTCCTTACCAAATTCCACCTACCAAAGGCGCTTCACTCCCCGGCAACAGCGCCAGAGAAGAGTCTTGATGACCCACAAGTATAGGGGACCTATCGTAGTCCTTTCGATAAGTAAGAGTGTTGAACCCAACGAGGAGCAGAAGGAAATGATAAGCGGCTTCTAGCAAGGTATTCTCTGCAAGTACTGAAATAAGTGGTAACAGATATTTTTGTGATAAGATAATTTGTAACAAGCAACAAGTAACAAAAGTAAATAAGGTGCAGCAAGGTGGCCCAATCCTTTTTGTAGCAAAGGACAAGCCTGGACAAACTCTAATATGATGTAAAGCACTCCCAAGGACACATGGGAATATCGTCAAGCTAGTTTTCATCACGTTCATATGATTCGCGTTCGGTACTTTGATAATTTGGTATGTGGGTGGACTGGTGCTTGGGTGCCGCCCTTACTTGGAGAAGCATCCCACTTATGATTAACCTCCATTGCAAGCATCCGCAACTACAACAAAAGTATTAAGGTAAACCTAACCATAGCATGAAACATATGGATCCAAATCAGCCCCTTACGAAGCAACGCATAAACTAGGGTTTAAGCTTCTGTCACTCTAGCAACCCATCATCTACTTATTACTTCCCAATGCCTTCCTCTAGGCCCAAATAATGGTGAAGTGTCATGTAGTCGACGTTCACATAACACCACTAGAGGAGAGACAACATACATCTCATCAAAATATCGAACGAATACCAAATTCACATGACTACTAATAGCAAGACTTCTCCCATGTCCTCAGGAACAAAAGTAACTACTCACAAAGCATAAACATGCTCATAATCAGAGGGGTATTAATATGCATATAGGATCTGAACATATGATCTTCCACCAATTGAACCAACTAGCATCAACTACAAGGAGTAATTAACACTACTAGCAACCTACTAGCACCAATCCCGGACTTGGAGACAAGAATTGGATACAAGAGATGAACTAGGATTTTGAGATGAGATGGTGCTGATGAAGATGTTGATGGAGATTGCTCTCTCCTGATGAGAGGAGCGTTGGTGATGACGATGGCGATGATTTCCCCCTCCGAGAGGGAAGTTTCCCCGACAGAACAGCTCCGCCAGAGCCCTAGATTGGTTCCGCCAAGGTTCTGCCTCGTGGCGGCGGAGTTTCATCCGAGAAGATGGCTTATGATTTTTTCCCATCGAAAGACTTCATATAGCAGAGGATGGTCACCGGAGGGCCACCAGGGGGCCCACGAGGTAGGGGGCGCACCCAGGGGGGTAGGGCGCGCCCCCCACCCTCGTGGGCAGGGTGTGTCCCCCCTGGTGAAGTTCTTGCTCTCAGTATTTTTTATATATTTGGAAAACGTCTTCCGTGGAGTTTCAGGACTTTTGGAGCTGTGCAGAATAGGTCTCTAATATTTGCTCCTTTTCCAGCCCAGAATCCTAGTTGCCGGCATTCTCCCTCTTTATGTAAACCTTGTAAAATAAGAGAGAATATGCATAAGTATTGTGACATAGTGTGTAATAACAGCCCATAATAGAATAAATATTGATATAAAAGCATGATGCAAAATGGACGTATCAGCCGCCGATGCCAACTGTGGGTCGGGGCGGGCCGCCTCATGGTCCCCGGCCGACGGCATAGAGCCCGGCTATGATTGCTACTACGGGGCGGGGCGGAGTGCAAGGTCCGAGGCCGACTACGCCCACGAACCAGGTCGTCACGACCGGTCATCAACCTCGGGCTGCGAGGTGGATACCATGGTCCTCGTGGTGGTCGAGGTCGGTACCGTCACCGGCAGCCCCCTCCGCCTGTAGTCGTTGAGCAGACGGCCTCCGCAGAGGCAGCTGATCCCGGCCAGACGCCGGAATTGTCTGGTCATGCTATGGACGTGGTGACGGTGCTGGCCAATGCCGAGGTACCTGGGACTATGGATACAGCGTCGGCTTCGGTCGAGGCGGCATACAGGGCAGACTCGGATAGAGCGTCCAAGTGGGCGCATAAGAAGGAGAAGATGATGTGTTATTGTTGTGGTGAGAAGGGCCACTTTATTGCTGAATGTGTGGCGGAGCTTTGTGATTCGTGCGGTAAGCTAGCACATGATACGGGGGATTGCCTGATTTTGCGTGATCAGATGCCGACTCTTACAATTTATGAAGTATATTGTGCTGAGTTGATGTTCTTTGAGTCTCCGGCCGCGAGAGAGATCCCTGAGGAGACCCAGAGTTTGACCACTGGGGTTGTGAAAGTTACCCAAGGAGATGTCTCTGAGACTCATATTGTGCAGAGGCTTAAGGAGTTAGCTCCAGGTGACTTCCAGTGGGAGCTTGTCAGTCTTGAGGCCAACATGTTCAAGGCTGACTTCCCTTCTATGGAGGATTTGCAGAGACTTCTAAGTTTTGGGTTGTGCAGAGTACCTAGCATAAAATGCATCCTAGAGTTCCACGAGTGGAAGAAGGTTGAGCCATAGGGCAAGCCTCTTACTCAGGTATGGTTACAATTTTCCGGGGCTCCCTCGAAGCCGATGCAGGATGCTCGGGTCATGGCTATCTTGGGTATCATGGTTGGGAAAACTAAGAGAGTGGATATGGCCTTTACCCGAGCTCACGGGGTGGCCCGACTGCTGGTGAGTATTCTGGACATTGAGTTCGTCCCTGATGTGGTTAAGTGGACATATAGGGGACATATTTTCAACCTTGAGATTGAGTTTGAGGATGCTGATCTCTTCGGTGAGGCTATCAATGAGACTGATGTAGATATGCACGAGGGTGATGATAGCCCGGGTGCCAAGGAGGCACCGGTTGATGATGTTGGACGAGAGTTTTCCAATGGATCGGGCCTCATTACTCAGACGCCCGGGGACAGGACGGCACCATCCTCTTCGGTGCCTATGAGTTCTCTGAGGTTTGGGTCGTTTGAGCCAGCTTCTGCTCCTCCCAGACTCTGGAGTGACCGGGTGGAGTCCGATGACGTGTTTGAGCGCATGCTACCTACCTTGGAGGTTGATGCTGATTATAGCCCCGTGCTCGGAGGCTTGGAGGGGAGTATCTCGGTGATGACTTCTGTCGGGGGAGGGGAGGCGGAGTTTGGGAAAGTGACTCCTCCTTCTCCCGCTCTCCCCGCGGTCTCACTTCGGGAGACGTAGTCGACTTTGGAGGCCGTCCCTAGGGGAGGGACTCTAGGGCAGGTGGCCTCGGCTCTTTCTCCTCCCCTCGCAGCGCCGGAGCTGCAGATGGCGGCTGTGCTTAGGGGAGGCGGTCCGAGGCAGGTGGCCTCGACCCCCTCTTCCCCTCTGGCGGCTAGGGAGGCTGCATCCCCTGTGGCGCCGGTGACCCCCTCTAGCCAGAGGGCTAGGGTGGGAGGAGTGTACGGGCAGGCGGCTCTCGCGCTTCCCTCTCCCGACGCGCCAGCGTCCCCAGGCCTCGGTTCGAGGCAGACGTCAGTGGGCCGGGGAGATCCCCGCCGCTTCCCCCGGCAGCTCCTGCTGACTCTTCGAGGGGTGCAGCTTCATGGTGTGCTGGGGGTGAGGCCAGTGTCTTTACTCCGAGTGGGGTCACTCGGGAGGAGGTCATCGCCTTTGGAGGGATTTCGGATCCAGTCTCTGCGGGGCGACAGATGAGCTGCCGTCTCCAGGATCATCCGGAGGTTGATGACATGCAGCCGCGGTGCGCCATGAGGGCGGATCTTGCACCATCCATTCCCGAGTCAGAGGAAGAGGATGACACTTTTGAGGCTATAGTAGTTCGATCACTGAGCCCGGTTGTGAGGACTGGGTGGAGGATCAAAACAAACCTAAGCGCAAGTGGAAGTAGAAGATTTACCCTGCTTCAGCGGTGCGTAGGAGTGCTAGGATCCATACTTCTAAAAAATTTCATGATGAAATATGAAAGGAATCTTTTGGAATAGCAGAGGTCTGAAAGACTTGGCTAAAAGAAGGTTTCTTGCAGATGCATCTATCGAGCATAGGTTGGATTTTATTGCTCTCTCGGAAACTGGTAGAGATAATTTTTCGCCCTAGTTTCTCAGTACTTTATTGGGAGGTGTCGATTTCGATTGGCACTGCTTGCCTCCGCGAGGAAGATCGGGTGGGATCTTACTTGGAGTGAGATGCGATTCGCTGGAAGTCCGAAGTGTAGTGATGGGAGATTCCGCAGTTAAGTTTTGGGTTAGGTCGAAAGCTGATGGGTTTAATTGGGCTCTGGTGGCGGTTTATGGTGCCGTGCAGCCCGAGCTCAAACCAGAGTTCTTGGCGGATCTTGTTCGAATTTGAGGCTCCGAGCAGCTCCCAATTCTGGTTGGGGGTGATTTCAATATCATTAGGAGGAGAGAGGAAAAGAACAATGATAACTTCGACGGCAGGTGGTCGTTTATGTTTAATACCATTATTGAAAGCTTGGATCTGAGGGAGATAGAGCTTTCGGGTAGAAAATTTACCTGGGCTAATGCTTTGCCAAATCTGACGTTTGAGAAGCTGGATCGAGTCTTAGCGAGCATCGAATGGGAACAGAAATTTCCTTTGGTAACGGTCCAGGCATTTTCGCGTGGAATTTCTGATCACACGCCTTTATTTGTGGACTCGGGTGAGCCAACCCACATGGGGAACAAAAACTCCTTGTCAATCGAGCTGGCATGGTTTGAACGAGAAGGCTTCTTGGATCTGATAGCCAGGGAATGTGCTAAGGATGCAGGAGGTAGGACTTCGATTGAGCGCTGACAGAATAAGATAAGGCATTTGAGAAGTTTCTTGCGTGAGTGGGCTAAGCATCTTAGTGGGATTTATAAGGTCGAAAAGGAAAGGCTCCTTACAGTTATTCAGTCCCTAGATTTAAAAGCCAAGTCCACAATTTTGCAAGCCACAGAGCTTCATGCTAAACTAGAGGCGGAGCTGAGGTTGAAAGAGCTTCTCCGTGAAGAGGAATTAGAGTGGGCACTACGGGCTAAGGTTCGCAAAGTTGTCCAGGGGGACGCGAACACTCAATTCTTTCACATGATCGCTAATGGCAAGCACAAAAAGAAAAGAATCTTTCAGCTTGAACAAGATGAAGGAACGATTTTAGGATAGGAAAACCTAAAATTATACATAACCGAATACTACATGCAGTTGTTTGGGCCTCCAGAGGATAATTGTGTATCCCTGGATGAGTCCAGGATTGAGGATGTTCCTCAACTTACTGCTGATGAGAATGATATTTTGATTTCCCCGTTTTCGGAGAAAGAGGTGTTTGAAGCCATTACATAGATGAAAAACAATAAGGCTCCAGGGCCGGATGGATGTCCGACGGAATTCTATAAAAAGTGTTGGCATATTATTAAGGGGGATTTGCTACCAATGTTCCATGATTTATTCTCTGGATAGCTTCAGTTATTTCACTTGAATTTTGGAACAATAACATTGCTTCCTAAGAAAACAGAGGCTGTGAGAATTGAGCAGTTCAGGCCGATCTGTCTTCTCAATGTTAGTTTCAAAATTTTCACCAAGGTTGGGACTAATAGACTCACATAGATTGTGCATTCTGTGGTACAGCATTCCCAAACTTCTTTCATGCCGGACAGAAACATCCTAGAAGGGGTTGTGGTTCTTCATGAAACGCTCCACGAAATTCACACAAAGAAACTAGATGGAGTTGTTTTTAAGGTGGATTTCGAGAAAGCGTACGATAAAGTCAAATGGCCTTTCCTTCAGCAGTCCTTGCGTATGAAAGGTTTTGATGAAGCCTGGCGACGCCAAGTAGAATTGTTCACGCAAAAAGGGAGTGTTGGAATTAAAGTGAATGACGACATAGGTCATTATTTCCAGACACATAAGGGCCTGAGACAAGGGGATCCGATGTCTCCTATTTTGTTCAACATTATAGTTGATATGTTGGCAATTCTAATAGGAAGGGCTAAGGAGGCTGGTCAGGTGGGTGGATTGGTGCCTCATCTAGTTGATGGAGGTGTGTCTATCCTACAGTACGCCGATGATACAATTATCTTTATGGAGCATGACTTGGCAAAAGCGAGAAATATGAAGCTGGTGTTATGCTTATTTGAACCACTGACCGGGTTAAAGATTAACTTTCACAAAAGCAAATTGTTCTTTTTTGGAAGAGCCAATAAGGAACAAGAGGCTTATAGGCAATTGTTCGGGTGCGAATTGGGGACCTTACCTTTTACGTATTTAGGTATACCAATTCACCATCGTAAGCTCACAAACAGAGAATGGAAGTGTATCGAGGATCGCTTTAAAAAGAAACTGAGTTGCTGGAAGGGCAAGCTCATGTCGTATGGAGCCCGATTAATTCTGATTAATTCGGTTCTCATGAGTATGCATATGTTTCTCTTGTCTTTCCTCGAAGTCCCAGCTGGAGTTAGGAAAAGGCTGGACTGTTATCGATCCCGATTCTTCTGGCAGATCGATGAACTAAAAAGAAAATACAGACTCAGCAAATGGAATATTATCTGTCGACCGAAAGACCAAGGGGGTCTTGGCATTGAGAATCTTGAGGTCAAGAACAGATGTCTTCTCAGCAAGTGGTTGTCGAAGTTATCTGTCGAGACTGATGCCACTTGGGCGCAGATCCTCCGTAGTAAGCATCTTCACTCCAAAACTTTGTCCCAGGTGACAGCGAGGCCGACTGACTCACCTTTTTGGAAAGGGCTTATGAGAGTCAAATTAGTCTTTTTTAATAGGACAAAGTTTATTATCGGCAATGGTGCTAGCACATGATTCTGGAAGGATACTTGGCTCGGAGAGACCCCCTTGCACTTCAATACCCGTCTCTGTATCGTATTGTTCAAAGACGTGATGCTTTCGTTGCTACGGTACTCCAATCCATTCCCCTTAATATTCAGTTCAGGAGGACGCTAGCCGGTAATCGTTGGGAAGAGTGGCTCCATCTACTGAGTAGACTGATGGAGGTTCAACTATCTCAATAGCTCGATCAATTACGCTGGAAGCTTACTAGGTCTGAAGAGTTTACGGTTAAATCAATGTATCTCGATGTTATCAATTCAAGCTCTATTCCTAGTTCCAAATATATTTGGACAGTCAAAGTTTCATTGAAAATTAAAGTGCTTATGTGGTTTGTATATAAACAAGTCATCTTAATAAAGGACAATTTGGCAAAGCGTAACTGGACATGACCTACTAGGTGTAGTTTCTGTGATCGGGATGAAACTATCAAACACATTTTTCTTGATTGCCCATTGGCCAAAGTTCTATGGCGAACGGTCCACATCGCCTTTAACATTACTCCTCCGAGTTCTGTCAGCATGTTATTTGGAACGTGGCTTAACGGGATAGAGTCCGAAACATCAAGACATATTCGCGTAGGAGTATGTGCTTTATTGTGGGAAGTCTGGAACTGCAGAAATGATTTGGTTTTTAGCAGAACAACAAATATTCATTTTTTGCAGGTTATCTTTCGAGCCACTGCGTTGATTCGTATGTGATCGCTACTCACTCCGATGGAGGCCAGGGAGCGTTTGGTTAGTGGATCTATCCGGTGGGAGATGGTAGCACGGGATATCTTCAACCGGTTTGGATGGCGGTCATATAATAGGATAAACAATTAGTTTACCAATATTTCTTATGCCAGCCGGTTGTGGCTTTTTTGGCTAGTTTGTTATTGGCCCTTTGGCTCTTTGTGAGCTTTCCTTTACTTTTGTTTAAGACTTTAAGACCTTGTTGAAACTATTTGCTTATTTATAAAGTTGGTCGTATACATCGTTCTGATACAGAGGCCGAGGAGCTCCTCTTTTTCGAAAAAAATACCTGTTTGCTACTTGCGCCTACTCTCAAGAGCAAAAGTCATTCTTGATAGGCTGAAGTTGAATATTGCTTTGCTGCATTCAGGCAATGAGAACCATGTCCAATGGTGTCAGCGCACCTCAGCAAACATGAAGGAGTCTGCTAAAGCATGGCGGTTGATCATTGCTCTGGTCTGCCGGAATCTGTGGAAAGAGAGGAACGACATGATTTTTCGGATCACCGCCGCTTCGACTCGGATATGTTTCCAAATGCTTCAGCTCGAAGCTATAGAATGGATTGATGCAGGGAGACGTAGGGTGACTAAGACTGCCAATTTTCTTTTTACTCTCTTTTTTTCCCTTTGATCTCTTCCCATCCTCTTCTGTTTATTTGTAACTTTTACTCCTGATCCTAACCACAATGAAAGCAGTAATGCTGCATTTTCGCCAAAAAGAAAGTAACATGGAACAAGATGGAAAACTGGCACACCGGTGGATCAAAAATACAAAGGTGAACATGGCTCCTCACACGCCCATGTAAATAGTAAACTTAGAAAAATACTAGGAAAACGTTTTAAAAATCTGAACTTTTGGGGTATCAAAAACTTGATCGACCATTTTACTCACGTGTGAAGTTTCTTGAAATATTGACACCCATGGCATTCTTAGTGAACAAAATCACTTTACCTACTTGTATGTTGCCTGAATTTTGAGTTTAGTTCAGTCAATTTCTTGGCAGTTGATTTTTTGCTCTAAGATTCGTATTATGTTTTTTTTTCTGGACTGTGTTGTTTGTTGTGTTGGGACAGTCGATTTGCTACTCGGCCAAAGCCTATTAAATGTGCGATCCAGCCCTTCTCTCTCTCTCTCTCTATCTCCATTTGTTTATTTTCTGTCTATTTTTGTTTTTATGTGCGTTTGCCTTTGGTTTTAGTTTTTGTTTGTTAGTTGGTTTTTATTTTTCTTTCGTCGGTATTTTTGGAATGTTGGGTGAGTGAAAATTATTCACATAAACACTATGCACTATGTGTGAAAATTACACTATTTTATGATTATTGTTTGCATACTACAAAAAAGTTCAAGTTTAGAATGAAGTTGTGTGCAAGGTTTTTGAAACATTTTTGTTCTATTTATTCTTTAAAGGGCAATACTTTTCCTACCTATTTAATTTTTTTGAAGTCATTATTCCCTATTTTGAATTTTATATTTATTATTTCATTGTTTTCTTCTTCAAGGGTAAAATCAATGCCAATAATTCATTCCTTCGTAAGAATTACTTTTGCAGAATTCCAGTATTATATGTATATTGTTGCATATTTTTTGAAAATGCATTTTTGTGAATATTGTGTGCCAATTTTGTCATTTTTTCTTTCACCTTAAAGGGTAATACCAATGGCACTAATTTATTCTTTCTTAGAAAACTTCATTATTTTGATTTTTTTAACTTTTTATTGCATTTATTCCTTTTTAAAGGGATAACAATGCCACTAATTCTTTCCTTCTCAGGAATCCTTTTTATGAAATTTCACTATTATCTGACTATCCTTGCATATGATTAAAAAGTGCGATTTATGTGCAAACCGTGCGCAAATTTTGTCATTATTTGTTTACTTTTTGCTTTTCTTTCATCTTAAAGACCCCTTAGTAATACCAATGCCACCAATTCATTCTCTTAGAAACTTCATTATTTTGATTTTGTTTTAGTTTAATGATCATTTTTTTCTTGAAGGGTAGTACCAATGGCACTAATATATTGCTTCCTTTTTGCGATAATTCCATAATTATGTATTTATTCTTTTATTATAAAAAAGTGCAATTTCAGCATCATTTGTGCGTGAATTCTTTCATTCTTTTTCTTTATTCTTAAAGGGTAATTCCGTTGCTAGTAATTCATTAATTTTTACTCCCTCCGATCAGAAATAAGTGTTGTAGTTTGAACTATGGATGGTTCAACCTTAGTTCAAAACTGTGACACTTATTTCTGATTGGAGGGAGTAGAAAACATCAATATTTTGATTTGGGAAAGTAGATACGTCATGGATCAAATATCAATGCCACTAATTCATTCTTTCTTTAGAAAAAAATTTTGTTGCAAAAGAAACACTACTATATGTTTATTCTTGCATATTATAACAAAGTGCAATTCCTCTTTAAATTGTGTGCAAATTTTGGCGTTATTTTGTCTTAGTTTTTATTTCGTAGTATTTCTTCTTTAAGAGTAATACTAATGCCACTAATTCAGACTTCCTTTAAAACTAGACTATTTTTCTTTTTATAGTTTTCACATTGTTTTTCTTATGAAAGGGTGGTACGAATGACACTAATTTATTCTTCCTTAGAAATTTTTATTATCATGATTTTGTTTTATTTTTTATTTTCTTTCTTCGGAAAGGGTAATGCCAGTACCACTAGTTAGTTCTTCCTTAGAAAACTTCATTGTTTTGATCGTGTTTTAGTTTTAGTTTCATTTTCTTTCTTTTGAAAGGGTATACCAATGCCACTATATCATTCGTCCTAAAAAAATCATAATTTTGATTTATTTTCATTTTCTTTCTTCTGAAAGGGTAATATCAATTCCACTAGTTCATTCTTCCTTAGAAAAAAAAAACATATTTTGATTTTGCTTATTTTTTATTTCCTTTCTTCTTTAAGGGTAATATCAATGCATCTAATTCATTCCTTCTTAAGAAACTTCTTTTTTGCGAAAATTCCACCATTATATGCTTATTCTTGCATATTATAAAAATGTGTATTTTTTAAATCATGTGCAAAAATTGACATTATTTGATTTATTATTTTTGTTTTTATTTATTTTAAGAAAACCTTGTTATTTTGATTTGGTTTTATTTTATTCTTGTTCTTTAATGGTAATACCATTGCCACTAATTCATTCCTTCGTAGGATTTTTTTCCTGTGAAAATACCACTATTATATGCTTATTTTGCGTGTTAATTATAAAAAAGCACAATTTGTGTGCAATTTTTTTCATTATTTTTCTTTTTCTTTCTTCTTTAAAGGGTAATACTAATGACACAAATTTTGTATTTGCTTTTCTTTACATACATACATACATACATACATATGACGATGGAGAGTATTTATATGGAGCTGCCTTTCGTGTATGCATGCACCGGTAGACGGCAGTTAAGTTAATGTACGAGTTACCCGCAAAAAGAATATGTACGAGTTTTTTTTTTTTGACAAGGAAAGAATATGTACGAGTTGCTTAGGCATTGAAGCGGCAACATGCAGGAGAATCGCTGTTGCGTGCATCAACTCGTCCAATGGTCATGGGCTCACGGCCCAAAGAATAGTAAACTTGCAAAAAGTGACTGACCGAAATATTATATTCAGTTGATTGACATATAGTCACTCTCGGACAAAATATAATTGGCACCTTACTATTCATAAAACAGTGGTTTCCGACATAGCTTTGATTTTATCATTTTTTCCCAGAATATCATGGTCCATGGATGTCATTTCTTTGTGAAATTCTATACGCGAGTATACGGGTCGACAATGTATGTTTAAAAAGAAATCAGATTTTTTTATTTTTCTAGTATTTTTTGAATTTACTATTTATAAAGGGTATGTGTGGAATCATGTTCACCAAATCCGCGTTCGCTGGTGGATGTTGTAATCTGTATCGCCCTTTTAGAAAGAAAAAAAGGTTGTCTTACCATGCGATGCGTCCCATGGTCACTACTGGGTTATTGGGGTAGGGCTGGCACTAGTAGAAAAATGTCAATTTGTCTCGATTTATAAGGTCCATTTGTTCTGGTTCGGGAATCGGGACTAAAGTGTCGGAACTAAAGCCCAATACCTTTAGTCCTGATTCTTAGGGCCTGTTTGGTTCAAATAAGTCACCTGACTTATAAGTCAGGTGACTTAAAACCAGTGACTTATAAGTCACGCCTGTTTGGTTGTCACCTGACTTATAAGTCACATGACCACACCTTCCCACCTTGTTTTTTATGTAAAGATGGTGGGACCCATGCAAAAGGGGGTGACTTATAAGTTTTAAGTTGGGGTGGAGCAACTTATGACTTATAAGTTAGGTCTGTTTGGTAAAATAAGTCATTTTTTTCACTTTTCAACTTATAAGTTGGTGACTTATTTGGAACCAAATAGGGCCTTATACAAACCGGGACAGATGGGGCTCCACGTGGCCGCTGCGGCT
>NC_041388.1:41092519-41127314 GCF_002162155.2 Triticum dicoccoides | reverse complement strand
ACCAAAAGGCATCCATGCGTCAACAATTCAGGGGGTGGAGTTTTTATTTATTTATTTATTGAAAGAGCGGGGGGGAGGGGGGTTGTAGGGTTAATGTAGGGGTTTTATATATATTAATTGTGTTAGCTAGCTAATAGAGAGAAGTGTCCTCTCTTATCTCCGTGCTTGATCGACGCTACGTACTATACATATAGAGAGGACTCGACACACTAGCTAGTAAGCAAATGAAGGAAACCATTAAGTACAGAAGATCGTCATGAACATATACAGAGAGAAGTGATCGACCTCTCCTTCTCCGAGAGATTGGTCGAACAACAAGTTTTCATATATCTATCTGACGCTATTGGCTACATATATACAATATTAAGATCTCTTACAACCCCCTAACTTCTGAACTCAAGTTCCACATAGTATTCTCCGGCTTTACTGATGACGTGGTCAAGAAAGAATCCCGCCAATTCCTCTTGAATTGCTCATATGCGATCTTGTGGTAGGAGTTCATTCCGCATCTCCCACGTCTAATTTGAAGAAGGGGGTCGATACATATATATATATATATATATATATATATATATATATATATATATATGAATGGAAATCAACACAAATGATGGTATAATAAAATGAAATTATGAATATTATTGCTTACGCACTTCAAATTGTCTTTTAGAGTAGCCCCGCTTATTTTTGCAAGTCGCATTGTAGATGAACTCGGGCAAATGTAGTATCCACAATAATTATTCCCGAGTTCCTGCCACAAGTACTTTACGAGAAATAGAGGTCAATCAAACTGATAATGAAGCATTATAAATGGTATTGATGAAAGTAGCTAGAATTAACAGGAGATGCCCAAAACTAGCTAGCTAGCAGTACTTACTTTTGGGCGTGTAAATCGCAGCTCCCCCGGCAGTCCCGGAGCTTGTGCGGTGAATACTTTCCAAACCATGCGGGACAAAGAAAACAATTACTTGATATCAGGAAATGAACAAAGTTGTGGATATGTTGCGATAATGATCGATCGAACTTACTTCTCGAGCATTTTAGTCATGTCCACATAGTCCTCGGGATTTTTTCGTCTCGAGTCTAAGACGGTTACTAGTCACTGCTCAAGCTTAATCTCTAGGAGAATAAAGTGGAAGCTGCACACACATGCATAACTTTTACATTACTATAACCTCGAGTAATACTGGAAACCGAATATACACAAGACAGTAAAACTCACTTGAAGTTGTAAGGAAAGAGTATTTTATCTTTGTTTTGATTTTGACGCAACAATTTTAGCAAGTTGGCCTCGGCTTCTTTGGCATCATGTTTAACCGTCCATTCATCTACGATATTTGTGTTAATGAACTCAATATCATAGATTTCTGCCTTTCTGCATTCGACGATCTTCAATCTGCATAATATAGTGAGGATAATTATATATACATGCAATGAAAGAGCTGAGCTATATATAGAGACTTAATTACATAAGTAGTACTTACAGACAGTAGCAAATGACGATTATTTTATCGAGGGCCTTCTGATTGAAAAACTGGAAGAACTCCTCAAATGGAACAGACAACAGATCAATTCCAACGAGGTCGTGCTCCTCTTTAACTCTCAGCGTCAAAGTATCCTGCCCAGACTCGCTCCAGGTTTTCAAGTCATGGAATCTTCGCATCATCGTTGTTAGAGGAGGATGACCAGGTTTGACGAGAGGCTTCCCGTGCCGGTATTTGAAATCGTCCACCTCCGTTCTACCAAAAATGTCCATCGTCGGGCAGGTAATCTCCAGGATTGGTACCGGGCAGCATCCTCGGATGATTAGCGACGATATCGCTAGACACCTTGAGCGGGGGGCACGATTGGTTAGCTTGTTCGCCGAGCTGGGGAATTGTTTTCCCACTTCTTCGTTCTGCTAACCTTTGATCACTTCAAGTACTTCCCGACCGCTCTGCTTCGATATATGACCTTTCAATAATGCGCTCATAGTTGGTTTTCGGCGAAGACGGTGGTGGTCGCTTTAGGGCATCCAAAGTGAGCTGAACTTTCACCTTATCTATCTTCTCCTCCCGAGGTGGTTGTTTTTTTAGCTCTTTGCGTTTCAAAGAAGTCCTTCACTTGGGCTTCACAAATCTTCGTGTTTTCCTCCTCGGTCATCTCATATGGTAACCTCTCTAGAGGCTTGAGAGATGGACTGAATCTGTATTGCCTCCCGCCTGTGGTTGTACTGTTAGACGCCGGAGTAGCCGGAGCGGCTGCGGCTGTCTTCTTTACTTGCTTACGAGACAGAGAAGATGGAGGCGGAGTGCTACGACGCGCTAGAGCGGCCGGAGCGGCGGTGGCTGTCTTCCGCTTTTGCTGACGAGGCGAAGGAGGAGGCGGGCTGCTTGGACGCGCCGACGCAGGCGGAGAAGGAGGCAGAGTGCCGCCATGTGCCGGAGAAGGAGGTGGAGTGCCCTGATCACTCGTCGGAGGAGGACGCGGAGGAGGAGCCGGAGTGCCCTAACTCACCGGAGGAGGAGGCGGAGGCGTCCAGTTCGGAAGGTTGATGAGCCCCTTCCGCCATAGACATGGAGTCTTGAGAGCAAGACCCAGCCGAGTCTCCCCTTCACCGGTAGGGTCGTCAAGCTCGAGCTCCTCAAATCCTTCCGTTATTTCATCCAACATCATAGCAACATATCCTTCTGGAATCGGCCAGCAGTGAAAAGTTGTGCCGGGTTCAGGAGGTGCAACAGAGCCAACAACCGCCTTGACTTTGAAGTCCTGCCATTGCGTCATAAGGTGGCAGGGCTGAGCCTCCGTGATAGCATCCACAGGGTAGCTAGCAGCAGCCGTGAAGGCAGGCTACTGAAGGAGCTCGGTGTAAGCCACGCTGCTTCTCCACTGAGATGGCGGGGTAGCTTCGACATGTCGATGGCTGTCCTTTTCCTCTAGCACTTGTACCCTGATACGTCCATTTTGCATCATGCTTTTATATCGATATTTATTGCATTATGGGCTGTTATTACACATTATGTCACAATACTTATGCCTATTCTCTCTTATTTTACAAGGTTTACATAAAGAGGGAGAATGCCGACAGCTAGGATTTTGGCTGGAAAAGGAGCAAATATTATAGACCTATTCTACACATCTCCAAAAGTCCTGAAACTCCACGGGAGCACTTTTCAGAATATATAAAAAATACTGAGCGCAAGAAATACCAGAGGGGGGCCACACCCTGGCCACGAGGGTGGGGGGCGCGCCCTGCCTCGTGGGCCCCCTGGTGGCCCTCCGATGCCCATCTTCTGCTATATGGAGTCTTTCGTTGAGGAATAAATCATAAGCAAGCTTTTGGGACGAGACTCCGCCGCCACGAGGCGGAACCTTGGCGGAACCAATCTAGGGCTCTGGCGGAGCTGTTCTGCCGGGGAAACTTCCCTTCAGGAGGGGGAAATCATTACCATCGTCATCACCAACGATCCTCTCATCGAGAGGGGGTCAATCTCCATCAACATCTTCACCAGCACCATCTCCTCTCAAACCCTAGTTCATCTCTTGTATCCAATCTTTGTATCCAAACCTCAGATTGGTACATGTGGGTTGCTAGTAGTGTGGATTACTCATTGTAGTTGATGCTAATTGGTTTACTTGGTGGAAGATCATATGTTCAGATCCATTATGCATATTAATACCCCTCTGATTATGAACATGAATATGCTTTGTGAGTAGTTACGTTTGTTCCTGAGGACATGGGAGAAGTCTTGCTATTAGTAGTCATGTGAATTTGGTATTCATTCGATATTTTGATGAGATGTATGTTGTCATCCCTCTAGTGGTGTCATGTGAACGTCGACTACATGACACTTCACCATTTTTTGGGCCTAGAGGGAGGCATTAGGAGTAATAAGTAGATGATGGGTTGCTAGAGTGACAGAAGCTTAAACCCTAGTTTATGCGTTGCTTCGTAAGGGGCTGATTTGGATCCATATGTTTCATGCTATGGTTAGGTTTACCTTAATACTTCTGTTGTAGTTGCGGATGCTTGCAATAGGGGTTAATCATAAGTTGGATGCTTGTCCAAGTAAGGGCAGTACCCAAGCACCGGTCCACCCACATATCATATTATCAAAGTACCGAATGCGAATCATATGATCGTGATGAAAACTAGCTTGACGATAATTCCCATGTGTCCTCGGGAGCGCTTTACATCATATAAGAGTTTGTCCAGGCTTGTCCTTTGCTACAAAAAGGATTGGGCCATCTTGCTGCACCTTATTTACCTTTATTACTTGCTACTCGTTACAAATTATCTTATCACAAAACTATCTGTTACCGATAATTTAAGTGCTTGCAGAGAATACCTTACTGAAAAATGCTTATTATTTCCTTCTGCTCCTCATTGGGTTCAACACTCTTACTTATCGAAAAGCTACGATAGATCCCCTACACTTGTGGGTCATCAAGACTCTTTTCTAGCGCCATTGCCGGGGAGTGAAGCGCCTTTGGTAGGTGGAATTTGGTAAGGAAAAATTTATATAGTGTGCTGAAATTTACTATCACTTGTTACTATGGAACATAATTCTTTGAGGGGCTTGTTTGGGGTATCTTCACCCCGACCGGTGGAGCAAATAGTTGCTCCTCAACCTACTCAAAATGAAAATGTTTACTTTGAAATTCCTTCGAGTATGATTGAGAAACTGCTAGCTAATCCTTTTGCAGGAGATGGAACATTGCATCCCGACTTACACTTAATCTATGTGGATGAAGTTTGTGGATTATTTAAGCTTGCAGGTATGCCCGATGATGTTATCAAGAAGAAGGTCTTCGCTTTATCTTTGAAGGGATATGCATTCACATGGTATAGGCTATGTGATGATATGGGATCATGGGACTACAAACGGTTGAAATTGGAATTCCATCAGAAGTTTTATCCTATGCATCTTGTTCATCGTGATCGTAATTATATATATAATTTTTGGCCTCGCAAAGGAGAAAGCATCACTCAAGCTTGGGGAAGGCTTAAGTCAATGTTATATTCATGCCCCAATCATGAGCTCTCAAGAGAAATGATTATTCAAAAATTTTATGCTCGGTTTTCTGACAACAATCACTCCATGCTCGATACTTCTTGTACTGGTTCCTTTATGATGAAGACTATTGAATACAAATGGAATTTATTGGAGAGAATTAAACGCAACTCTGAAGATTGGGATCTCGGCGAAGGTAAGGAGTCAGGTATAACACCTAAGTTTGATTGTGTTAAATCTTTTATGGGTACCGATGTTTTCCGTAAATTTAGCACTAAATATGGACTTGACTCTGAGATAGTAACTTCTTTCTGTGAATCCTTTGCTACTCATGTTGATCTCCTTAAGGAGAAGTGGTTTAAATATAATCCTCCCATTGAAGTAAAAGTAGTTGCACCTATTAAAGTTGAAGAAAAGATTATCACTTTTAATGATCCTATTGTTCCTACTGCTTATGTTGAGAAACCACCTTTCCCTGTTAGAATAAAGAATCATGCTAAAGCTTCAACAGTGGTCAACAAAAGTAATATTAAGACACCTAAACCCCCTGAGCAAGTTAAAGTTGAACCTAATGTTGCTATGGTTAAAGATCTCTTGGCCGATAATATTGATGGGCAGGTTATTTACTTCTGTGATGAGACTGCTAGAATTGCTAAACCTGGTGCTAAAGATAAACATAGACCTGTCATAGGCATGCCTGTTATTTCTGTTAAAATAGGAGATCATTGTTATCATGGCTTGTGTGATATGGGTGCTAGTGCTAGTGCAATACCTATTTCCTTATACAACAAAATTATGCATGATATTGCACCAGCTGAAATAGAAGGTATTGATGTTACCATTAAGCTTGCTAATAGAGATACTATTTCACCAATTGGGATTGTTAGAGATGTTGAAGTCTTGTGTGGGAAGGCTAAATATCCTGCTGATTTTCTTGTTCTTGGTTCCCCTCAAGATATTTTTTGTCCCATTATATTTGGTAGACCCTTCTTGAATACTGTCAATGCTAAGATAGACTGCAATAAGGATATTGTTTCTGTTGGTTTAGGGGATATGTCTCATGAGTTTAATTTTGCTAAATTTCGTAGACAACCCCATGATAAAGAATTGCCTAGTAAAGATGAAATTATTGGTCTTGCTTCTATTGTCGTGCCTCCTACTGATCCATTAGAACAATATTTGCTAGACTATGAAAATGATATGTTCATGATTGAAAGAAGGGAAATAGATGAAGTATTCTTTAAACAGGGACCTATTCTGAAACACAATTTGCCTGTTGAAATCCTAGGGGATCCTCCTCCACCCAAGGGTGATCCCGTGTTTGAGCTTAAACCATTACCTGATACTCTAAAATATGCTTATCTTGATGAAAAGAAAATATATCATGTTATTATTAGTGCTAACCTTTCAGACAAAGTGGAAGATAAATTATTGAAAACTCTGAAGAAGCACCATGCTGCTATTGGATATACTCTTGATCATCTTAAGGACATTAGTCCCACTCTATGTCAACACAAAATAAATTTGGAGGAAGACGCCAAACCAATTATTGATCATCAACGATGGCTGAATCCTAAGATGAAAGAAGTGGTAAGAAAGGAAATATTAAAGCTCCTTGAGGCAGGTATAATTTATACCGTTGCTGATAGTCAGTTGGTAAGTCTTGTCCATTGTGTCCCTAAGAAGGGAGGTATTACTGTTGTTCCTAATGATAAAGATGAATTGATCCCGCAAAGAATTGTTACAGGTTATAGGATGGTAATTGATTTCTGCAAATTAAATAAGGCTACTAAAAAAGACCATTACCCTTTGCCTTTTATTGATCAAATGCTAGAAATATTATCCAAACACACACATTTTTGTTTTCTAGATGGTTACTCTGGCTTCTCTCAAATACCGGTGTCAGCTGATGATCCATTAAAGACCACTTTTACTTGCCCTTTTGGTACTTTCGCTTATAGACGTATGCCTTTTGGTTTATGTAATGCACCTGCTACCTTTCAAAGATGCATGATGGCTATATTCTCTGAATTTTGTGAAAAGATATGTAAGGTTTTCATGGACGATTTCTCCGTTGATGGATCCTCTTTTGATGATTGCTTAAGCAACCTTGATTGAGTTTTGTAGAGATGTGAGGAAACTAATCTTGTCTTGAATTGGGAGAAATGCCACTTTATGGTTAATGAAGGTATTGTATTGGGACATAAAATTTCTGAAAGAGGTATTGAAGTTGACAAAGCTGAAGTTGATGCTATTGAAAAGATGCCATGTCCCAAGGACATCAAAGGTATAAGAAGCTTCCTCGGTCACGCCGGTTTTTATAGGAGGTGCATTAAGGACATCTCAAAAATTTCTCGGCCTCTGACTAATCTATTACAAAAAGATATTCCTTTTGTCTTTGATGATGATTGCGTAGAAGCATTTGAAATACTTAAGAAAGCATTGATTTCTGCACCTATTGTTCAGCCACCTAATTGTAATTTACCCTTTGAAATTATGTGTGATGCTAGAGATTATGCTGTAGGTGCTGTTCTAGGGCAAAGAGTTGATAAGAAATTAAATTTTATTCAATATTCTAGTAAAACTCTAGACAATGCCCAGAGAAATTATGCTACCACTGAAAAAAAATAATTTTTAGCAGTTGTATTTGCTTGTGATAAGTTCAGACCTTATATTGTTGATTCTAAAGTAACTATTCACGCCGATCATGCTGCTATTAAATAGCTCATGGAAAAGAAAGATGATAAAACTAGACTTATTAGATGGGTTCTTTTGCTACAAGAATTTGATTTACATATTATAGATAGAAAGGGAGCTGAGAACCCTGTTGCAGACAACTTGTCTAGGTTAGAAAATGTTCTTGATGACCCACTACCTATTGATGATAGCTTTCTTGATGAATAGTTAAGTGTCATAAATGCTTCTCGAACTGCTCCATGGTATGCTCATTATGCTAATTATATTGTTGCTAAATTTATACCACCTAGTTTCACATACCAACAAAAGAAAAAGTTCTTCTATGATTTAAAACATTACTTTTGGGATGACCCACATGTTTATAAAGAAGGAGTAGATGGTGTTATTAGATGTTGTGTACTTGAGCATGAACAGGAACATTTCCTACGCAAGTATCACTCTGAGGCTTATGGAGGACACCATGCTGGATATAGAACTGCACACAAGGTATTCCAATCCATTTTTTATTGGCCTACTCTCTTCAAGGATGCCCGTAAGTTTGTCATGTCTTGTGATGAATGCCAAAGAATTGGTAATATTAGTAGACGTCAAGAAATGTCTATGAATTATTCACTTGTTATTAAACCATTTGATGTTTGGGGCTTTGATTATATGGGACCTTTTCCTTCCTCTAATGGGTATACACATATTTTAGTTGTTGTTGATTACGTTACTAAGTGGGTAGAAGCTATTCCAACTAGTAGTTAACACCTCTGTTAAGATGCTTAAAGAAGTTATTTTTCCGAGGTTTGGAGTCCCTAGATATTTAATGACTGATGGTGGTTCACACTTCATTCATGGTGCTTTTCGTAAAATGCTTGCTAAGTATGATGTTAATCATAGAATTGCATCTCCTTATCACCCACAATCTAGTGGTCAAGTAGAATTGAGTAATAGAGAACTCAAATTAATTTTGTAAAAGACTGTTAATAGATCTGGAAAGAATTGGTCTAAGAAACTTGATGATGCATTATGGGCCTATAGAACTACATATAAAAATCCTATGGGTATGTCTCCGTATAAAATGGTCTATGGAAAAGCATGTCACTTACCTCTCGAACTAGAACACAAGGCTTATTGGGCTATTAAAGAACTTAATTATGATTTTAAACTTGCCAGTGAGAAGAGGTTATTTGATATTAGCTCACTTGATGAATGGAGAACCCAAGCCTACGAAAATGCCAAGTTATTTAAAGAAAAAGTTAAAAGATGGCATGAAAAAAGGATACAAAAGCGTGAGTTTAATGTAGGTGATTATGTATTGCTATACAACTCTCGTTCAAGATTTTTTGCAGGAAAACTTCTCTCTAAATGGGAAGGTCCTTACATTATCGAGGAGGTCTACCGTTCCGGTGCCATAAAAATCTCAGGTAATCCTATAAATTTTGAAACTAATATTATTGAAACTATAACCCTGGAGGAATACATAAGGGACACTTTCCGGTACATTTCAGACAGCGAAAAGGGATAGGTATGTGCTAGGTAAGTAAACCGACTCCAAAATAGTTCTAATGGAAATATTTCTCCGTTTTGGAATATTTAGAAAAATAGGAAAATAAGAAGCAGACCGGAAAGGACACGAGGGTGGGAGGCGCGCCCTACCCCCTGGGCGCGCCCCTTGCCTTGTGGGCACCTCATGTGCTCTCCGGACTCCGTTTTCTTGTGCAATACTTCTTTTGGTCGGTAAAAATTCATTATATAATCTCCCGAAGGTTTTGACCACCGTATCACGCAAATATCTCTTGTCTTTGTTTTGAGGTATTTTTTGTCAGGGTTGTCAAGGCCAGGCATCATGTCGCCCCCTCCTGCAACAATGGTGACAATGATGCTTGGCTAATGAAGATAGAACTGAAGAGGGAAGAACCTATGGAGATCAACAAGGATGAAGGGATCAAGAAGGCCACACAGGACCAAGTTCCAGCAGCAGAAGACATCCTTCAACTTGATCACAATCTTCTTACCCCAACTGAGATCAAAGATTTCAAGATGATTGAGTTAGCTCGTATACAAAACAAGTATCTCACACGTGAAAATATTTTGTTCAAGGAGCATATCATCGCATTCAAGGGCATTATCCGCAAGTTGGAGGACCTCTGTGCGACTATCCATCATCAACAACCCCACCTTCTTCACCAGCAAAAGAGATATAATCACATGGGTATGGGCACTCCCCTTGGCAACTGCCAAAATTGGGGGAGTGCCCCGGTATCGTATCACCATCACTTTTATCTTTACCATTTTTCTTAGTTCGATCCTTTTGATAATATCTTGATCTAGTAGAATAAAGTTTTAGTATGATTTAGTTGTGAGTTTTGTTTTATGATCCTTCTATGTAATCGAGTCCGTGAGCTATATATATAATAAAGATTAGTGTTGAGTCAAGGGCTTGATTATTTTGCTACAATCTTGAGGGAATAAAATAAAAAGAGAAAGAATAAAAAGAAATAAAGAGATCATATGGATCTTATGGAGAGTAATGAGCTCACATATAAAGAGTATGATGAATAAAAGTTGTTGAGAGTTGACAAACATAGTTTTGGTCATCGTTGCAATGAATAGGAAGTAATAAGGAAAGAGAGGTTACATATAAATATATTATCTTGGACATCTTTTATGATTATGAACACTCATTAAAGTATGACATGCTAAGAGTTGACGTTGGACAAGGAAGACAACGTAATGGGTTATGTTTTCTTATATCTGAGATAAATTATATTGTCATGGATCATCCAACATGTTGAGCTTGCCTTTCCCTCTCTTGCTAGCCAATTCCTTTGCACCAAGTAGAGATACTACTTGTGCTTCCAAATATCCCTAAACCCAGTTTTAACATGATAGTCCACCATATCTACCTATAGATTGAGTAAGATCCTTCAAGTAAGTTGTCATCGGTGCAAGCAATAAAAATTGCTCTCTAAATATGTATGACTTATTAGTGCGGAGAAAAATAAGCTTTATACGATCTTCTGATATGGAAGAAACAAAAGCAACGGACTGCATAATAAAGGTCCATATCACAAGTGGCAATATAAAGTGACCTTCTTTTGCATTAAGATTTTGTGCATCCAACCATAAAAGTGCATGACAAACTCTACTTCCCTCTGCGAAGGGCCTATCTTTCACTTTTATCTTCTACCTTACATTAGAGTCATGGTGATCTTCACCTTTCCTTTTTACATTTTATCCTTTGGCAAGCACAATGTGTTGGAAAGATCCTGATATATATAGCTAATCGGATGTGAGTCTTCATAAACTATTATTGTTGACATTACCCTTGAGGTAAAACGTTGGGAGGCAAAACTCTAAGCCCCTATCTTTCTCTGTGTCCGATTAAAACTTCATACCCATAAATATTGTGTGAGTGTTAGCAATTGTGAAAGACTAAAAGATGGTTGAGTATGTGGACTTGCTGAAAAGCTCTTATATTGACTCTTTCCTATTTTATGATAAATTGCAATTGCCTCAATGACTGAGATTACAGTTTGTTGGTTCTCAATGAAGTTTATGATTCATACTTGAAAGTGTGATTGAATTGTTACTTTAGCATAAGAGAGCATATGACAATATAAATATATGTTGCTGTTCTAAGAATGATCATGATGCCCTCATGTCCGTATTTTATTTTTATCGACACCTCTATCTCTAAACATGTGGACATATTTTTTCGATTTCGGCTTTCGCTTGAGGACAAGCAAGGTCTAAGCTTGGGGGAGTTGATACGTCCATTTTGCATCATGCTTTTATATCGATATTTATTGCATTATGGGTTGTTATTACACATTATGTCACAATACTTAAGCCTATTCCCTCTTATTTTACAAAGTTTACATAAAGAGGGAGAATGCTGGCAGCTGGGATTCTGGGCTGGAAAAGGAGCAAATATTAGGGACCTATTCTGCACATCTCCAAAAGTCCTAAAACTCCACGGGAGCACTTTTCAGAATATATAAAAAATACTGACCACAAGAAATACCAGAGGGGGGCCACACCCTGGCCACGAGGGTGGGGGGCACGCCCCGTGCCTCGTGGGACCCCGGGTGGCCCTCCGATGCCCATCTTCTACTATATGGAGTCTTTCGTTGAGGAAAAAAAATCATAAGAAAGCTTTCGGGACGAGACTCCGCCGCCACGAGGCGGAACCTTGGCGGAACCAATCTACAGCTCTGGCGGAGCTGTTCTGCCAAGGAAACTTCCCTCCGGGAGGGGGAAATCATCATCATCGTCATCACCAACGATCCTCTCATCGGGAGGGGGTCAATCTGCATCAAAATCTTCACCAGCACCATCTCCTCTCAAACCCTAGTTCATCTCTTGTATCCAATCTTTGTATCCAAACCTCAGAGTGGTACCTGTGGGTTGCTAGTAGTGTTGATTACTCCTTGTAGTTGATGCTAGTTGGTTTACTTTGTGGAAGATCATATGTTCAGATCCATTATGCATATTAATAACCCTCTGATTCTGAACATGAATATGGTTTGTGAGTAGTTACGTTTGTTCCTGAGGACATGGGGGAAGTCTTGCTATTAGTAGTCATGTGAATTTGGTATTCGTTCGATATTTTGATGAGATGTATGTTGTCATCCCTCTAGTGGTGTCATGTGAATGTCGACTACATGACACTTCACCATTGTTTGGGCCTAGAGGTAGGCATTGGGAAGTAATAAGTAGATGATGGGTTGCTAGAGTGATAGAAGCTTAAACCCTAGTTTATGCATTGCTTCGTAAGGGGCTGATTTGGATCCATATGTTTCATGCTATGGTTAGGTTTACCTTAATATTTATGTTGTAGTTGCGGATGCTTGCAGTAGGGGTTAATCATAAGTGGGATGCTTGTCCAAGTAAGGGAAGTACCCAAGCACCGGTCCACCCTGATGACCCACAAGTATAGGTGATCTATCGTAGTCCTTTCGATAAGTAAGAGTGTTGAACCCAACAAGGAGCAGAAGGAAATGATAAGCGATTTCTAGCAAGGTATTCTCTGCAAGTACTGAAATAAGTGGTAAGAAATAGTTTTGTGATAAGATAATTTGTAACGAGCAACAAGTAACAAAAGTAAATAAGGTGCAGCAAGGTGGCCCAATCCTTTTTGTAGCAAAGGACAAGCCTGGACAAACTCTTATATGATGTAAAGCGCTCTCGAGGACACATGGGAATATCGTCAAGCTAGTTTTCATCACGTTCATATGATTCGCATTTGGTACTTCGATAATTTGGTATGTGGGTGGACCGGTGCTTGGGTGCTGCCCTTACTTGGACAAGCATCCCACTTATGATTAACCTCTATTGCAAGCATCTGCAACTACAACAAAAGTATTAAGGTAAACCTAACCATAGCATGAAACATATGGATCCAAATCAGCCCCTTACGAAGCAACGCATAAACTAGGGTTTAAGCTTCTGTCACTCTAGCAACCAATCATCTATTTATTACTTCCCAATGCCTTCCTCTAGGCCCAAATAATGGTGAAGTGTCATGTAGTCGACGTTCACATAACACCACTAGAGGAGAGATAACATACATCTCATCAAAATATCGAACAAATACCAAATTCACATGGCTACTAATAGCAAGACTTCTCCCATGTCCTCAGGAACAAAAGTAACTACTCACAAAGCATAAACATGCTCATAATCAGAGGGGTATTAATATGCATATAGGATCTGAACATATGATCTTCCACCAATTGAACCAACTAGCATCAACTACAAGGAGTAATTAACACTACTATCAACCTACTAGCACCAATCCCGGACTTGGAGACAAGAATTGGATGCAAGAGATGAACTAGGATTTTGAGATGAGATGGTGCTGATGAAGATGTTGATGGAGATTGCCCTCTCCTGATGAGAGGAGCGTTGGTGATGACGATGGCGATGATTTCCCCCTCTGAGAGGGAAGTTTCCCCGACAGAACAGCTCCGCCAGAGCCCTAGATTGGTTCCGCCAAGGTTCTGCCTCGTGGCGGCGGAGTTTCGTCCGAGAAGATGGCTTGTGATTTTTTCCCATCGAAAGACTTCATATAGCAGAGGATGGTCACCGGAGGGCCACTAGGGGGCCCACGAGGTAGGGGGCGCGCCCAGGGGGGTAGGGCGCGCCCCCACCCTCGTGGGCAGGGTGTGTCCCCCCTGGTGAAGTTCTTGCTCTCAGTATTTTTTATATATTTGGAAAACGTCTTCCGTGGAGTTTCAGGACTTTTGGAGCTGTGCAGAATAGGTCTCTAATATTCGCTCCTTTTCCAACCCAGAATCCCAGCTGCCGGCATTCTCTCTCTTTATGCAAACCTTGTAAAAGAAGAGAGAATAGGCATACGTATTGTGACATAATTTGTAATAACTGCCCATAATGCAATAAATATCGATCTAAAAGCATGATGCAAAAATGAACGTATCAACTCGCCCAAGCTTAGACCTCGCTTGTCCTCAAGCGAAAAGCCGAAATCGAAAAATATGTCCACATGTTTAGAGATAGGGATGTCGATAAAAATAAAATATGGACATGAGGGCATCATGATCATTCTTAGAACAACAACTTATATAATTCTTGTCATATAATCTCTAATGATAGAGTAATAATTCAATCACAATATCAAGTATGAATCTTAAACTTCATTGAAAACTAACAAACTATAATCTCAGTCATTGAAGCAATTGCAATTTATCATAACATAGGAAAGAGTCAATGTATAAGAGCTTTTCAGCAAGTCCACATACTCAACTATCAAATAGTCTTTCACAATTGCTGACACTCACGCAGTACTTATGAGTATGGAGTTTTACTTGGACACAGAGAAAGATAGGGGCTTATAGTTTTGCCTCCGAACTTTTTACCTCAAGGGTAATGTCAACAGTAATAGTTCATGAAAACTCACATCTAATTAGCCATATATACCGGGATCTTTCCAACATACTGTGCTTGCCAAAGGATAAAATGTAAAAAGGAAGGGTGAAGATCACCATGATTCTTATGCAAGGTAGGGGATAAAAGTAAAAGATAGGCCCTTCGCAGAGGGAAGCAGAGGTTGTCATGCGCTTTTATGGTTGGATGCACAAAATCTTAATGCGAAAGAATGTCACTTTATATTGCCACTTGTGATATGGACCTTTATTATGCAGTCTGTCGCTTTTATTACTTCCATATCACACGATCATATAAAGCTTATTTCCTCCATACCAATCAATCATACATATTTAGAGAGCAATTTTTATTGCTTGCACCGATGGCAACTTACTTGATGGATCTTACTCAATCCATAGGTAGATATGGGGAACTCTTATGGCAAGACTGGTTTAAGGGTATTTGGAAGCACAAGTAGTATCTCTACTTGGTGCAATGAATTTGGCTAGCATGAGGGGGAAAGGCAAGCTCATCATGTTGGAAGATCCAAGACAATATAATTCATCTCAGATGTAAGAAAACATAACACATTACGTTGTCTTCCTTGTCCAATGTCAACTCTTTAGCATGTCATATTTTAATGAGTGCTCACAATCATAAAAGATGTCCAAGATAGTATATTTATATATGAAGACCTCTCTTTCTTTATTACTTCCTATTAATTGCAACGATGACCAAAACTGTGTTTGTCAACCCTCAACAACTTTTATTCATCATACTCTTTCTATGTGAGCTCATTACTCTCCATAAGACTCACATGATCTCTTTGTTTCTTTTTATTTCTTTCTCTTTTCTTTTGTTCACTTAGGATCATGGCAAAATAATCAAGCCCTTGACTCAACACTAATCTTTATTATATAGCTCATGGACTCGATTACATAGAAGGATAATAAAACAAAACTCACAACTAGATCACACTAAGAACTTTTATTCTACTAGATCAAGATATTACCAAAAGGACCGAACTAAGAAAAACGGTAAAGATAAAGTGATGGTGATACGATACTGGGGCACTCCCCCAAGCTTGGCAGTTGCCAAGTGGAGTGCCCATACCCATGTGATTATGTCTCTCTTTTCGGGGATGGTGATGTGATGTTCTTGGCGATGATGCCCCTCAAGATACGATTCTCCTCCTCAAGCTTGTTGACTTGTTGCTTGAGGTCCATTATTTCCTTTCGGAGTTTTCTTGTAACAGCCAAAGCTCCCTGCACCCAAGGGTGCTGCATAGCTGCGGGAGAACCAATGACACTCTTTTTCATATTCTCATAAGAAAGAAATCTAACATTGGAAGGGATAACCGAGTTTGGAATAGCTGAGCTCTGCAGTTCTCCCATTGTGAATCCAGCTTGGAGGCGGGAAGTGACTTCTTGATCCTCTTCCATGGCATCTATCCTCTTCAAATCAGCCTCCATCTCTTCCTCCGTTGCTGGCCCAAAGGGGTCAACATGATTGTTTGTCGTTGATCTCGGTGCCGAATGAGACACTCGGCTCTCCCCGACCGACTCTTGCAAAGAGATCCTGCTCTAATCTGCAGCAGCAATAGCTCGAAACACAAACAGGAGATAATTGCGTGATACGGGAGTCAAAACCTCCGGGAGATTATATAATGAATTTTTACCGACCAAGATACGTGTCGTGTACGAAAATGGAGTCCGAAGAGCACACGAGGTGCCCACAAGGTAGGGGGCGCGCCCAGTAGGGTAGGGCGCGCCCTCCACCCTCGTGGAGCCCTCGTGTCCTTCTAGGACTGGTGCTTATTTTTCTATTTTTCTAAATATCCCAAAACGGAGAAATATTGCCTTAAAAACTGTTTTGGAGTCGGTTTACTTACCGTACCACATACCTATTCCTTTTCGGAGTTTGAAACATTCCAGAAAGTGTCACTTATGTATTCCTCCGGGGTTATGGTTTCAATAACATTGGTTTCAACATTTATGGGATTACCTGAGATATAGTGTTTGATTCTTTGACCGTTCACCACCTTTGGATTTGTGCCTTCGAAGTTGTTGATTTTTATGGCACCGGAACGGTAGACCTCCTCGATAACGTAAGGACCTTCCCATTTAGAGAGAAGTTTTCCTGCAAAAAATCTTAAACGAGAGTTGTATAGCAATACATAATGACCTACATTAAACTCATGCTTTTGTATCCTTTTTTCATGCCATCTTTTAACTTTTTCTTTAAATAACTTGGCATTTTCGTAGGCTTGGGTTCTCCATTCATCAAGTGAGCTAATATCAAATAACCTCTTCTCACTGGCAAGTTTAAAATCATAATTAAGTTCTTTAATAGCCCAATAAGCCTTGTGTTCTAGTTCTAGAGGTAAGTGACATGCTTTTCCATAGACCATTTTATACGGAGACATACCCATAGGATTTTTATATGCAGTTCTATAGGCCCATAATGCATCATCAAGTTTCTTGGACCAATTCTTTCTAGACCTATTAACAGTCTTTTGCAAAATTAATTTGAGTTCTCTATTACTCAATTCTACATGACCACTAGACTGAGGGTGATAAGGAGATGCAATTCTATGATTAACATCATATTTAGCAAGCATTTTACGGAAAGCACCATGAATAAAATGTGAACCACCATTAGTCATTAAATATCTAGGGACTCCAAATCTTGGAAAAATAACTTCTTTAAGCATTTTAATAGAAGTGTTATGATCAGCACTACTAGTTGGAATAGCTTCTACCCACTTAGTAACGTAATCAACAACAACTAAAATATGTGTATAACCATTAGAGGAAGGAAAAGGTCCCATATAGTCAAAGCCCCAAACATCAAATGGTTCAATAACAAGTGAATAATTCATAGGCATTTCTTGACGTCTACTAATATTACCAATTCTTTGACATTCATCTCAAAATAAGACAAACTTACGGGCATCCTTGAATAGAGTAGGACAATAAAAACCAGATTGCAGTACCTTATGTGCAGTTCTATCTCCAACATGGTGTCCTCCATAAGCTTCGGAGTGACACTTGCATAGGATCTGTTCCTGTTCATGCTCAGGTACACAACGTCTAATAACACCATCTACTCGTTCTTTATAAAGATGTGGGTCATCCCAAAAGTAATGCCTCAAATCATAGAAGAACATTTTCTTTTGTTGGTATGTCAAACTAGGTGGTATAAACTTAGCAACAATGTAATTAGCATAATCAGCACACCATGGAGCAGTATGAGAAGCATTTATGACATTTCATTGCTCATCAGGAAAGCTATCATCAACAGGTAGTGGGTCATCAAGCACATTTTCTAACCTAGACAAGTTGTCTGCAACGGGGTTCTCTGCTCCTTTTCTATCAACAATGTGCAAATCAAATTCTTGTAGCAAGAGAACCCATCTAATAAGTCTAGGTTTAGCATCTTTCTTTTCCATAAGATATTTAATAGCAGCATGATCAGTGTGAATAGTTATTTTAGAATCAACAATATAAGGTCTAAACTTATCACAAGCAAATACAACTGCTAAGAATTCTTTTTCAGTAGTAGCATAATTTCTTTGAGCATTGTCTAGAGTTTTACTAGCATATTGAATAACATTTAGTTTCTTATCAACTCTTTGTCCTAGAACACAACCTACAGCATAATCACTAGCATCACACATAATTTCAAAGGGTAAATTCCAATCAGGTGGCTGAACAACAGGTGCAGAGATCAATGCTTTCTTAAGTATTTCAAATGCTTCTACACAATCATCATCTAAGACAAATGGTATATCTTTTTGTAATAAAATAGTCAGAGGCCGAGAGATTTTTGAGAAATCCTTAATGAACCTCCTATAAAAACCGGCATGACCAAGGAAACTTCTTATACCTTTGATGTCCTTGGGACATGGCATCTTTTCAATAGCATCAACCTTGGCTTTATCAACTTCAATACCTCTTTCAGAAACTTTATGCCCCAAGACAATACCTTCATTAACCATAAAGTGATACTTTTCCCAATTCAAGACAAGATTAGTTTCTTCACATCTCTGCAAAACTCTATCAAGGTTGCTCAAGCAATCATCAAAAGAAGATCCATAGACGGAAAAGTCGTCCATGAAAACCTCACAAATATTTTCACAAAAGTCAGAGAATATAGCCATCATGCATCTTTGAAAGGTAGCAGGTGCATTACATAAACCAAAAGGCATACGTCTACAAGCAAAAGTACCAAAAGGGCATGTAAAAGTGGTCTTTGATTGATCTTTGGCTGACACAGGTATTTGAGAGCAACCAGAATAACCATCTAGAAAGCAAAAATGTGTATGTTTGGACAATCTTTCTAGCATTTGATCAATAAAAGGTAAGGGGTAATGATCCTTTTTAGTAGCCTTGTTTAATTTGCGGAAATCAATTACCGTCGTATAACCTGTAATAATTCTTTGAGGAATCAATTCATCTTTATCATTAGGAACAACAGTAATACCTCCCTTCTTAGGGACACAATGAACAGGACTTACCCATTGACTATCAGCAACGGGATAAATTATACCCGCCTCAAGGAGCTTTAGTATCTCCTTTCTTAACACTTCTTTCATTTTAGGATTCAGCCGGCGTTGATGATCACGAACTGGTTTAGCATCTTCTTCCAAATTAATTTTATGTTGACATAGAGTGGTGATGTCTACTATACAACATTCTTCTTGTAGACGTTGTTGGGCCTCCAAGTGCAGAGGTTTGTAGGACAGTAGCAAATTTCCCTCAAGTGGATGACCTAAGGTTTATCAATCCGTAGGAGGCGTAGGATGAAGATGGTCTCTCTCAAGCAACCTTGCAACCAAATAACAAAGAGTCTCTTGTGTCCCCAACACACCCAATACAATGGTAAATTGTATAGGTGCACTAGTTCGGCAAAGAGATGGTGATACAAGTGGTATATGGATGGTAGATAAAGGTTTTTGTAATATGAAAATATAAAAACAGCAAGGTAACTAATGATAGAAGTGAGCGTAAACGGTATTGCAATGTGTGGAAATAAGGCCTAGGGTTCATACTTTCACTAGTGTAAGTTCCCTCAACAATACTAACATAATTGGATCGCATAACTATCCCTCAACATGCAACAAAGAGTCACTCCAAAGTCACTAATGGCGGAGAACGAACGAAGAGATTATGGTAGGGTACGAAACCACCTCAAAGTTATTCTTTCCAATCAATCCGTTGGGCTATTCCTATAAGTGTCACAAACAGCCCTAGAGTTCGTACTAGAATAAGACCTTAAGACACAAATCAACCAAAACCCTATTGTCACCTAGATACTCCAATGTCACCTCAACTATCCGTGGGTATGATTATACGATATGCATCACACAATCTCAGATTCATCAATTCAACCAACACAAAGGACCTCAAAGAGTGCCCCAAAGTTCCTGCCGGAGAATCACGACGAAAACGTGTGCCAACCCCTATGCATAGGTTCATGGGCAGAACCCGCAAGTTGATCACCAAAACATATATCAAGTGAATCACGTGAAATCCCATTGTCACCACAGATATCCATGACAAGACATACATCAAGTGTTCTCAAATCTTTAAAGACTCAATCCGATAAGATAACTTCAAAGGGGAAACTCAATTCATTACAAGAGAGTAGAGGGGGGAAGAAACATCATAGGATCCAAATATAATAGCAAAGCTCGCGATACATCAAGATCGTGTCACCTCAAGAACACGAGAGAGATCGATCAAACACATAGCTACTGGTACATACCCTCAGCCCCGAGGGAGAACTACTCCCTCCTCATCATGGAGAGCACCGAGATGATGAAGATGGCCACCGGAGAGGGATTGCCCCCTCCGGCAGGGTGCCGGAACGGGTCTAGATTAGCTTTCGGTGGCTACGGAGGCTTCTTGCGGTGGAACTCCCGATCTATTGTGCTCCCTGATGTTTTTAGGGTATATGGAGATATATAGGCGGAAGAAGTACGTCAGGGGGGCCACGAGGGGATCACGAGGGTAGAGGGTGCGCCCAGGGGGGTGGGTGCGCCCCCCTACCTCGTGACCTCCGCGCAGATCGCCCGACGTGCACTCCAAGTCTTCTGGGCTTCGTTCCTTCCAAAAAAGAGTTCCGTGAAGTTTCAGGTCAATTGGACTTCGTTTGATTTTCCTTTTCTTCGAAACCCTAAAATAGGGTAAAAACATAAACTGGCACTGGGCTCTGGGTTAATAGGTTAGTCCCAAAAATGATATAAAAGTGTATAATAAAGCCCATAAACATTCAAAACAGTAGATAATATAGCATGGAGCAATCAAAAATTATAGATACATTGGAGACGTATCAGCATCCCCAAGCTTAATTCCTGCTCGTCCTCGAGTAGGTAAATGATAAAAACAGAATTTTTAATGCGGAGTGCTACTTGGCATAATTTCAATGTAATTCTTCTTAACTGTGGTATGAATATTCAGATCCATAAGATTCAGGACAAAAGTTCATATTGACATAAAAATGATAATACTTCAAGCATACTAACAAAGCAATCATGTCTTCTCAAAATAACATGGCCAAAGAAAGCTATCCCTACAAAATCATATAGTCTGGCTATGCTCCATCTTCACCACACAAAATATTTAAATCATGCACAACCCCGATGACAAGCCAATCAATTGTTTCATACTTTTGATGTTCTCAAACTTTTTCAATCTTCACGCAATACATGAGCGTGAGCCATGGACATAGCACTATAGGTGGAACAGAATGGTGGTTGTGGAGAAGACAAAAAGGGAGAAGATAGTCTCACATCGACTAGGCATATCAACGGGCTATGGAGATGCCCATCAATAGATATCAATGTGAGTGAGTAGGGATTGCCATGCAACGGATGCACTAGAGCTATAAGTATATGAAAGCTCAACAAAAGAAACTAGTGGGTGTGCATCCAACTCGCTTGCTCACGAAGACCTAGGGCATTTTGAGGAAGCCCATCATTGGAATATACAAGCCAAGTTCTATCATGAAAGATTCCCACTAGTATATGAAAGTGACAACATAGGAGACTCTCTATCATGAAGATCATGGTGCTACTTTGAAGCACAAGTGTGGTAAAAGGATAGTAGCATTGTCCCTTCTCTCTTTTTCTCTCATTTTTATTATTTTTATATTAGGGCCTTTTTTTATGGCCTCTTTTTTTTGGGCTTCTTTGGCCTCTTTTTTTCGTCCGGAGTCTCATCCCAACTTGTGGGGGAATCATAGTCTCCATCATCCTTTCCTCACTAGGACAATGCTCTAATAATGATAATCATCACACTTTTATTTTCTTACAACTCAACATTTACAACTCGATACTTAAGACAAGATATGACTCTATATGAATGCCTCCGGCGGTGTACCGGGATGTGCAATGATGCATGAGTGACATGTATGAATAATTAGGAATGGTGGCTTTGCCACAAATACGATGTCAACTACATGATCATGCAAAGCAATATGACAATGATGAAGCGTGTCATAATAAACGGAATGGTGGAAAGTTGCATGGCAATATATCTCGGAATGGCTATGGAAATGCCATAATAGGTAGGTATGGTGGCTGTTTTGAGGAAGGTAAATGGTGGGTTTATGGTACCGGCGAAAGGTGCGCGGTACTAGAGAGGCTAGCAAGGGTGGAAGGGTGAGAGTGCGTATAATCCATGGACTCAACATTAGTCATAAAGAACTCATATACTTATTGCAAAAATCTACAAGTTATCAAAGCAAAGTATTACACGCATGCTCCTAGGAGGATAGATTGGTAGGAAAAGACCATCGCTCGTCCCCGACCGCCACTCATATGGAAGACAATAAATAAATAAATCATTCTCCGACTTCATCACATAACGGTTCACCATATGTGCATGCTACGTGAATCACAAACTTCAACACAACTATTTCTCAAATTCACAACTACTCAACTAGCATGAATCTAATATCACCATCTCCATATCTCAAAACAATTATCAAGTATCAAACTTCTCATAGTATTCAACACACTCATAAGAGAATTTTATTATTCTTGAATACCTAGCATATTAGGATTTTAAGCAAATTACCATGATATTTAAGACTCTCAAAATAATCTAAGTGAAGCATGAGAGTTCATCTATTTCTTCAAAATAAAACTACCACCATGCTCTAAAAGATATAAGTGAAGCACTAGAGCAAATGACAAACTACTCCGAAAGATATAAGTGAAGATCAATGAGTAGTCGAATAATTATGCAACTATGTGAAGACTCTCTAACATTTAATAATTTCAGATCTTGGTATTTTATTCAAACAGCAAGCAAAGCAAAAATTAAATTAAATGACGCTCCAAGCAAAACACATATCATGCGGCGAATAAAAATATAGCTCCAAGTAAAGTTACCGATGAATGAAGACAAAAGAGGGGATGCCTTCCGGGGCATCCCCAAGCTTAGGCTCTTGTCTGTCCTTGAATATTACCTTGGGGTGCCTTGGCATCCCCAAGTTTAGGCTCTTTCCACTCCTTATTTCATAGTCCATTGAATCTTTACCCAAAACTTGAAAACTTCACAACACAAAACTTAAAGTAGAAAACTCGTAAGCTCCGTTAGTATAAGAAAATAAAACACCACTTCAAGGTACTGTAATGTACTCATTATTTATTTATATTGGTGTTAAACCTACTGTATTCCAACTTCTCTATGGTTTATAAACTATTTTACTAGCCATAGATTCATCAAAATAAGCAAACAACACACGAAAAGCAGAATCTGTCAAAAACAGGACAGTCTGTAGTAATATGGATCAAACGTATACTTATGGAAGTCATAAAATTCTCAAATAAATTTATGGACCTGATTAATTTATCTATTAATCATCTTCAAAAAGAATTAACTAAATATCACTCTCTAAATAAAAATGGCAGCAATTCTCGTGAGCGCTAAAGTTTCTGTTTTTGACAGCATGATCAACAAGACTTTCCCCAAGTCTTCCCAAAGGTTCTACTTGGCACAAACACTAATTAAACACATAAAACCACATCTAAACAGAGTCTAGATGAATTATTTATTACTAAACAGGAACAAAAAGCAAGGAACAAAAATAAAATTGGGTTGCCTCCCAACAAGCGCTATCGTTTAACGCCCCTAGCTAGGCATGATGATGTCAATGATGCTCACATAAAAGATAAGGATTGAAACATAAAGAGAGCATCATGAAGAATATGACTAGAACATTTAAGTCGAACCCACTTCCTATGCATAGGGATTTTTTGAGCGAATAACTTATGGGAACAATAATCAACTTGCATAGGAAAGCAAAACAAGCATAACTTCAAAACTTTAAGCACATAGAGAGGAAACTTGGTATTATTACAATTCCTACAAGCATATATTCCTCCCTCATAATAATTTTCAGTAGCATCATGAATGAATTCAACAATATAACCAGCACTGAAATAATTCTTTTCATGATCTACTTGCATAGAAAATTTACTACTCTCCACATAAGCAAAATTCTTCTCATTCGGAATAGTGGGAGTATCATAAGAGACTTGAATACTATAAATTGTTTCCACGTTAAAGGAGTAATGTTCAGAGAAAGGGTACTCATAATCATGACAAGTTTTATAAATATAATCATCACTACTCTTTATAGCATAAGTTTTATCACAATAATCATCATAAGTAGCAACTTTGTTCTCATCATAATCGATTGAAACCTCTTCCAAGATAGTGGATACATCACTAAATAAAGTCATGACCTCTCGAAATCCACTTTCATAAATATAATCATCGTAAGTAGAAGGCATGCTATCATCATAACAACTTTGCATATCAAAACTTGAGAGGCTAAAAATATCATCATTATCAAACATAGCATGCCCAAGCTTGGGACAAACATTAATTGCAGCAAATATATTCTCAAATATGTCATCCTCATCAAACATAGCTTCCCCAAGCTTGGGCCATTTCATATCATAAGCATAATCACTCTCATCATTAATAGTATAGATAGCACCAATAGTATAGCAATTATAATATTCTTCCAAGCAAGTGCCAAAAAGATTTTCAAGATCATAAGAAGTGTCATTATCTTCCCAATCATAATCATCACAACAAGCAATAGGCATAACGAGATCATCATCAAGTGTATCATTTTCATGAGGCACAACAATAATAGGAGCAACTTTATTTTGGAGAGATACCTTTTTACCACTCTTAATTTTTCTTTTCTTCTTCTTCACCACATCATGTGTGGGTTCAATCATCTTTTTGGAGCCACTTATTAATGAGATTGGTTGAATAGAGGGCTCCTCTTTGTTACCTGATTCATCATAAGAAATAATAGGAGAACATTGGGAAGTCTCTTCCCTTTCGTTAGAATTCTCTTCATCTTCTATTTGTTTTCTTTTTTTATGTAATTGGCAATATAAGGATTTTCAATGCAATTCACCGCGCAATACATATAAATTTTCTCTAGATCAAAATGAAGAACTTTATCAAGGGCAAATTTTGGAATATCCTTAGTTCTATGTTTAATTTATTCACAACCGAAGAGCAAACTAAGTTCATTATGATGTGCAAGGGAAATCAAGTCATCATGATTTTTGGACACGATACGCTCATGAAACAATTTGCATTGGGTACTAAAATGATCACGTTCATTGCAAAGTTCACAAGTAGGGCTAAGAAAACATAAATTTTCAGCACATTCATCTAGCTCTTCTTGCAACAATTTGGTTTCGAAGTACTTATGCCTCTTGCAATATCCATCTTCCCTATTTGGTGTGTACTTGCAAACCCAGTCTACTCCACAAAAATTGACATGTTTATAGGAGGCATTTTCATCATAACTAGTGCAATCATCATTAGCATCATGGATATTCAAAGAATTCGTACTAACAACATTGCAATCATTCTCATCATTCAAATATTTAGTGCCAAACATTTTATAGATTTTTTCTTCTAGCACTTGCACACATTTATCCTTTCCATCATACTCACGAAAGATATTAAAAAGGTGAAGCGTATGAGACAAACTTAATTCCATTTTTTTAATTTTCTTTTATAAACTAAACTAGTGATAAAACAAGAAACTAAAAGACTTGATTGCAAGATCTAAAGATATACCTTCAAGCACTCACCTCCTCGGCAACGGCGCCAGAAAAGAGCTTGATGTCTACTACACAACCTTCTTCTTGTAGACGTTGTTGGGCCTCCAAGTGCAGAGATTTGTAGGACAATAGCAAATTTCCCTCAAGTGGATGACCTAAGGTTTATCAATCCGTAGGAGGCGTAGGATGAAGATGGTCTCTCTCAAGCAACCCTGCAACCAAATAACAAAGAGTCTCTTGTGTCCCCAACACACCCAATACAATGGTAAATTGTATAGGTGCACTAGTTCGGCGAAGAAATGGTGATACAAGTGGTATATGGATGGTAGATAAAGGTTTTTGTAATCTGAAAATATAAAAACAGCAAGGTAACGAATGATAAAAGTGAGCGTAAACGGTATTGCAATGTGTGGAAATAAGGCCTAGGGTTCATACTTTCACTAGTTTAAGTTCCCTCAACAATACTAACATAATTGGATCACATAACTATCCCTCAACATGCAACAAAGAGTCACTCCAAAGTCACTAATAGCGGAGAACGAACGAAGATATTATGGTAGGGTACGAAACCAACTCAAAGTTATTCTTTCCAATCAATCCGTTGGGCTATTCCTATAAGTTTCTCAAACAACCCTAGAGTTCGTACTAGAACACCACCTTAAGACACAAATCAACCAAAACCCTAATGTCACCTAGATACTCCAACATCACCTCAAGTATCCGTGGGTATGATTATACGATATGCATCACACAATCTCAGATTCATCTATTCAACCAACACAAAGGACCTCAAAGAGTGCCCCAAAGTTCCTACTGGAGAATCACGACGAAAACGTGTGCCAACCCCTATGCATAGGTTCATGGGCGGAACCCGCAAGTTGATCACCAAAACATACATCAAGTGAATCACGTGATATCCCATTGTCACCACAGATATCCACGGCAAGACATAAATCAAGTGTTCTCAAATCTTTAAAGACTCAATCCGATAAGATAACTTCAAAGGGGAAACTCAATTCATTACAAGAGAGTAGAGGGGGGAAGAAACATCATAGGATCCAAATATAATAGCAAAGCTCACGATACATCAAGATCGTGTCACCTCAAGAACACGAGAGAGAGAGAGAGAGAGAAAGAGAGATGAAACACATAGCTACTGGTACATGCCCTCATCTTCGAGGGATAACTACTCCCTCCTCGTCATGGAGAGCACCGGGATGATGAAGATGGCCACCAGAGATGGATTGCCCCCTCCGGCAGGGTGCCGAAACGGGTCTAGATTGGCTTTCGGTGGCTACGGAGGCTTCTTGCGGCGGAACTCCCGATCTATTGTGCTCCCCGATGTTTTTAGGGTATATGGAGATATATAGGCGAAAGAAGTACGTCAGGGGGGGCCACGAGGGGCTCACGAGGGTGGAGGGTGCGCCCAGGGGGGTGGGTGCGCCCCCTGCCTCGTGACCTCCTCGCAGATCCCCCGACATGCACTCCAAGTCTTCTGGGCTTCTTTCCTTCCAAAAATGAGTTCCGTGAAGTTTCAGGTCAATTGGACTCCGTTTGATTTTCCTTTTCTTCGAAACCCTAAAATAGGGTAAAAACAGAAATTGGCACTGGGCTCTGGGTTAATAGGTTAGTCCCAAAAATGATATAAAAGTGTATAATAAAGCCCATAAACATTCAAAACAGTAGATAATATAGCATGGAGCAATCAAAAATTATAGATACGTTGGAGACGTATCAAGTGGGACTAATGCCCTTAAGATCATCAAGAGTATACCCAATAGCAGCGCGGTGCTTCTTCAGAGTTTTCAATAATCTCTCTTCCTCATGCTCTGAAAGGTTAGCACTAATAATAACAGGATATATCTTTTTCTCATCAAGATAAGCATATTTAAGAGTATCAGGTAACGGTTTAAGCTCAAACACGGGATCACCCTTGGGTGGAGGAGGATCCCCTAGGATTTCAACAAGCAAATTATTTTTCAGAATAGGTTCCTATTTAAAGAATACTTCATCTAATTCCCTTCTTTCATTCATAAACATATCATTTTCATGGTCTAGCAAGTATTGTTCTAAAGGATCACTAGGAGGTACGGCAACGGAAGCAAGACCAATAATTTCATCCTTACTAGGTAATTCTTCTTCACAGTCTTGTCTACTAAATTTAGAAAAATTAAATTCATGAGTCATATCATCTAAACCGATAGTAACAACATCTCTTTTGCAATCTGTGGTAGCATTAACAGTATTTAAGAATGGTCTACCAAATATAATGGGACAAAAGCTATCTTGTGGGGAACCAAGAACAAGAAAATCAGCAGGATATTTAGTTTTCCCACACAAGACTTCAACATCTCTAACAATTCCCATTGGTGAAATAGTATCTCTATTGGCAAGTTTAATTGTGACATCAATATCTTCCATCTCAGTAGGTGCAATATCATGCATAACTTCTTTGTATAAGGAATAAGGTATTGCACTAGCACTGGTACCCATATCACATAAGCCATGATAACAATGATCTCCTATTTTAACAGAAATAACAGGCATACCTATCACAGGTCTAGGTTTATCTTTATCACGGGGTTTAGCAATTCTAGCAGTTTCATCACAGAAATAAATAACATGCCCATCAATATTATCTGACAAGAGATCTTTAACGATAGCAATATTAGGTTCAACTTTAACTTGCTCAGGAGGTGTATATGTTTTAATATTGCTTTTATGAACCACAGTTGAAGCTTTAGCATGATCCTTTATCCTAACAGGGAAAGGTGGTTTCTCAACATAAGAAGTTGGAATAATAGGATCATTATAAGTGATAGTCTTTTCTTCAACTTTAATAGGTGTAGCTACTTTTACTTCTATGGGAGGATGATATTTAAACCACTTCTCCTTGGGGAGATCAACATAAGCAGCAAAAGATTCACAGAAAGAAGCTACTATCTCAGAGTCAAGTCCATATTTAGTGCTAAATTTATGAAAAATATCGGTATCCATAAAAGATTTAACACAATCAAAACTAGGTGTCATACCTGACTCCTTACCATTGTCGAGGTCCCAATCTTCAGAGTTTCGTTTAATTCTTTCCAATAAATCCCATTTGAATTCAATAGTCTTCATCATAAAAGAGCCAGCACAAGAAGTATCAAGCATGGTGCGATTGTTACCAGAAAGCCGAGCATAATTTTTTTGAATAATCATTTCTCTTGAGAGCTCATGATTGGGGCATGAATATAACATTGATTTAAGCCTCCCCCAAGCTTGAGCGATGCTTTCTCCTTCGTGAGGCCAAAAATTATATATATATAATTGTGATCACGATGAACAAGAAGCATAGGATAAAACTTCTGATGAAATTCCAATTTCAATCGTTTGTAATTCCAAGACCCCATATCATCACATAGCCTATACCATGTCGATGGATCTCCCCTCAAAGATAAAGGGAAGACCTTCTTCTTAACGACATCTCCGGGTACACCTGCAAGCTTAAATATTCCACAAACTTCATCCACATATATCAGATGTTCATCAGGATGTTTTGTTCCATCTCCTAAAAAAGGATTAGCTAGCAGTTTTTCTATCATACCCGAAGGAACTTCAAAGCAAGCATTTTCATTTTCATTTTCATTTTCAGTAGGTTCAGTAGGTTCAGGAGCAACTCTTTGCTCTACTGGTCGGGGTGAATATACCTCGAACAAGCCCCTCAGAGGATTACTTTCCATGGTAACAAGTGACAGTAAATTTCAGCACACTATATAAATTTTTCCTTACCAAATTCCACCTACCAAAGGTGCTTCACTCCCCGGCAACGGCACCAGAAAAGAGTCTTGATGATCCACAAGTATAGGGGATATATCGTAGTCCTTTCAATAAGTAAGAGTGTCGAACCCAACGAGGAGCGGAAGGAAATGATAAGCGGTTTCCAGCAAGGTATTCTCTGCAAGTACTGAAATAAGTGGTAACAAATAGTTTTGTGATAAGATAATTTGTAACGAGCAACAAGTAACAAAAGTAAATAAGGTGCAGCAAGGTGGCCCAATCCTTTTTGTAGCAAAGGACAAGCCTGGACAAACTCTTATATGATGTAAAGCGCTCCCCAGGACACATGGGAATATCGTCAAGCTAGTTTTCATCACGTTCATATGATTCGCGTTCGGTACTTTGATAATTTGGTATGTGGGTGGAAGGTGCTTGGGTGCTGCCCTTACTTGGACAATCATCCCACTTATGATTAACCTCTATTGCAAGCATCCGCAACTACAACAAAAGTATTAAGGTAAACCTAACCATAGCATGAAACATATGGATCCAAATCAGCCCCTTACGAAGCAACACATAAACTAGGGTTTAAGCTTCTGGCACTCTAGCAACCCATAATCTACTTATTACTTGCCAATGCCTTCCTCTAGGCCCAAATAATGGTGAAGTGTCATGTAGTCAACGTTCACATAACACCACTACAGGAGAGACAACATACATCTCATCAAAATATCGAATGAATACGAAATTCACATGACTACTAATAGCAAGACTTCTCCCATGTCCTCAGGAACAAAAGTAACTACTCACAAAGCATAAACATGTTCATAATCAGAGGGGTATTAATATGCATATAGGATCTGAACATATGATCTTCCACCAATTGAACCAACTATCATCAACTACAAGGAGTGATTAACACTACTAGCAACCTACTAGCACCAATCCTGGACTTGGAGACAAGAATTGGATACAAGAGATGAACTAGGGTTTTGAGATGAGATGGTGCTGATGAAGATGTTGATGGAGATTGCCCTCTCCCGATGAGAGGATCTTTGGTGATGACAATGGTGATGATTTCCCCCTCCGGGAGGGATGTTTCCCCGGCAGAACAGCTCCGCCAGAGCCCTAGATTGGTCCCGCCAAGGTTTCGTCCGAGAAGATGGCTTATGATTTTTTTTCCCATCGAAAGACTTCATATAGCAGAAGATGGTCGCCGGAGGGCCACCAGGGGGGCCACGAGGTAGGGGGCGCGCCTAGGGGGGTAGGGCGCTCCCCCCACCCTCGTGGGCAGGGTGTGGCCCCCTGGTGAAGTTCTTGCTCTCAGCATTTTTATATATTTGGAAAACGTCTTCCATGGAGTTTCAGGACTTTTGGAGCTGTGCAGAATAGGTCTCTAATATTTGCTCCTTTTCTAGCTCAGAATCCCAGCTGCCGGCATTCTCCCTCTTTATGTAAACCTTGTAAAATAAGAGAGAATAGGCATAAGTATTCTGACATAATGTGTAATAACAGCCCATAATGCAATAAATATCGATATAAAAGCATGATGCAAAATGGACGTATCACACCCACATATCATATTATCAAAGTACCAAATGCGAATCATATGATCGTGATGAAAACTAGCTTGACAATAATTCCCATGTGTCCTCGTGAGCGCTTTACATCATATAAGAGTTTGTCCAGGCTTGTCCTTTGCTACAAAAAGGATTGGGCCATCTTGCTGCACCTTATTTACCTTTATTACTTGCTACTCGTTACAAATTACCTTATCACAAAACTATCTGTTACCGATAATTTCAGTGCTTGCATAGAATACCTTACTGAAAATTGCTTATCATTTTCGTCTGCTCCTCGTTGGGTTCGACACTCTTACTTATCGAAAAGCTATGATAGATCCCCTACACTTGTGGGTCATCATACCCTTGCATGTAGCTTCTGCAGTTTGGTCTGCTCCACTTTCCTCCTCCTCTCCTGGGTTTTGTAACCGTCTGCCTCGGGAAACCCAGCCTTCCACGAAACGGAGCCTGGCATGCCTCGTGTCCGTCCAGGGTGCTCAGGATTCCCGAGGGCCAGTGTGAGCTCATCGTTCTGTCTGTCGGGAACGAACGTCCCTTGCTACGCTGCGGCAATATACTCCTGAAGCTTCGTGACGGGTATATTCAGTTGCTGGTTCGTCCAACGGCACTTCCCTGTTTCAGGGTCCATGGCCCCCCCAACCCCAAATAACCAAGTCCTTGAACGATTTGTCCTGTGCAATGTCTCTAGTTCGACCCCTTTATCAACCAGGTCATTCTCAGCCTTGTCCCACAATGGTCGGGCTTTGAGGTAGCCACCTGATCCCTTGCGATGGTGAAGCTCCTTCTTTGCAGCATTTTTCTTGTTTATCGCTGACATCTTCTGTGACGCCCCCGATTTAATCGTACACTAATCATACACGCAAACGTGTACGATCAAGATCAAGGACTCACGGGAAGATATCACAACACAACTCTACAAATAAAAATAAGTCATACAAGCATCATATTACAAGCCAGGGGCCTCGAGGGCTCGAATACAAGAGCTCGATCATAGACGAGACAGTGGAAGCAAAAAAATCTGAGTACAGACACAAGTTAAACAAGTTTGCCTTAAGAAGGCTAGCACAAACTGGGATACAGATCGAAAGAGGCGCAGGCCTCCTGCCTGGGATCCTCCTAAACTACTCCTGGTCATCGGCAGCGGGCTGCACGTGGTAGTAGGCACCTCCCGAGTAGTAGTAGTAGTCGTCGACGGTGGCGTCTGGCTCCTGGGCTCCAACGTCTGGTCGCAGCAATCGAGTATAGGAAGGGGGAAGAGGGAGCAAAGCAACCGTGAGTACTCATCCAAAGTACTCGCAAGCAAGGAGCTACACTACATATGTATGCATTGGTATCAAATGGAATAAGGATATCATATCTGGACTGAACTGCAGAAAGCCAGAATAAGAGGGGGATAACTAGTCCTGTCGAAGACTACGCTTCTGATAACCTCCATCTTGCAGCAGGAGAAGAGAGTAGATGGTAAGTTCACTAAGTAGCATCATGTAGCATAATCCTAACCGATGATTCTCCCCTCGTCGCCCTGTGAGAGAGCAATCACCGGTTGTATCTGGCACTTGGAAGGGTGTGTTTTATTAAGTATCCGGTTCTAGTTGTCATAAGGTCAAGATACAACTCCAAGTCGTCCTGTTATCGAAGATCACGACTATTCGAATAGATTAACTTCCCTGTAGGGGTGCACCACATTTCCCAACACGCTCGATCCCCTTTGTCTGGACACACTTTTCTGGGTCATGCCCGGCCTCGGAAGATCAACACGTCGCAGCCCTACCTAGGCACAACAGAGAGGTCAGCACGCCAGTCTGAATCCTATGGCGCAGGGGTCTGGGTCCATCGCCCATTGCACACCTGCATGTTGCGTGCGCGGCCGGTGAGCAGACCTAGCCTCCCTTATACAAGAGCAGGCATTCTAGTCCAACCCGGCGTGCGTCGCTCAGTCGCTGACGTCACGAAGGCTTCGGCTGATACCACGACGTCAAGTGCCCATAACTGTCCCCGCGTAGATGGTTAGTGCGTATAGGCCAGTAGCCAGACTCAGATCAAATACCCAGATCTCGTTAAGCGTGTTATTTTGAAGTAACCGCGAACACTGACCAGGGCTAGGCCCACCTCTCTCCTAGGTGGTCTCAACCTGCCCTGTCGCTCCGCCTCAAAGTAATAGTCGGGGGCCATCGGGAACTCAGGCCCACCACTACCTGGATGGAGCCACCTGCCCCTTCAGCCCCCATCTCCAAACAGTATCACCGGTAATGTAACAGTGTAAAGTATATAGTATATGCCCGTGATCACCTCCCGAAGTGATCACGACCCAGTAGTATAGCATGGCAGACGGACAAGAGTGTAGGGCCATTGATGATAAACTAGCATCCTATACTAAGCATTAGGATTGTAGGTAAAGGTAACAACAGTAGTAGCAAGGACAAGCTATGCATCAGGATAGGATTAACGGAAAGCAGTAACATGCTACACTACACTAACGCAAGCAGTATAGAGAAGTGTAGGCGATATCTGGTGATTAAGGGGGGGGCTTGCCTGGTTGTTCTGGCAAGAGAGAGGGGTCGTCAACAGCGTAGTCGGTCAGGGTACCAGCAGCGGCGTCAGTCTCGTAGTCTATCGGAGAGAAGAGGGGGAAGAAACAATGAATATAATGCAAACAGATGCATAGCGATGCATGACATGACAAGTATCGGTGCTAGGGGTGCCCTAAAGCGGTATGAGGTGGTACCGGTGAAGGGGAAAACATCCGGGAAAATATCCCTGGCGTTTCGCGTTTTCAGACAGATGAACTGGAGGGGGAAGTTGCGAGTTCGATAGGTTAGGGATGCGTGGCGGACGAACGGGCTGCGTATCCGGGTTTGTCTCGCCGTTCTGAGCAACTTTCATGTTGGAAATAATTTAATCCGAGTTACAGATTAAATGATATGATTTTCTAAAGATTTTATTATTATTCTGAAATTATTCCAGAGGGACCCAGTTGACCAGTCAACGTTTGACTGGTCAACAGGGGTGGGACCCCCCTGTCATTGACTGTTTTAGTCTACTCTAACATTTTAGTTAGTTTAGTTTGTTATTTGGTTAATCAATATTAATTAGTTTAATTAATTAATTAAGATTAATTAATTAATTAATAATTTTATTTATTATTCTTTTAATCCTTTTTTTGTTAAAATGTTCTGGGCATGGGCCCCATTTGTCATTGGGCCAGGGGCCTATCGAGCACGCGGTTAGCGTGCGCTGGGCGATGCGAGCGCCCATCCCAGGAGCGGGTCGAGCGGCACAGACGGGCGCCGGCGCCGGGCGACGACCGAGACCGCGGTGAGGGTAGCCGGAATGGGGCGGTGCCGGCGATGCAGGGCAGTGGCGGAGGCAAGTGGGGTGCGCACGGGTCGGAGAGCACGCCGGCGCGGCAGCGCAGTGGGGGCAGAGGCGGGAGGTGGGGCACGGGACGGCCGGGACGAGCGGCGCGGGGAGGTGGCAGAGGCAGGGCCGCAGCGAGCGAGACCGGAAGCGGGGCCGTGGCGCGCGCAAGCGTGTGGCGCAGTCGCGGGTGAGCATGGGAGCGCAGCGCGGCGAGGCGGCAGGCGCGGCAGAGCTTAACGGCCATGGGAGAGCATGGGGCCGGCGAGCTCGGGCGGAGGCGGACGCGTGCGGGACGAGGGCTTGCACGCGAGCGTGAGCGCGCGCGGGGGAGCAGGGGCGCGGTGAGCGGAGCCACGACATGAGTGCGTGTGCACGGGAGAGATAGGAGGAGGGGGAAGCTCACGGGGAGGACGTAG
>NC_041388.1:41084716-41092153 GCF_002162155.2 Triticum dicoccoides | reverse complement strand
GGTGGCAAGGCGCCGGTGAAGGGGGCTCCGGGAGGAGGCGAGGCGTCGGGGGTGGGGCGGCGCAGTCACTAGGGTCGGGGGGGCAAGCTCCCCCGATCCACATCCGGTCGTGGGGTGGGGAAGAGGGGATCATGCGGGGGGAGGGGGGAGTGGGGGATCGGGTGGGTAGCTAGGGTTTCTGGGGAGGGCTTATACAGCCGGAGTGGGCCAGCTGGTCAGCTGGGCCGGCCGACTGGGCCGGTAGGGACGAGGCCCAGTTGTCCAGGGGGTTTTGTTTTATTTTTATCTGTTTTCTTTCTTTTTTGTTTCTTTTAATAATTAATTTATTTTAGCTTTAGTAAAATAACAAAGTGTCATCTAATTAGAAGCTACAAATTAGGCCACTTCCACAATAGTTTATTACCTATAACAATTTTAGTTTTGAAATTGCTTATTATTATAAAAGCATTTAAATAATTGTATTTGCTACTGTTTTATTCATTTTAGAGTATTTAAATATTTTATAAAAGTGTGGTTTCTCCATCAATATTATCCATGATTTATTTGTCACCTTGAGAACACTTTAGTTTTGACTTTTGAAAACTTTAACTGTTGGACTTGATTTTGATTTTGAATTTTGAATCGGTTTTTGAACTAACCCGAAATTAACTACAATGACAAAGGTGACGTGGCATTATTAACGGGGGATTACTGTAGCCTAATTATCCGGGCGTCACAATTCTCCTCCACTATAAGAAATCTTGTCCTGAGATTTAAGAGGTAGAGTAAGGGGGAAGGGATTTGGTTACGAAATTCTAACGGATCTTTTCGGTCTTGGTTGCCCTTCTCAAAGTGGTCGATCCATAGTGGTGATGACTTCATTCCTATGCATCGATGCATCATGATGAGGTTGTCGTCCTTTCTTCAGGAACTCCATCGTACTTACGAAAATGACAAGGGGTAACTTCGAAAGAACGAGCCTCTGAAAGGTTTACTATCTAGGTGTTAACATCGGGGATGGGGCGGAAAGTAACTCTCGAATGGAAACTTAAGACAATATCGATAGCAAGGTAAGTAGGTACCATGAGAAGTTTCGAGCGAGTAGGCAATCGTTCGATGCCTGAAACAAAGTGTGAAAGGGGTCCAGAGCAACGAGAATGAGTATTGTGTTTGATACCAGAATAGATCACTTGGAAGGTGGCTCGTGATCTTTCATACGAAGCCAAGCGTGAGGAATGACTTTAGAAACAGGGGTGTACAGGAGAGTCAGGTTTCGATCCTGTGGAACTGTGGGTTATGGGCCCATCATGTGGCTAAAAGTAGGAAGGGCGTTGACATCTTGCACGGTCATGATAGCAAGACATGTGAGAGGGTAGCCTATCAATTATGTCAGCAACAATGTCGGTACCAAGGGCGAGGGATGAAGAGAACCATTTTCCTGCTCGTTGAACGAGGCGGACCATTAGGCAAAGTTCTTGTCCATCGGTGGCTACCGAAATGTCATCAACAATAGCAATAGGGTCTTGCTGACAAAATTGTACACCGAGGCGTTTACATAAGCAGGAGAATATTACTGCTTAGATCATATAGATCACAAGAAGGTTTAAACAAATCAATGGAGAGGAAAAGTGGTTATCAGGTTTAAACAGAACAATGGAAGGGAAAATGTGTATACACACATATTTCGGGGGCGTATCCTTCCCAAGGACAAGCGGATCATGATATCCATGACATGATAGAAAGTAGAAAACCATTTAGGTAAGCGGGGGAGGAACCTCATGATATTACCCATACAACAGTGTTAGGATAAATGATAAAGAAAATTTAGCATTGTGCTTCAAATGCTCTTATTGAAAATCGGATTACCATAGACATGCTTCGAGATAGCATTGACATGGTCTTCAAGCAAAGGTCAGACTTTGGATACCGGAAGGATCCATTAGGAACAACTTGTAGAATAAGTCTTACAATTTCCTCATGGAAGAATGGATAACCTTGCTAATAAGAAAAGTATAACAGCAGGTCATCCGGCCAGGTGTGCTGGGCATGCCATCACCTTACCGGGTCATAAAAGACCAATGTTATGACTCTTGGAAAAATGTTCTAATCATCATATCTGACCGAGTTTCAAATCTGATTGGGGCCAGGATACCTCAGACTCAGGATGCCTAACAAGAAAAGGTGCAACACAAATTGACGAGATGACATTGTAAGATTCTCGAGAATTGAACTATGGAAGCAAGTTCCGAATCATGAGTTCACCATTAAGCCAAGGAGAGGATGAGGAGGTGGCTGATGGACTCAGCGACTATTCATCGAGATTAACAAAAGATGGATTTCCACAATGATGTGAATAAGGAGGTAACACTTGTCAGATCAAATGATATAATGATGTATGCTCGAGGGAAACATACACAATTAAACATTGGTTGATAGGTGCACCCGAAATATGGGATGGGTTGCATGACCAACGTCGGAATGGTGATTCAATAATCAATAGTCTAAGAATGAAATATAGACCATTAACTTGAAAGCAATAGGGTTGCTAGAAACACGAACAAGTTTGTGTTGAACGGAAGGCAATAAAGTGGTCGATGATAACACAAATCATCGAGGGTAAGGAGGGTACTTCTCATCATGAATTCAATTGATATCTTGGAAGGGGTCAAAATGTTGATGATGATCACGACACATTTGTCGAGAGGTTTCAAGAAGATGTAACCGATCGACGATGACATCAAGTTAACAGAATGTTGAAGCGAGAAGTTTTTGAAACCATAGGTATAACACAAACTCGAAACCAAGCTTGTGGTTTAAGGAGAAATGATATGATGAGAAAAATCGACGTAAGCTTAGCTCATCATCGAAAATTGTGCTCCGGGAAGAAGGACCAGGTAGCACAGTTAAGAGCAGCATGATAAGGAAATAGCCAAGCAGTCTAGGGATGACGTGATCGAGTTCAAACTCGTAAGTAATGAAGGTTACCAAGAGTTGTTTAATCATGGTGCGGACTTGAGGCAGTTATCGGTGTCTTTGAGTGTTTAATAACTCAAAGCCCGTGAAAAAGTAGAATCAGTGAGGATGTAGCACTTGATGAAAAACTCATAAGAATTTATGCAGTTCCATGATAATCTCGAGATACCAGGGGGTAGTACTCGACGACAGATCAAAGTAGAGGTTGGACTAGAGTAATGCTCTGCAGAAGACAAGTGCTCAAACTTGCACGAGAAATGAAATCAAGGAGAAAATATGGTCGAAACCACGATTGCAAAGGATCAATTCACAGATACCAAATGATAATATATCAAGGGAATAGTTATTATTTCAAGAAGCTTCCATGATAGATATACATCATGTCCATGGGCATGAACACAAAGTTCAAGGTTGACTCCCACTTCTTCAATGTATAACCATCCATTCACCTCTCACTTTCGAAGAAGTTGTAGTGTTGAAATTTTATCTGGCAAAATACCAGAAGAATATGAATCGCGAAAACTTTCGAGTTCACACATAATAAGGAAGGCATAGGTTCAACCCGTCAGGGTATCATGGAAACATATACCATAAACTTCAGGAGTAAATAACACAAGCTCGAAAGTAGAGCATGGTTGACCAGGCAGAGGATACAATTTACCGAAGGCATTATGTATCCGAGGAAAGGCTCTCAGGCTTATTGAATAAGAAGGATGATGTCAGATAAAATCCAACAAAAGGATCTGGTGGTCCACACGTGATCCGACGTGAGCATCGGTACTCAACTAGAGAAAGAAGGATGCAAGGGGATCAGATTATAGAAACAACTGACTAACTCAAAGCTCAAATGCAAAAGAATTATGATTTCTGATCAAGGGAACAAAAGCAAACGCTCTGATTAAGGATGGATAAGTTGCATAGACTTAAGGGTATAATCGATGGCAATCCGATTGGTTGAGAACCAGCTCATGTTTAAAATGATGTCTGAGCCGGAAGGATAAATCCTGAGGATTGCAAGCATCCGCAGCATATTGAATCGACAGACTCAAAACGATAGTGACAAAGGATGCTAATAAGATTACTAGACTTATGGGATTAACCATAATGTAATCAAGCAAGAATTTCACAAGCCATAGGCTGCTGTGGATTTTCGGAAGATCGAATGGTGTTTCGAAGATTGTGACATACATGAATCAACTAGGGATGAGTGGATACTCGGTAAGTGCGAGAAATTATTCGTAGGGCTATTCAGGTGGCAAAGAACTACAAGGCAGTAGGCACAAAGTATTCTCGGGGTATCTTGTAATAACAAGATCGAATGGGAATAAAAGTAAGCATGATAGGTGTAAGTATTTATCCATAGGGATATTTCAGTGGTAGGGAATTGCAAAAGCAACAAGCACAAGGTCTCGAGAGAATATCGGAGGGTATCTTCGAAATCTTCTACTGCAGTCGGCGATCATCAGGACTGACGGGTTCTCCGGGAGAAAGTATTTTCGAGAACCTAAAGTTAGATTTTAGTAAATTCATTAACCCGAGTAGGAGAGAGTCAGAGTCCCAGAGTAAGGATCGAGGAGTAAAAGATACTTATACCACCCAGATGGCGACATGGGCCCGTAAGGCACACAACCATGTTAGTAAAAGTTTTTGTAATGACTAGACTCAGATTCGGCCAAGGAGTGTGGAAGGGGGATTCCTACAGGCAGTCGGCTCTGATACTAACTTGTGACGCCCCCGATTTAATCGTACACTAATCATACACGCAAATGTGTATGATGAAGATCAGGGACTCACGGGAAGATATCACAACACAACTCTACAAATAAAAATAAGTCATACAAGCATCATATTACAAGCCAGGGGCCTCGAGGGCTTGAATACAAGAGCTCGATCATAGATGAGACAGCGGAAGCAACAAAATCTGAGTACAAACATAAGTTAAACAAGTTTGCCTTAAGAAGGCTAGCACAAACTGGGATACAGATCGAAAGAGGAGCAGGCCTCCTGCCTGGGATCCTCCTATACTACTCCTGGTCGTCGTTAGCGGGCTGCACGTAGTAGTAGGCACCTGTCGAGTAGTAGTAGTAGTAGTTGACGGTGGCGTATGGCTCCTGGGCTCCAACGTCTGGTCGCAGCAATCGAGTATAGGAAGGGGGAAAAGAGGGAGCAAAGCAACCGTGAGTACTCATCCAAAGTACTCGCAAGCAAGGAGCTACACTACATATGTATGCATTGGTATCAAATGGAATAAGGGTATCATATGTGGACTGAACTGCAGAAAGCTAGAATAAGAGGGGGATAACTAGTCCTGTCGAAGACTACGCTTCTGATAACCTCCATCTTGCAGCAGGAGAAGAGAGTAGATGGTAAGTTCACCAAGTAGCATCGTGTAGCATAATCCTAACCGATGATCCTCCCCTCGTCACCCTGTGAGAGAGCGATCACCGGTTGTATCTGGCACTTGGAAGGGTGTGTTTTATTAAGTATCCGGTTCTAGTTGTCATAAGGTCAAGGTACAACTCCAAGTCATCCTGTTACCAAAGATCACGGCTATTCGAATAGAATAACTTCCCTGCAGGGGTGCACCACATTTCCCAACACACTCGATCCCCTTTGTCCGGACACACTTTTCTGGGTCATGCCCGACCTCGGAAGATCAACACGTCGCAGCCCTACCTAGGCACAACAGAGAGGTCAACACGTCGGTCTGAATCCTATGGCGTAGGGGACTGGGCCCATCGCCCATTGCACACCTGCACGTTGCGTACGCGGCCGATGAGCAGACCTAGCCTCCCTTATACAAGAGCAGGCGTTCCAGTCCAACCCGGCGTGCGCCGCTCAGTCGCTGACGTCACGAAGGCTTCGGCTGATACCACAATGTCGAGTGCCCACAACTGTCCCCGCGTAGATGGTTAGTGCATATAGGCCAGTAGCCAGACTCAGATCAAATACTCAGATCTCGTTAAGCATGTTATTTTGAAGTAACCGCGAACGCCGACCAGGGCCAGGCCCACCTCTCTCCTAGGTGGTCTCAACCTGCCCTGTTGCTCCGCCTCAAAGTAACAGTCGGGGGCCATCGAGAACTCAGGCCCACCACTACCTGGATGGAGCCACCTGCCCCTTCAGCCCCCATCTCCAAACAGTATGACCGGTAATGTAACAGTGTAAAGTATATAGTATATGCCCGTGATCACCTCCCGAAGTGATCACGGCCCAGTAGTATAGCATGGCAGACGGACAAGAGTGTAGGGCCACTGATTATAAACTAGCATCCTATACTAAGCATTAGGATTGAAGGTAAAGGTAACAACAGTAGTAGCAAGGATAGGCTATGCATCAGGATAGGATTAACGGAAAGCAGTAACATGCTACACTACTCTAATTCAAGCAGTATAAAGAAGAGTAGGCGATATCTGGTGATCAGGGGGGGCTTGCCTGTTTTTTCTGGCAAGAGAGAGGGGTCGTCAACAGCGTAGTTGGTCGGGGTACCAGTAGCGGCGTCGGTCTCGTAGTCTATCGGAGAGAAGAGGGGTAAGAAACAATGAATATAATGCAAACAGATGCATATCGATGCATGACATGACAAGTATCGGTGCTAAGGGTGCCCTAAAGCGGTATGAGGTGGTACCGGTAAAGGGGAAAACATCCGGGAAAATATCCCCGGCGTTTCGCGTTTTCGGATAGATGAACCGGAGGGGGAAAGTTGTGAGTTCGATAGGTTAGGGATGCATGGCAGACGAACAGGCTGCGTATTCGGGTTCGTCTCGCCGTTCTGAGCAACTTTCATGTTGAAAATAATTTAATCCGAGTTACAGATTAAAAGATATGATTTTCTAAAGATTTTATTATTATTCTGAAATTATTTTTGATTCAAAAATAAATGCTAAATTGCTAGGCGCACCCAGCATAGTGTACACAAAAGTGTACCCAGTGGCTGATGGGTGGGCCAGAGGGACCCAGTTGACCAGTCAACGTTTGACTGGTCAACAGGGGTGGGACCCCCCTATCATTGACTGTTTTAGTCTACTCTAACATTTTAGTTAGTTTAGTTAGTTATTTGTTTAATCAAGATTAATTAGTTTAATTAATTCTTTAATTAATTAATTAATTAAGATTAATTAATTCTTAATTAATTAATTAATAATTTTATTTATTATTGTAATCCTTTTTTTGTTAAAACGTTCTGGGCATGGGGCTCCATTTGTCATTGGGCTCGGGGCCTATCGGGCACGCGGTTAGCGGGCGCTGGGCGATGCGAGCGCCCATCCCAGGAGCTGGTCGAGCGGCGCAGACGGGCGCCGGCGCCGGGCGACGACCGAGACCGCGGCGAGGGTAGCCGGAATGGGGCGATGCCGGCGAAGGGCGGTGGCGCCGGTGATGCAGGGCGCTGGGGGAGGCAAGTGGGGTGCGCACGGGCCGGAGAGCATGCCGGCGCGGCAGCGCAGTGGGGGCAGAGGCGGGAGGTGGGGCGTGGGACGGCCTGGA
>NC_041388.1:41071739-41083992 GCF_002162155.2 Triticum dicoccoides | reverse complement strand
GGTCGTGGACGGGGCGGCGAGGTGGCAGGGCGCCGGCGAAGGGGGCTCCGGGAGGAGGCGAGGCGTCGGGGGTGGGGCAGCGCAGTCACTAGGGTCGGGGGGCAAGCGCCCCCGATCCACATCCGGTCGTGGGGTGGGGAAGAGGGGATCGTGCGGGGGGAGTGGGGGATCGGGTGGGTAGCTAGGGTTTTCGGGGAGGGGTTATACAACCGGAGTGGGCCAGCTGGTCAGCTGGGCCGGCCGACTGGGCTGGTTGGGACGAGGCCCAGTTGGCCAGGGGGTTTTGTTTTATTTTTATCTGTTTTCTTTCTTTTCTGTTTCTTTTAATAATTAATTTATTTTAGCTTTAGTAAAATACCAAAGTGGTATCTAATTAGAAGCTACAAATTAGGCCACTGCCACAATAGTTTATTACCTATAACAATTTTAGTTTTGAAATTGTTTATTATTTTAAAAGCATTTAAATAATTGTATTTGCTACTGTTTTATTCATTTTAGAGTATTTAAATATTTTATAAAAGTGTGGTTTCTCCATCAATATTATCCATGATTTATTTTTCACCTTGAGAACACTTTAGTTTTGACTTTTGAAAACTTTAACTGTTTGACTTGATTTTGAATTTGAATTTTGAATCGGTTTTTGAACTAACCCGAAATTAACTACAATGACAAAGGTGATGTGGCATTATTAACGGGGGATTACTATAGCCTAATTATCCGGGTGTCACATCTTCTTACTCTTCTCCAATGTCTTGTGGGTCACAAATGCGTCCCAGTGATCTCTTATCTTCTCAAATCGGCAAGTGAATTTTAGAGTCTTTTCTTTGTCGACAAACGTTGTTTTCAACTCATCGTTCCACCTCCTGAATAGATCTGCCATCTTCTTAAGAGCATGAGCCTTGACCAATGGCTCTATAGATGGCTTCTCCGGATCCTCCTCTGGCGATAGGGTGAAATTTGCCTTCAACGCGGTCCAAGATCATCTTTCTGCCTATCGTTGACATAAGACACCTGAGGGTCTTTGTTCTTAGGCTTATACCATTGGTGGATGCTGATCGGGATCATGTCCCTAACAAGAACCCCGCACTGAGCAGAAAATGCTTCCTTGGTTCGGATGGGTTCAATCGGTTGGCCATCGCGCGCGATTGCTGTGATAGTGAACCTTTCATCCTGGTGCAACTTTTTCATCAGGCCTCATCCCGTTATCGAAGTTTTGCTCGATCCGGAGGGCTAGAAAAGAAGAAAGAAGAGAGTGAATATGTGTACATACCAAAACAATTAATGCATCAATTAGCTAGTCAGCACAGGCTTAATTAATATATATACCTGGCTGGACTCTGTTCGATCACCGGAGCCGTCATGACGGTCTCCTTCTTCCACCAGCATTCGGTCACCGGAGCCATCATAATCATGTCCTTCCTCCTCCATTGTTCGATCACTGTAGCCTGCTTCACCCTCTCCTTCCAGAACATCGGTGTCGTTGAGATACGATAATACATCACCTCCGGCGAGGATTATGTCCCCCAACAACTATTCTGTTTCCAAGTCTCGGCGCTCCATAGTTTCTGCAAGTATTACAACATGGAAATTAATATACAAACATGACAGATGGATATATTAGTGGAAAACGTAGACCTAGCTAGCTAATCACAACAAGCAATCATATTAGTGGCCTCGATGCTTCTACGGTTTGGGGTAGCCTCGGCAACGCTTCTAGGGTTTCGGGTGGCCTCGACGATAACGCTCTTTTAACTTGGTAAATTTGGGTGGCCTCGGCAGCGCTTCTAGGGTTTGGTCCGAACCGCCTCTCTCATGATCGTCCGACGTCCGGACCGAGAAGGGATTTAACAAAATGGCGCCATTCTGGATGTGCAGAAAATGGTCCATATTTTTCCTGATCTCATCTACCCTTCTATATGTCACGTTGTCTAGTGTCAAAGAATTGAAGAAAACCATGACTTCATCATTAGCCGGAAATGACAGGCGCATAATGGTATGAAGCTCTTCAAAGTTGTTTCGGAACAGAGTTCCCAATAGAATAACTTGCTTTTTGGTATAAAATTCAGTAAGAGCCTTCTGAATATCGCTATTTGGAAGGCCTTTGCTAAAATTCGTACCAAAAGGCAAATTATTCTATCAGGAACTCCGTTCCAAAACAACTGTGAAGAGCTCCGTAGCATCATACGCCTGTTACTTCCAGTTAATGATGAAGCCATGGATTTCTTATATATATATATATATATATATATATATATATATATATATATATATATATATATATATATATATATATATATGAGATCAGGAAAAAAATGGATCAACTTGTGCACATCCATAATGGGGGCATTCTTGATAAATCTGGACCCTTGATACGTCCATTTTGCATCATGCTTTTATATCGATATTTATTGCATTATGGGATGTTATTACACATTATGTCACAATACTTATGCCTATTCTCTCTTATTTTACAAGGTTTACATAAAGAGGGCGAATGTCGACAGCTGGGATTCTGGGCTAGAAAAGGGGCAAATATTAGAGACCTATTCTGCACAGCTCCAAAAGTCCTGAAACTTCACAGAGACGTTTTCAAACTATATAAAAAATACTCAGCAGAAGAGATTCACCAGGGGGGGCACACCCTGCCCACGAGGGTGGGGGAGCGCCCTACCCCCCTGGGCGCGCCCCTACCTCATGGGCCCCCTGGTGGCCCTCCGGTGGCCATCTTCTGCTATATGAAGTCTTTCAATGGGAAAAAAATGAGAAGCCATCTTCTCGGACGAAACTCCGCCGCCACGAGGCGGAACCTTGGCGGAACCAATCTAGGGATCTGGCGGAGCTGTTCTGCCAGGGAAATTTCCCTCCCGGAGGGGGAAATCATCGCTCTCATCATCACCAACACTCCTCTAATTAGGAGAGGGTAATCTCCATCAACATCTTCATCAACACCATCTCCTCTCAAAACCCTAGTTCATCTCTTGTATCCAATTCTTGTCTCCAAGTCCGGGATTGGTGCTAGTAGGTTGCTAGTAGTGTTGATTACTCCTTGTAGTTGATGCTAGTTGGTTTAATTGGTGGAAGATCATATGTTCAGATCCTATATGCATATTAATACCCCTCTGATAAAGAACATGTTTATGCTTTGTGAGTAGTTACGTTTGTTCCTGAGGACATGGGAGAAGTCTTGCTATTAGTCGTCATGTGAATTTGGTATTCGTTCGATATTTTGATGAGATGTATGTTGTCTATCCTCTAGTGGTGTTATGTGAACGTCGACTACATGACAGTTCACCATTATTTGGGCCTAGAGGAAGGCATTGGGAAGTAATAAGTAGATGATGGGTTGCTAGAGTGACAGAAGCTTAAACCCTACACTACAAAAAATACACTTCCATGATGATACGTGTTTGTCACAATAGGTCGCGTTTTTTGTCATGCATGTACATCCATGACGATTTTATGACAGAATCAAGATAGTCATACTTGTGCTGTCGTAGAAGTGTTCCATGACATTACCAAAATTATCATCACGGAAGTGTCCACTTCCATGACGATAAATCGCGCATCACAGAAGTGCTTTCGTCAAGGGTGACCGACACGTGGCATCCACCATAACAGAACGCCATTAAGCTATCGGGTCGGGTTTTGGATCCGATAACCCGTTAACAGCCCCGACTAATGGGGATTTTCCACGTGTAAAATCATCATTGGCTGGAGGAAACACGTGTCAGCTCACCGTTGGGACAGATGTCATCCGCTCATTGGACCGAAGGCGCCTATGATACGGCGACGCGTGGCACGGCCCAACAGAGGCCCATTCATGTGAAAAGGCCGTCCCGTTTGACTTGGTCAAAAGGTGGCGGGCCGCCCCACGGAAAGCCTGTTAACGGCCTGTTCACATATAGCCCATATACAGCCCACTATCCGAGGGCCCGTTACGCCCTATCCGAATTAGGCCCAGTAGCATCATCTGGGCCGTCCAATATGATTCAGCCCGTTTTAACTTCCAGCCCATGACTTCTTTCAGCCCATATGAGGACCATTGTAACTCTTGGCCCATTAACGGCCCGTGGTGAAACTGGCCCGTAATGAACAGTGTATCACTTTATACCCATTAACGACCCGTTATTCCATTGGGCCGTTTCCAGCCCAAGTTATCTTTTGGCCTTCTTAGGGCCCATTGATTCTTGGGCTCATTTGCAGCATTCGGTTACATACGGCCCATTACTATCATTTTCTGCTTGTGGGCCAAATTCAGCCCGTCGTTATAGTCGGCCCGTTTGCGGATCATTAATACGTTGGGCCGTTTTCATGTCAAAAAAACCCGTTGGGCTATTTTCATAGAGTTATCAAAGCCTATTAACGGCCCCTTATGGTCCACGAATAGTACGTCCCATGATTGGCGAAATGATGATACGCCCCGTAGAAGGCCCATGGATCCTACGGCCCGTATGAGGCCCATGGATAGTATGGCCCGTAGAAGGCCCATGGATCGTATGGCCCGTAGAAGGCCCATGGACCCTACGACCCGTAGATGGCCCATGGACCCTAAGGCCCGTATAGAAGGCCAATGGATCCTACGTCCGGACGAAGGCTGATGGATCATACAGCCTGCAAGAGGCCCATGGCTACAACAGTCCGTGTGTTGCCATGATTATTTTGGCCTAGTTACCAAAAATAGGCTATTGTGGCCACTAGAAAAAAACACAAAAAGAACTGCAGTGACTACAAGCAAACAACTAAACAAAACAATAAGGAAATAAATAAGCAAGCAATTAACGCTTGCCTATTACCGCTATTACACATATTACATCCACTGGGCATCAAAGTTCGCCACCAATGCAAATATAGGGAACAAAGCAGCACATTACATACACTGGCCGTCAAAATTGGCCGCCAGTGCAAATAAACGCGGCTGTAAAACAAGAGCATAACTGAAACAACTTCAGAAGAGCTCAAGAAACGTTATCCTGGGTATCCATCATGCTTGCAATAAGCTTAGCAAGCTGATTAGCTTTGTCCTGTTTGGCGCTAAAATCCTCCAACGCTTGCTGTTGCACCATAAAGTATGCATCTAAATGCTCCAGGGACTTCCACAGTCCTTCCGCTTCTTGTCGCAGCACAGCTGATCGATGTCTTTCAGCTTGTAGTTGAGACTCAAGAAACCAAACTGATTCAGACAGTGAGTTTGAATAGCTTGTGCAAGCGGTAGTGGCCAGTAACTCGAACACTAAACCAAGACAGGACTTTGGGGTTGTCTCGCTGTCTTCTAGATAGTTTTCCTTAGCTTTTTTATCAGCTTTGTTGGAGACCAACAAGGATGTGTCACTATCCTGAACCTTATCTGCATTACTTCCTTTACCATTGCTTAATAAGGCACTCTTCCCCAATATTTTGTCAGCATTCTAAAAGAAGAAACAAGCAGACACATAACAAGTTTAGCATGTACTAGTATATGAAACTCATTTCGGTGAACCAGTTCATTAGTAAGGTGGACAGGATTAAACTACCAAGTCTTCTATTGCCAAGTACTAGTACTTAATAAAAGCATCAAACAAACATATATCTATGTCCTATGGTCACTGCATTGTCTTGCCAAATCAAAATAGAGACACGGTTCAAATCATATCAGTTCAAGACAAAGCAGCAGTGAAAGAATACAAAGCGTGGGAAACTACACGGCACAACAAGATTGCAGATGGGTACCACGAGTCTACATGTACAACAACACTATTGGCTCTATTGTGATGCTAGTAATGTGCAAGATATGAAAGTCAACTGTATACACAATTGAAATTGAAATCAAGAGAGCTATTGATAAGAGCAAACCTGTTAAAGAAACATGCGTGAACATACCTACTGTGCCATTGGAGTTTCAATTGGATCCTTCAATTTAAAAATAAGTTTATATGAGTAAATACAGTGATACAAGAGCAAAGCAATCATATTTAAAAAAGGCGCGCCTAAGCAAGCGCTTAAGCGCGCCTAGGCTCTAGGCGTTGGCAAAACGCATTGCGCATAACTACGCATAATCTGTACATAACTGCGCATAAGCCTGCACTTTGGTCAGTAAAGTGCAAGGCGGTGGAAAAACGCACAATTAACGCCTAGCGCTTTTTTGAACTATGATAGCAATGGAATCTTAAATTAGATAAGTTGTTCTTCAGGTTTAGGCACTTGTTCTACATGAATAGAGTACAGTAAGACGCAAGAATATAATACTTAAAAATAGAAAATGAGCTCATACACCTTACCACATTCTTGGTTCGGGACCAGTACAGAACAAGGCGTTCCCAGTCATCGTCCAGTAAATGTGTCTCAGGAGAACGTAAGGGAATTTGATGAGTTTCTTTGCCAGTGAAGTACGTTTTCTTGAGGTAATTCCGATACTGCCACCAAGCATTCTTAAAGATAGCAGAGGTATTAGAACAGGTTACCTCATCCTGAGTTTCCAAATCGGTCCTTCTCTATAGAGAAAAATGGGAAATTTTTCTGTATTATAACCATCATGGAGGTAGGATGTATGGGACGAAGCAAAGTAATTGCCATGAATAACATTACTTACACATAACTCATGGACAAACACCTACAACTGGCATTTTCCTTCATATTCAGTATAATATTTCCAAGATGGGAAGATATGCACATACGATTTAACAACATCAAATGCGTTAGATGCTAAACTACGACTAGCTGGTTGTGCTTCCTCCATAGGAATAGGCGTACTAACTGGTGGAGTTGGGGTTCGCCGTGATAGTACTGGCCCTTTGGGCACTGGAGCTGCCTTACTAACTGCTCTTGATTGGGAGCTCTGTGGTGGAGATGGTGCTGTGTCAACAGGAACTAGGTTACTATCAGCTAGGATTGGGATTAGATTGGGTGAAGCTGGTTCTCTGTCCATCGCAGTAGGGGTACAATCTGCGAGAGTTTGGGTTATGTGTGGTACGGCTGGTTCTTGTGCATGTACAACCGGGATGCTATCTCCACCAAGAGGTAGCACTCACTACAAGAAATATGTCAACTTATGACCTTCTGTCAGTGACCCTGGAAGAATTGGTCATAAATCTATGACCATTTTAGACCAATTGGTCAAAAGCTGTTCGGGGGGCTCCAAATCCTAAACCATTGCGACCATTTTGGTCAGAAAGGTCGTAATTTCCTTACACGAAATGGTCATAAAGCAGACATCACTAGTCCGATGCCTTATTTCTAGCTGATCATGACCAACATAGATGGTCATAACCTTGTAAATTGTGGTGGGTTGCTATGACTAAGCGCCACCTCATCAGTTTGGCCTATGTGTCATGTCCATGTGGCAGTTTTTGCCCTAAGTTGTGAAGCAACCTATATTTCTGTCATTCCCAAAATTCCCAAAAAAATCTCATAAATTCTTTGGGTCATATCTTCATCAAATATGTAAAAGTCCTTCCTTGCCTAGTTCAAAACTAATTCAACAATATTCATTTTCCTATTCTGTTCACAACAACACTTTATTAAGGAAGTGCTATTTATATATTCTTGATTGCCCTAGGAATTTTTGGGCACTCTTTTCTATCCAAATCATTACCGCATGACAAAATTCAGCTCCGTTTGCCTAGCAAATCTTCCTCGGCAAATTTCCAAAGTTTTTGTCCACCTAAAATCATTGTGAAGGAAGTACCTTTTTTATATCTCGAAATGACATGAAATTTATACAGTTCCTTCATATGCCCAAATTATCACCCTACTCCAAATTGCAGCTCAGACAAATCATCTATGTGAGCCCAGGTTCAATTTATATTTTATGGCCAAATTGGCACGTTGCAAAGCAAGTGTTATATAGACCCCTCCTATTACCCTCAAACTTTTCGGGCATGCTTCCATACCCAAATCATTGCCACATGATAATATTCAGCTCAATTTTCCTAGTAAATCTTTCTCAGAAAATTTCCAAAGTTTCTACCTCGAGATAAGCTTTGTGAAGTACTAGCTAGGCTTACCCAAATGATCTGAAAATTTACCAGCGCATGACCATACTTATGTAACTTACCTACACCAATTTTTAGCTCATTTAATTCATCCAATCTCTCTCACTAGTTTTCCCAAGTTTTTGTCCATAGAAGAGCATTGTCAAGGAAGTACTACTTTGGCAAGTTCAAATGGTATCAATTTTCTACAATGCTTTCCTATGCCCAAATTACCATGCTCCACTAAATTTCGGCTCAATCCATTCATTATTTTGAGCCCAGCTTCAACATTCATATTTTTGTCCAGTGTGGTACTTTGCAAAGCAAGTACCACCTAGGATCCTCCTTTTGAGCTAAAAATTTGTGAAGACATTCTCCTTAGTAGATGATCATTCTCAGCCAAAACTCACGCCCATTGGCCATGTGCATTTCCCGTACCACTAATCAAACACTTGGCTGCTTATTCATGTTTGAGCATCGATCGGTCTCCTCGTGAGAATATTATGTTGTGATTTTCTTCCTATCACCTACCTGGGGAGTTCCCAACCCACTAGACATGCCTAGGCTGCCCAGAACACATGGCAACGCCATGGGCACGCGGTGACCACGCGGCGGGCATGCGAGTTTATGTGCTCTAGAGTTGGGGGCCTCGGCCACCGCCCAAACCTCGACGTATAGCCACCAAACCATGTATTTATGATTAAATAGGTACTTATGTAACTAGAAATGATTTTTGGACAAAATAAATAGCAAACTATGACGCAGCTGCAGTTCAAATTTGACCCGCTTCCTACTCAATCGGTGGGAATTTGTCTTTTTCACGAGAGGTGGATCAAAACTTTTGACACCCAACCATTTTGTCAATTGTGCATTATATATGGCCTAGTATTTTATAAAATTGATTAGGTCCAATTTTGCAACAAATATATGGTAGGTCCTTCACAAAAAAACTCATTTTGGGCACTCAGAAAAATGGAAAATGAATTTTTCGTGCAAAGAAAATGAAAACTTCCTTAGGCAACATTGTTTGGAATTCCAAGATACACCCTTGTGCACAATATGAGATCATTTGAACAAACTATGCCATGAATGTGGCCATAAGATTGATCATTTGGCTTGAAAGCCATGAATCTTCACGCCTGATAGCTCATTTCCGAGAACACTTTTTTAAAGAATTGCCGTATTACAAGTTTATTATTTTTCCTGGGAACTTGGCCATATATAATGACACGCTGCGAAGGTTTCCCAATTTTTTGATTTTTTTGAACTTTTTATGCCCGTTTCAAAATGCGGTCAAAACGGCGGGAATGACCGTTCCTAGCTAGTGGTTGAATCTTGAATTTTTTTTGGTGTTTCTCTGATTAAATAGATACTTATGTACCTAGAAATGATTTTTGGAAAAAATAAAGAGCAAACTACGAGGTAGCAGTTCAAATTTGACCCGCTTCCTCCTGAATCGGCAGGAATTTGTCTTTTTCACGAGAGGTGGATCAAAACTTTTGACACCCAAACATTTGGTCAATTGTGCATTAAATATGTCCTAATATTTTATAAAATTGATTTGGTGCAATTTTGCAATAATTATTTGGGAGGTCCTTCACAAAAAATCCTCCTTTTGGGCACTCGAAAAATGGAAAATGGTTTTTTCGTCCAAAGAAAATGGAAACTTCCTTAGGCAACATTGTTTGCCATTCCAATATGCACCCTTGTGCACAATATGAGGTCATTTGAACAAACTATGCCATGAATGTGGCCATAAGTTTGATCATTTGGCTTGAAAGCCATTGATCTCCACACGTAATAGCTCGTTTCTGAGAACACTTTTTTAAAATAATTGCCGTATTACAAGTTTGTTATTTTTCCTGGGAACTTGGCCACATATAATGACACAATGCGAAGGTTTTCCAACTTTTTGAATTTTTTTGAATTTTTTATGCCCGTTTCAAAATGCGGTCAAAACGGCGGGAATGACCGTTCCTAGCTAGTGGTCGAATCTTGGAATTTTTTTGGTGTTTCTGTGATAAAATAGATACTTATGTACCTAGAAAAGATTTTTGGAAAAAATAAAGAGCAAACTACAAGGCAGCTACAATTCAAATATGACCCGCTTCTAGCTGAATCGGCGGAAATTTGTCTTTTTCACCAGAGGTGGATCGAATCTTTTGATACCCAACCATTTGGTCAATTGTGCATTAAACATGGCCTAGTATTTTAGAAAAATGATTTGGTCCATTTTTACAACAATTATTTGGTAGTTCCTTCACAAAAAACCTCATTTCGGGCACTCGAAAAATGGAAAATGAATTTTCCGTGCAAAGAAAATGAAAACTTCCTTAGGCAACATTGTTTGTCATTCCAATATGCACCCTTGTGCACAATATGAGATCATTTAAGCAAACTATGCCATCAATGTGGCCATAAGATTGATCATTTGGCTTGAAAGCCATTGTTCTCCACACGTGATAGCTCGTTTATGAGAACAATTTTTTAAAATAATTGCCGTATTACAAGTTTATTATTTTTCCTGTGAACTTGGCCACATATAATGACACAATGCGAAGGTTTTCCAATTTTTTGATTTTTTTTGAATTTTTTATGCCCGTTTCAAAATGCGGTCAAAACGGCGGGAATGACCGTTCCTAGCTAGTGGTCGAATCTTGGAATTTTTTTTTGGTGTTTCTCTGATAAAATAGATACTTATGTACCTAGAAATGATTTTTGGACAAAATAAAGAGCAAACTACAAGGCAGCTACAATTCAAATTTGACCCGCTTCCAGCTGAATCGGCAGAAATTTGTCTTTTTCACCAGAGGTGGACCGAATCTTTTGACACCCAACCATTTGGTCAATTGTGCATTAAACATGGCCTAGTATTTTACAAAATTGATTTAGTACAATTTTGCAACATTTATTTGGTAGTTCCTTCACAAAAAAACATCATTTCGGGCACTCGAAAAATGGGAAATGAATTTTCCGTGCAAAGAAAATGAAAACTTCCTTAGGCAACATTGTTTGTCATTCCAATATGCACCCTTGTGCACAATATGAAACCATTTGAACAAACTATGCCATGAATGTGGCCATAAGATTGATTATTTGACTTGAAAGCCATGAATCTTCACACATGATAGCTCATTTCTGAGAACATTTTTTTAAAACAATTGCCGTATTACAAGTTTGTTATTTTTCCTGTGAACTTGGCCACATATAATGACACAATGCGAAAGTTTCCCAATTTTTTGATTTTTTTGAATTTTTTATGCCCGTTTCAAAATGCGGTCAAAACAACGGGAATGACCGTTCCTAGCTAGTGGTTTAATCTTGGAATTTTTTTGGTGTTTCTCTGATTAAATAGCTACTTTTATACCTAGAAATGATTTTTGGAAAAAATAAATAGCAAACTATGAGGCAGCCGCAGTTAAAATTTGACCCGCTTCCAGCTGAATCGGCGGAAATTTGTCTTTTTCCGGAGAGGTGGATCAAAACTTTTTACACCCAACCATTTGGTCAATTGTGCATTAAATATGGCCTAGTATTTTAGAAAATGGATTTGGTCCAATTTTGCAACAATTATTTGGTAGGTCCTTCACAAAAAAACTCATTTTGGGCACTTGGAAAATGGAAAATGATTTTTTCGTCCAAAGAAAATGAAAATTTCCTTAGGCAACATTGTTTGCCATTCCAATATGCACCCTTGTGCATAATATGAGATCATTTGAACAAACTGTGCATCTTCATATATGATAACTCGGTTCCGAGAACACTTGGCTTAAAAGCCATTGATCTTCATACATGATAACTTGGTTCCGAGAACAGTTTTTAAGACATATACTGTAGTCAATATTTATTATTTTTCGTGTAAACTAGGTCAGATATAATCCCACATTGCGAAAGTTTTTTTGTTTTTTTGAATTTCTTTCAAAATGTTGTCAACGCGGCAGGTATGACTACAAGTCTTCGGTCACCGGGAAGGTGACGACGACGAACTCCTCGCTCGCGACCACCTCCTCGATGCCCTGCTCTTCTATGTGCTGAGGTCCTTGCTGGCAGCCTTGCCGGATAAAAATCCAGAGCTTCTTTATTCAGTATTGCCTCCCCCGCCCCCGCCCCCGCCCCCGATCGCCACCTAAAGCTAAAATGATCCACACACGCGGGATCCGACGACCCTCCTCACCGCCGATGACCAAGAGGTCACCGGCGGAGGGGAACCGCCGAAAGACGGCGCCAAAAGAGTCGGTTCTCTTAGCCAAAGAGATCTGCACTTTATTTTCAACCGGTTATGACCTACTTAGATGGTCATGGACGTC
>NC_041388.1:41053806-41071322 GCF_002162155.2 Triticum dicoccoides | reverse complement strand
CGCTCTCCTCCCTCCCCTCCAGCAAGATCCAGCGCGCTCCAAGATCCCCATGCTCTGCTCCTTCCTCCCTCCCCTCCGGCAAGATCCAGCGCGCGGCCTCCCTCTCCTCGATCTAGATCGAGGCAGATGCTCCCCACATCCGTCTCGATCCACCTCCCCCTCGACTCTAGCCGCCTCCCTCGGCGCCACCCTCCCTCCCACCGCCGCCGCATCCGCCAAGCCCAAGCCCGCGCCCAAGGTGCTGATCCGACGTCCCTTCTCCTCCCCCGGCACCGATCTTCAAATTACTTGCTTGTCTGATCCACTTTTTTGGGTTGGATTTGCACTGGCAGGCGAGGTCCATGGACGACATCGACGACGACGATGATGATGAGGAGGAGGACGACCAGGACATGCGCGACTCCACCCCCGAGCCTGGCGAGCTGCACGAGGAGATCGTCGAGTCCGACCTCGAGCTCGACAATGACGGTGTCGTCCACCCCGACAACGACGATGCGCCACAGAAGGTTCTTCCCCTGCTCACCCCCATCTCTGTTACCTTGTTTCCATCGTTGCTCAGCTCTGCTCTGCTAGTGTAGATCCACAGCCAAACTCCCATCGTAGCAAGAGGCCCCGTCGCGGGATCACAGTGGCCTGACCGGATGCAGGAAATGTGCCAATTTCTGTTGGACCTTATACAGCACATGATGCTCTTTTCTTTTTTCCTTTATTAGTTCCTCAAGCTTAACTGCCCTATTACTGTTCTAGGAGTAGTCATAGTTGATGCTTAGAATTTAGTTGATGCTCAAAATTCTTCACAGTACTATATGCGCACGCATGCGCCTCTCACTTTGACCGGCGCGCCAGGGCATGGCGCCGCTGCATGGCATGGCAGCATGGCTGTTTTTTTTTCTTTGCATTTGTAGTACCACGACCACAACAATGGCCCTTTTATTACGTTGGCCAGTACCCAGTAGGTAGTAGAATATGAGCCTGTTGGTTGTGTATATATATAAAGCAGCTTGCGCCCGTCAAGATTTGCACTTGTTTTTTACACTCCTATAACCTATTGCATGAGGGGTAGTTTTATATGCAAGTGGGAACTGCACCGCATGCTAGTTATCAATAAAATGTTGAGATGCATGCGCGTCAAGATCGTGTGGCTGATGGTGAGATCCACCGCACATATGTATGATGTATTATCGTTTGTTGCCTGACATGACAATCACAATGATGCTGGATTGGAATGGATGCAGGTGGGTGGCCGAGGAGGACCACATCGTCAACTTCCCCACCGTGCGCCTCAAGGGAGGCATGCCCATCAGGGTCACCGCCAAAGACTAGTTGTCTGTCAATCGGACCATCGTCCTTGATCAACTCCCCGCGGCAGTCAACCAGCCATGCATATACATGATGCTGCTGCTACAAGTATGGTATCTTGCATAGCAAGGTTGAAAGGATCCTTAAAACAAGCTAGCTAGGCAACATCTGATATGAGAGTACATAGTTATGGGCATGCATGTATAAGTGTTGTAGGGAAGGGTTAATTAGCCATGGAGTAGTTGCCAGTAACCTCTTTCTGTTTATGGAGTGTAAACAAAATAAGAGCCCACATACACTTGCATCTTTTCTGAACATTCAGCCCGTCCTGTTTAGTCGAACGAAGAAAAAATGCAAGGACACCAAAAGGTGTGTAGATACACAGATAACAAATATGTGGTTCCATACTAGTTGGAACACTTTTCGCTTAAATGATGTGCATGACAGATTTATCCAGCCGCTGCACTTTACTGAACAGTTGTTTCCTAGACATGTTGGGTTTTTCAAACCTTCTCTTGGGAGTAATTATACTTGTTAACTGCTGTCCTTTTGCAAGAAAAAGAAAAGCTGATGTCCTGAATGAATGTAAAAATACTATAACAAGCCCTTCTTTGTTGCATTTAGGGGCATTGCAAGGCACTGCAATTACCTCGGAGATCTACTCTTGGCGCTGATTAGCTACAGAACCAGAAGGCCATGCTGTATTGTTATTGTAGACCATGATGATCATGCAGAACTAAATGGCAAGTTCTTCTGTACATTGTTCTTTGATATCCAGTTTTGAATTGAAGTTGCATCGATCTCTAGCTTTGACGCCACGTTGTGATCTAATCTGGTGCGTGCAGGCGCTGCGGGCCAAGGACCTGAACGAGATGTTCCCAGTGGTGGACGCAGAGGCGGCGCCCATGGAGGATGCCCCTCCACCACTGCTCCGACGCCATCCAGGTCTTCTTACCTTCAGTTTCTTCTTCTTCCCTTACCCTCCATTCCTTTGACTGAGATGTGATGTGGTTTCCTGCTATGAATGAGCAGTTGTCGCCGGGTGGATGTAGGATGACCGACCATGGATGAGCAACAGCAGCACCCCCATGGTGAGCCCCTCCACCCAATTGTTCCCCTCTGCTTTCTGTGATGCTAGAGTTTGGCCTCGGTTCCATGGCTGATTACTTGTTGTACGCCACGTCGAGGACCGAGTGTTTGAGCTGATTTGTGTTGTTGGTGGTCATCTAGCTACTGATTTTCTGCTGCAAGTTAGAATGCCTACTATTCTGTGCTGTAGAAGACTACTAAATTATCTAGTTTGCATCCCTTTGATGTCATGTATGCTACTGATTTGTTGTAGGTAATTAGAATGTTGTAGGTTCAGTACTAACATGGCATAATCCATTGGAATAAATTAGATGGGAATATATCTAGTTTGTTAGTATAAATCTGATTAGTATGTTTGCTGCCATTTTGTATAAATTAGATGGGAATAAATTAGATGGGCATAATCTATAACAAGCCCTAATTGAACGAATCAATCTGATTAGTATGTTTGCTGCCATTTTGTTAGTCTGCAGAAGCATATCTACTTTGTTAGTCAGCCACTTTTTTGCTAGAACCATAAATCCTGATGCATGCTGATTATGGTCTGGTCTGTTAAATCTGTTCTGCTGTTGCTTAAAATTTGACTGGATTTTGAATGTGTATCTGCTGGTGTGTATCTGTTGTTGCTTGGATTCTGAATGAACATGTCAGTATACTATATACCCCAAAAACATGCTTACAGTTCTTTTCATTTCTATGATCAATTTAGTTAGAGTTGCACATATCAGTATACTATATACCAAAAAAAATCCTAGCTAGTGAGAACATTTGTCACTCCATGAACACATACTGGTTAGTGTTAATCATACTATTTATCTACATGGCATTTGATGTCAATTCTTGCTTATAAGTTATTGGATCACTCCATGAACACATTCTTATTCTTATATTTTCATTCTTATACTTTGCACAGGTGAAGTGTGAATCCAAGGCCGAAGCTGTGAATCATATCAACAAAGAGGAGCATATTATGTGTTGTAATTGTACGCATATCTGGGTTGTAGTACACTGAATTGTAATAGACTAATGTAGTCTTGTTTTGGACGAATTTCATTTGCTCTCTAGTCTGTTCAAAACAATGATTGTGTATGTGATTTGAATACCCGTGAAATGGAAACCTGACAAGAGGGTCCAAGTTATAATGGTTACAAATTTCAAAATTTCTGACATGTGGGACATATTTTGAGATAAGCATGACATGTGGGGCTGGCTTACTAGTGGTACCCCAATGTATAATGGCTGAAACTAGAAAAATCAATGGACTAAAAAGGCTACGGCCCAAAAATAAAATGGCTTAAATGTTGGGCCTGGCCCATGTAGTTGACCAAAATTAATCAAGAAAAAATATATAAAAAGGCCGAATTGTTGGGCTAGGCCCATGTAGAAAACCGAATTGGACCGGGCTGAATCTTGTGCCACATCAGCTTGCCACACTGGATGCCTACGTGGCCTACAGAGGTTGCTAGTGACCAAAACGCCACAGTAGACGTATTTTGGTCATAAACGTCTTCGACCATTCCAGAAGAAAGGTCGCTATAGTCAGTTTATGACCGCCATCTTTTGACCTTCTATTTTTTATCACAAAAAGGTCGGAAATGAAAAACCATGACCTTTCAGTGACCAATAGTGGTGGTCACAAGTTGACATATTTTTTGTAGTGACTGTTTTATTTAAAGACCGTGTTTTTAGTCCGCTAGATACTGGCATCACCCTCTCCAATTCAAATGGCTGATAAACAGGAAACATAGTTGAATGTATAGACATTGTATGAGAGACAGATGCAATAGATAGTGTGGAAAAAAAGAGGGCATGAAATAGTTGATATGTATATTGTTTAACTAAAACGGATAGCATGACATAATTTCACATATATGATGTCTATCTAAACCGGATAGCATAGCATAACATAATTCAAAGATATGATGATTAACTAAACAGGATCGCATGACGTAATTCACCTACATGTTATCTAAGTAATCAGGATCACATCATTTAATTCACATATGAGATTTATATGCTAAACAGAGGGCATTCGATATGATGTCTGAACTAAGAACATGGTGTTGAATATTGTGTATATGATGTCTAAACCATGCAATGCAAGACATCGTATGCATGATATGAGCAGTATAACCGTGCCAAGTTAGAGCATACACCTCAGTGGGGGAATAGGACTGGTCATCTGTCTCTGAATCCATCTCTGAGGAGCTATCGGGACCCAACAAGATATCTGCTTCGACAGGTAGCACTGTCTGCTCTGAAGGCCTTGTTTTCACTCTAGATTTTTCCATCTCCCACCCAAATGGCTGATTCACAGGAAGAGTAGTTTAATGTAAAAACATTGTCGACAAATGGAAATGTAATGAAGAAAAGGATGGGCAAGATATCATTCAAATATATGATGCCTGGTTAAACAGGATGGCATTGCACATTTCACATATATTATGGCTGGCTAAAAGACATGAGATTGCATAATTCCCATATATGATATAGAAACTAAACAGGTGGCATTATAGAACATGTCTAAACTAAGCAGATGACATATATGATGTCAAAAGTAGGCACTACAAGGAAACATATGCATGATATGACTAACATCATCATGCCAAGGTAGAGCAAACACCTTGGGGGGTAAATAGGAGTGGTCAGCGGTGTCTGAATCCGCCTCAGAACAGATATCTTCTCTGGATTACAATCTGTAGAGGGGTGGGGAGGGTTTTCCATTGAACCCACCATGGAGCGATGTCTGCATGACATTGTATTGCCGCGCAAAACTCTTCTCTTTTTCTTTACATGTTCAGCATGACTGTGTACAATATCTGACATGCATACGAAAAAAATATGGTGAGATTATGTAAGGAGAGCATGCAGAAATTTAGAGTGATGGTAACAACCAGTGGATCGACGTTTTTCCGTTGAACCAAAATAGCCCTAATGGATCGACGTGAATGTATAGTAATAAGTGATGCAACAAGTGTACAACCTCTTTGTCGTAGTCATGTCGACCTCAGCATCATTGGGTTGGTCGCTGAAGCAGTTGAGGCAGAGGTGGCTATCGGAGGTGTGGAGGAAGATCTGAGGAATCTGTAGACGGCGTCCAGGGCACTGCTCTGTTGTGATGGATCATTCTGTCGTTGGAGCAGCTCCGGTGAGCCGTAAGACGTCAAGGCTGAAGCGGCACAAGACAGACATCATCAATCTCAAGTGGGATTCTAATAGCATCTTCAATAGATGATGTAAAATGGATGTAAAATTAACATCACCAAAAACCACCTGACTACAAAAGATGAGGTAAAAACTGTTGACTCTGAACTTAACTATCGAAACTGAAATTTACTGTGGAATCTGAATGCTACTGTCGAAACTGAATGCAATGGTAGCGGAGAGGCACTTGACATGTAGTTTAGGGAGGGCCTGCAGTTCATGTTCAACCTGCACCCCCCTGAGCCGCCAGCCACCACCGGCCGAACCGCCGGCCCCAGCGCCGCTTCGCCGCCCCGAAACAACTCGCCACCGCCGCCCCGGCCAGCCCTCTAGGCCCCCTGCCCCCACCCTGAACCCTAAGATAGATAGTGGGGTACCTCTCCGGCGAGCCCCCGTCCCCGCTGCGGGTGGTTCTTCCTTAACTCCGGTGAGCCCCCCCAACCCCTGAAAATCGACTGACCCAAAAGTTGATTCAGTCGACTGAAGTGTAGCTCAATTGGAGCAGAGCAGCAGCACGAGCGAGGGGGAGAGCAGCAGCAGCAGCTGGGCGATCGAGTGATCGAGCGAGAGCCAGAGCAGCAGCACCAGCACGAGCGAGCGAGCGAGAACCGGAGCAGCAGCAACAGATTCGACTGGTATGGACGCCGCCACCGAAGGGGCCTCGCGCTGGGGGAGAGCCGCCGTGGAGATGTCGCCCGCGGCGCCGGCTTCAAGGTAGCCGCTCCATGGGGGTGCAGGATGGAGCACCGTCGGCGCCGGGAGGTCGAGTTAAGGAGAAGGTGCGATGCGATGAGTGTACAACCTCTTTGGTGGCGCCGAGTAGGCCTCGGCTTCGTCCGAGGAGTCGGTGAGGATGTTGCGGTTCCGGTGGAGCAGGTTAAGGCGGCGCTGTGGGGATGGAGGAGCCGCGATAGACGAGGCGATCGTCAGAGCAGCTCCTTCGTGGTGGAGGACGGGGCGTCTGAACCGGCGGGACGGCGAGATGGATGACGGATCCTCATCCGGGGAGGTGGACGAGGGACGTCGAGCTGTTGCGATGGACGACGTCGTCAGGGGAAGAGGCTACGGCTGGGCAGCGGTGACGTGGCGAACAGAGGAGGGTGGTGTTTTGCGGCTGGAGCAGAGAGGTTATGGCGGCATGGGATTTCAAATGGCGAAAAGGGGGCGATGGGAGGGGGTGAAGCATGACTTAGGGATGAGCTTGTACAAAATGTAGGGTGTGTTAAAAAAGTACCCCCCCCCCCACCGATTTGAACTAGCGGCCCTTTCGGCTCAGGGTTAGAAGGGAGATTTCGCGTGTCGGGATTTGGCAACTGGAGGGAGTTTTCGTGCGCGTTGTAATTTCGGGATAGCAAGGCGCGGGTTGTGAAGGCGCCAGTTTTGGGAGCACGGTATCTGAATTTTCGGGATATAATAAGACGCGGGTTTAATTTTAGGGACAATCCTAACGTGTAGTAATATTTTACTTGTACATACCAAATAAATTCGCACTTCCCTCAACAAAGTGAAAACGAAAAAAATAAAACTATTCACACCACACAAAGAGAGTGTCTTGCCCCATTTTACTATACAAATGCTATTCAAAGCTACTCCCTCCTTCCATCTATATAGGGCCTAATGCGTTTTTCGATGCTAACTTTGACCAAATATTAGAGCAATGATATATGACATGCAACTTACACAAAGCACACCATTAAATTCGTCTGTGAAAGGTTCTTTCAATGATATAATTTTCACATTGTGCATGTCATGTACTATTAATCTTGTCAATAGTCAAAGGCGGTCTTAAAAATCTCATTACGCCCTATATAGATGGAAGGAGGGAGTATGAATCCATGTTATGTCCAATTAATTTTTTTCACTTGTTGTATAATGCATGTAACCTACTCATACCAACATTTTAGTGCATTCCAAATGTCTATACTACCGCTGCCATTCGAACTAAATTTGAATTCGTTTCTCTATTTCAATAAGAATCTACATCATGATTGTTGCCAACTTCAACCATCATAGTTTCCTTGCTATCCGCCAGATATAAATCGGACAGCCTATAATGCAGGATGGCAGGCACACCATCATCAAAAACTCCGTTTTTTATAAGAGTAGAGATAAAATATATTAAATGTAGTATAACATGTTCATAACCACACCATGTGTATCACCGTTATATATATTCACACATGCGTCGGTTTAAAACACTATGATAAATTCTTCAAATATCTGAATTCGCTTTTTATAATGAAGTATATATGATCTCTATTTGTCTCTTACACCCACATAACCCTCTTATCTTTGTAGCTAGCGTTAACTTTCTCTTGTGCATGCACACGCCCGCATCCCTCTCACCCTACCTCAGCATTCTCTAGTTCCATCGCGTAAATTCGTCTTTTCACTTTAGGTCGTTCACCCATGGTGTGTGTAGGCCCCCCATCTCCTTCTTTATGGCACATATCGATTGATATGCCTCTCTAGCTAGGTGTGCCTAGCACAAACACAAGCTTCCCCTCTTCTCTTGTCACCGTCCATGCCTCACTCCCACCACTCTTTTCATCGTTCTCGTACTCGCACACTCCTCCCCCTTGATATAGTATGCCTCTCGTACCACCTCCTACATGCATCCCTCTCTCTCTCTATCCTTCTCCTCGTGCCTCATTTGCTTCTAACACACACATGCATGTATACCGATCGATCTCCCAACATATACCTAGATCGACTTTAACTACCCCCCATCGATCGACGTACCTCAAAAGTTATGTCTCTCCTTTCTCTAACAAAGGGCGATTGATCTTCCTATGTAGTTACGTCTACTTACCACAGCCACATCGTCCCCCCTCATCATGCATGCATGCCTCCTGACCCGTCTCTCACACGCATGTACACAGACAACAAGCAGCCATATCCTTTCTTATTGATATTGCGGGCGTGCCCTCCATTTGTCTAGCAAGCCTATCCCACCATTTGTTAGAAGCAACTCCACTACCACCCCCTCTAACACTCTAGCTCTGTCTCTCTCCCAACCTTATTCCTCTCCTGCACATATGCATGGATGCCGATCGATCTCCCTTAATACATGAGGCAGATCGATCTCTTTAATACATGAGGTAGGCCTCTCTCCTCCTCCACACATATACCAGCCATTGTACCTCTATAGTTAATTGTCCATCCCTCTTCCCCCACCACACACCGATAGTCGAGCGCTGTAGGTAGGTATCCATGTCACAGAGACAAACTACACATGTCCCATCTCACGTTCTAGTAGGCCAGCCACTCTATATCTTTGACGTGGGCACACACAAATTCGATGGCACTCTTTATCGATCGCCTGCGCACACACACACATCATCCCTCTCTTCGATTCTATGGACACCTCAAGCCGATGATACCTCCACTCTCTTCTCGTGGATCGCCCCCTCTATATATATGTTATATCCAGGACTCTATTTCACACACATTGCATATGTTACATTTTTTTATTGACCCCCCCCCCCAAAAAAAACTCTCAAGAACCCACACACTATATCTCTCTAGGTTTGTATCTCTCTCACACAACCCCACGTAGGTGGTGTACGTATACAAGAAGAGAATAGGTGCACCGTGCACGTACTCACGCTTCGTGCCCAGCCACACCCACGCGGGTACACGGTGGAGCTCATTTCTTTACGAAATGGCAGCCCACGTGCTAATTTGAACGACTGTAGCGGTTGTTTACCTAGGGAGGTCGTGTACCACGCGTGCACGAAACAAAGTTCGACTTGACACGTTGCCGCGTTATTTTTAAATAAAGTTATAGCGCTCAATGGCACGTACACAGAATATAAACAATTTTTATAGAGAAAAAGGTAGTCCGCTCACTATATACAATGGAGCCTTCCTGCCTGGTTTTTCGCTCTTTAGAGTATCTCACACAAGGCTGCGGTGGCCTCTCTCTCTCACCGTTGGTCACTGATCCAGTCGCATCCTGTCCGCCGGGGGAAAGGGAGTGTGGTGGCCTCTCTCTCTCTCTCGCTCACCGTTGGTCACTGATCCGGCCGCATCCCGTCCGCCGGGGGAAAGGGAGGAAGTGCATCGTTTCTCCGTTCGACGGCGCCGAGGCAGCACATCCCGATCTATGGTACACGCCGTTCTCTCTGACCAAGCTCCGGCGCGGCAGGGCCTACGCCACCTGCTCGCAGATTCCGCCCGCCGCTGCTCACCTAGTTACATCCCGACAATCTCCAGGTATCCCCTCTGGCCTTGCTCCACTGCCCGTCTTCCCACGTCGCTGCATGTGGATCTTCCATAGTTCTTTGCCCAAAACGTAGCTCGTCTGGCGTACTTTCCATATTGCATTCTCGTCCTCACACCGTTTTAGACAAACACAATCGTGTTGTTATCTTCCCTTAGGAAAAGGAATATGCTTCTTTTTTGTCGTCACATGTGTCATCAACTGTTATTGGCCAGTAATTGTTTCCTTTCTACCTCTTTTTTGCAAACAGGGCTATCCATTTCACCTCGTTGCTATTGCGACCTTTTGGTGAACTACACAAATCACTTTTTTCTTAAGAGTGTTTTGTGCAGTTGTACTAAAATGTCACACGGGCAACGTCTCTACATTTCAGTGCGACTGCACAAAGGGAGATTGGTTTTGCTCTATCCTCCTCATCCAACTCCGAGCCTAATCTTCGCCAACTAGTTAGTCTTAAGAGAGACTGCAAAGGTGATTGGCTTCTATTTGTGTGTTTATTGTTTCATCAGCAGTCCTCTATTATCGTAATCACACTTAATATCTTTGGAACAGGGATACTCAGCTCTATTTTAGTGGAACTGCACAAAATGATCGGAATGTTGCATGCTCCAGACAGCTACTTTTTCCCAACATGCCTTGTTGATTTAGACAGAGCTGGGGGGACGTTGCTGCCAATGAAAGCATGGATCAATTTTAATTTAACACCTTCTCACAACCCTGCCTTCAGTTGTGATGTAATTATTAGCTCTGATCTGCTAATAATTGACATGCATTAGCAAGGAAGTTAGTTTTTTATTGTTTCCGAAAGAGCATCGATGGCAAGACACGCGAAACAAAAGCTGAAAGCTCACACCATTGTACAATTTCATGTCCCTGGAAAATTATTTGTATAGTATGTTAATTATGTAAACAAATGATGGAAGCTTGATAGCATTGCCAGAAGCCTCTTCATCATCCGGGTCCATGTGCCATGCACAAAATTATACTCCTTCGTTCCTAAATATTTGTCTTTTTAGGAATTTCAAACGGGCATATTTTAGAGTGTAGATTCACTCATTTTGCTTCGTATGTGTATTCCCTCCGTTCCTAAATATTCTATTCGTCTTTCCAGAGATTTCAACAAGTGACTACATACGGAGCAAAATGAGTGAATCTACACTCTAAAATATGTCTATATACATCTGTATGTGCTAGTCCATTTTAAATCTCTAAAAAGACAAATATTTGAGTAGTCACTCGTTGAAATCTCTAGAAAGACAAATACTCTGGAGTATATTTAAGAACCGAGGGGGTAGTGCACAACCGCATGGGAGACTCAGCCCGGTCGTTGCGCCGCATTAATAGTGAGTAATGAGCAGTCAAATCATAAGCCCCACCTTTCCCACTGTAAGTTGCTCTGAAGAAGCAACCATCAATACGCTCTTCTTTGAATCCGCTCATACTACTCCATCTGTCACTGTTTATACAGTGCGCTTCAGAAAAAATAAAAAAAATCTATGGGACCAAGGCGACTAGCGATCGGCCTGAAAAATAGCATTTGTAGTTATAGCACGACGTCTATTACTAGAGGGAATAATGCGTACACATATGCATGCAGTGCTTCCACCCTGTGTACACACATGCATGCACTTACTCCACTCCGTAGTAGTATAGTACATGGAGAGAAAATTGTGGACTTGATTGCGGTTACCACACCCTAATTAATTGAGCATTAAACCAAACGCGTCTAAAGTCTCTCTGGTGGTGGAATTGCATTGAGAGAAATGCATCATAATGAAGCGCACCCTGTAAACTGTGATGGAGGGAGGAGTAGTATGAAGGTGCAAAACCAAGTACGCGTATGGTCAGTCGGTCAACGCGCCTCCTCTTGGCATATCACTGACATGTGGGACAGGAATGTGAGCAAACCGATCTCAGTTGACGGCAAAGAGCCAACCCGCCGTTCCTTGAGAGAGACGAGGAGCGAGAACACACAGACGGGCTCGCACGGAGGCCAAGATATATTCGAGCATGGTTGGTTGATCGATATCATTCATTACATGTTGGGCTGCCATTTTCCGCCCTTCTCCGGAATAAACGTGTACTTTATCAGAGATAAAAAAATAAGAGTACAGACGCTCCACCATGCGGTTCTAGTAGTAGTACTACTCGTACTACTGTGCTTGGCTCTTCGCCTCTTCGTGAAGTCGAACAATGGTGGTACTCCACATGTTGGGTACTACAGTGTATGCCTCTGACAATTTAACACTGAATGGACTGATGCATGTCCACCGAGGGTAGGTTGCATTAGTCAAAAGGCATAAGCGAGCTTCACCTTGTCCTGCAAGCTTATCCTCATTCTGCGAGTTGACGGGACACACCAAAAAGTAGTGCTAGTCCATACTCCCTCCTTTCCGGTTAATATGGCTTAATCTTTTTTGCGGGTAAATGAGAGAGCTTTATTCATATATAAGCATTCTTAGGACGATCAGCCAAGACACTGGTCACTAGGAAGCGAGGTACCCCGCAAAAAAAGAAGTAGGAAGCGAGGTGTTTCATCAAGCCAGCTCTCGGCCACATTCAAAGTGCAGCAAGCACGGTTCGCACGAAGATGCGCCGCAAGGTTTGCTGACCTATTTACACGCTGAATAACAAAAAAGAGGAAATATTACCGAGCGCTACTATTTGTAACAGGATATGAGCCAGAATTAAGCGAGAATTGTGGCGAGTGTTCCATGCAATCAACTTCCATTATCACATACGAGAACCCTTGAAGAGAACCAAATGTGTTGAAGATTGCTTTATCACATTTTAAAATTATAATAAGAGTGTAAACGCTCCTCCATCCGGTTCCTAGTACTAGTACTAGTATAGTACGTACCATTATAGACTATAGTAGTAGTACTAGTAAACTTTGCACTTGGCTGTTCGCCTATTCAGGAAGTCAAACAATAATAGCACTAGTAGTATAGTGTATGCTTCTGGCAATCTGACACCGAATTAACTGATGCAGGTCCACCGCCTGAGCGAGGGAGAGCTTGCATTAGTCAAAAGTTTCTCCTTGTCCTGCGAGCCACCGCGCGCAAGCTTCTCCCGTCCTGCAACCTTCTCCTCGTTCGGCAAGTTGACGCGACACAGCAAAGTAATGCTAGTCCATACTGCCTCCTCTCCGGTTAATATGGCTTAATTTCAAACGAGATAAATACACCGTCTGTCACTGTATATTTGTAAAAATACGGTCAGTGGACTTCATAATACACTCATTGTGCTATATATATATATATATATATATATATATATATATATATATATATATATACATAAACACTATTTTGATCACGAGATCAGAATAATATTCTGATCACAATCTGACCTGCCCCGCTAGTAGTACGTTGAACTTTCCTGTGAACTAGGTTGAACTTCCGCCAACATTGCCCAAATGGGGCTTTCGATATACACTGTTGGAAAGCTATGGACCCCAATATCATGATCCAACTTAAATTTTTGGCAAAATATAAGCGGTTTAAGAGCAGTTTTGAAAACCGTTTTTTCTTCGCACAAAAAACGTGAATCGTATTTTCGATCGCATTTCTAAACCATTTATCGGAATGAGGCATATAATATGGCGTTGGAAAGCTGCTGCAAAACCGCTCCTTCCACATGTTGAAAGTTTTCTCTAATTCCCTATGGTTAAAGGGTAATTTGAAAAAACATAAAATTTTGTAAACCGAACAACTGAGTTCGTTTTTTCAATGTCATTTCTAAACGGCTATTCCAATGGAGGCATATGATACGGCGTTGGAAAGCTTATGAAAATGCTCTACTTTTTCATCTTTAAAGTTTTTTTCTAATTTTGAATGGTTTAAGAGTAATTTAGAAAATGGTCCAAGTCCTACCGAGTTCGTATTTTCGAGCTAATTTTTTAACCATGCGTCCGAATGCAGCAAATGATATGGCGTTGGAAATCTTGAACAAATGCGAAACTTTTTGGTATGTATTGTTTCTCCCAATTCTTTACGGTTTTAAGTCAATTTCGAAAATGCCAAAAAACATATTTTCACCGTAATTTCTACAAACTTTATCGGAATGGGGCAAATAATATACCGCTGGAAAGCTACGGAAAATGCGAAACTTTTTCATGTTGATGGTTTTTCTGATTCCTATCCGTTTTCAAGTAATTTAAAAAAATGGCGGGATCATGCATTCTGCCTTTATCGTGAAACAGATTCTTCAAAAATGCACCGCGTGAAGAACCTGAACTTCTCGGTGCGTGTACCTAAACTTCACTCTGTTTTTTCACGTTCTTTTCTTGCTCGTAGCTCTTCATCCACTGCTCGTAACTCTCCATCCACTCACTGGAATTGACCAAGTGATATACCGATGGAAAGCTGCTGTAATCACATATCTTTCCCGTGTTGATTGTTTTTTCATACTCGTGATGATTTTAAAAGTTTTTCATCTGAAATTCATTCAGCGTAGTAGTTGAACTTCATACTGTTTTCACGTTGAACTTCTGTGACGTATTTTCGTTTTTAATTTTCTCATCCATTCTTCAGTGTTACACAAATGATATTCTTGTTGTACAAACCTCTCTCACAATAATTTTTAACTTTCTCCGACGGAGTACTTGAACTTATAACGAAAACAAGTTTAGCCTTTGCATTTTTATTCCTTTTAATACCAAATGCACACCGTGTAGAACATGAACTTATGGTAGTTTATCAACCTGAACTTCTCTCGGTTACGTGAAAATATCTAAGTTTTTTATAAATATTAATATGAATTTCTTAATCCTTTTTTTGTGAATTTTGAAGTGCTCCATTTTTAAAAGTTGAACTTCTTGTTATTTTACTTTTGAACTTCTTGCTTCCATTGTTTCATAACGAGGGAAATTTGAGTTTTCTATAATCATCGAACTTCTCTTTTTAATATGGACTTCCTGGTTTTTTCAATATGAACTTCACCTTTTTATATTTTTGAGTAAAGAATTGTATTCGATTTTTATACGGAAAAAATCGAACATGGAAATACAAGGTGAACCTCTCTCGCAAGAATTTTTGAACTTCTCCGGACAGAGCACTTGAACTTCTTTCGACAAACCTTTTGAGCTTTTATTTTTCTATATTTTTTCTCACCTAAAATGCATTCCTTGCAGTACTTGAACTTATCGTTATTTTCACTATGAACTTCTATAACATTTTTGTGTATACGTCGAATTACACGCAATTGAAGGTCGGACGTCTTTTTTTGCCATTTTAAAACATGTAATTGGAGGTCGAACGTCCCGCAATATAAATTCTGAACCGTGCACGGAGGTGCACGTGAAATTCCTGCAACAAATATGAGGTTTTATATATATTTCAAACTTCTCCGTTATTTTAATTTCAACTTCTTAGTCATATTCTTATAAAGGAAATATGTTTTTAAATAAGCATCAAACATTTTTTTGTAAATTCAACTTCATAGTTTTATTTTTCTTAGAAACAATATTAATTTGAGTTTCCCGTATACATCGAACTACTCCTCTTTTTTAATTTGAACTTCGTCATTTTTATGCTTTAGGAACAAGGAAAATCTAAGTTTTTTTATAAATATCGAACTTCTCTATTTTTGTAATTTGAACTTCTTGGTTTGTTTCTTTCAGTGACGGCAAAATCCTAGTTTTGTAATAAATATTGAATAGGTCTGTTATTTAAATTTGAACTTCTATAGTTTTTTAGAAATGGTGATAATCCCGTTTAAAATTCGAACTTCTTATTTTTTGTTAGAAACGGTGAAATATCCATTTCAAAGTGCTCTCTTATTTTTGCACTATTGTGCGATTTTTGTCTGAACTTTTTATGTTCTTCCCATCAACAGATTCCTTTTTTAGTACATCAAACTATTGCATTACTTTATTTTGAACTTCTTGTTTCCATTCTTAAATAACGAGGAAAATCATAGTTTCTGTAATCATCAAACTTCTCCATCTTTTTAATTTGGACTTCTTGGTTTTATTTCTTAGTAGCACAAAAAAATTCTAGTCTTGTAATAAACATCGAACCACATTTTTGGAAAATAGTATGTTTGTTGGCAATATCAATGAACATGCATAGAGCAGAGAAGCACAATTGATTTAACGAAACATTTCTGAGGATTTTGTAAAGAGTAAACTACATTCCCTTTTTTTATTAAGTTTTGTTTTTGTTTGAGAACAAAGAGAACATTGTTTTTCCTGTTGTTTTTGAAATGAATATTATAAACTTAAATTTTGTGTATGCTCTTTTTAAATTTGTTTGTCACTTCAAGTTCTAAAAATCGCAAATCTCCCATGTTTTTCTTTTGCATGTTTAAATTATTTGAACTTCCTGAGATACACATAACACACTTGACCTTCTCGAACACAACATTTTGACCTTCACGAATAGAAATTTAAAGTGAAATTTTTGCACAATAGTACAAGACAAACGAAGCAACACCCCACACACTGATGCTCACATGTTGGTTTCCCCTTCTTTTCGTATACACATTGAACGGCACACGTTTGCTAGGATGAACTTCTCTCTTTTTCTGTCCCATAGGAACACATGTATGCAAGAGAAAATCTATGGATCAAGGAGCACCCATTAATTTTGACAATGACGGAGTGTGTTCTCTCTCACACTTTGATTGCCTTTTTGCTTGTTCTCTCCTAGGATGATTAAATCCAGCGTTGCCGTAGCAAGTAGGAACATGCACAAATACTATTATTTTTGCAACTGATGAAAAAGGTGGATTGACATAGTTGAAAAAATAATAATTCTCTTTTTGGTAGTGAACGGATGCTCATCTATAAAACGAATTGTCGTTTTTAGAGTGAATTGTGCATCTCTTATTTTGGTTAGTTAACTATCATAGAACAAACACTATTTTTTATAACTGAATGAACTGTCTTTTTTTAGTGGTCTGCATTAGACACATGTTAGCACCAAATATATGATGTATGCACGAACCAGAGTAGCTAATCGCAGACGGAGAATAATCCATGTGTAATCATGGATGAGTGTACACACATAGAAGCACAGGCACCATCCATTCGCAAGCACGTGAGTGGAAGCAAGCAGCCAGCATGGTGTTGGCCTCCTGGAGGGATGGCTGCCTGCGCGGCCATCTGAGTTGAGCAGTAGGGGGTTGTGTGCAGTTTTCCCCGTCGAAGGGTCAGGGAGACCCGTGGACACATCACGACGGGGATGGCGGCGGAGCAGTCCGTGGTGGCGCGTGAGAGCAGTACATGTTCTACACATGCTCTGTATCACCCTCTGTTCTTGCTTATCAATCAAAATCAAGGCGTCGACTTCATTAGAAGGGAAAAATAGCATTGGCAGAATAGTAGTAGCATTAGCTAGAGAGGATACCTATTGCGTCTTCAGGCCGATGGATCTTCACACAGCAGCAGCTCGGACGAGATTGCGTGCACCCTGCGAGCCGAATCCTCGGAAGCAACCTTCCTCGAGAAGGTCGAGGTGGCCTTTGCGAGAAGGTCAACCAGCAGGGGCTGGGGAAAGCAGACGGGCTAGGGGTGCCGCGACTGCGAGCGGATGCGATGTGGAGCAGCCGCAGCGGGAAGAAGGCAGGGCGCAGCGGTGGAGTGCAGGACCGGGGTTCCGATGCCTGGTGTTGACGGCGGCGGCGAGACGGGCACCGGCGGCGGGGGTCCTGTCCGGTGTGGGAGAGCGGGGCGGGGCACCAACGGCGGGGAGGT
>NC_041388.1:41040959-41053616 GCF_002162155.2 Triticum dicoccoides | reverse complement strand
GGCGGCGGGGGTTTCCCAGGGCGAGCTCGGCGGTGATGGAATCAGGGGATCGGGGGGAGGGTGTGCAGTTCGTGGTCGTGGCCTTTTTTCGATATGACATTGGTGGGGCAGTTTGAAGAGTTCGGGAATGACCGATCGCCCCTTATAAGACGCGGCGTGATCCAAATAACTATTCAGAATAGTGTTATCCTATAGTGTTATCCCAGGATCAGAATATATATATATATATATATATATATATATATATATATATATGTGTGTGTGTGTGTGTGTGTGTGTGTGTGTGTGTGTGTGTATGTATATATATTCTAGTGTTTATACGGTCACTAGCTCACTCTGACTGAGTATGTGTGTGCATGCATGTGTAGGTTGAGCACTTGAGCGTGACCGTATGTGTTCCGTCATGTGCTCAGACATGCATGCATTCGGGCGTCGCGCACGTTTTTGCGTCCATGTGTATCTGTGACTGTTGCATACACATAGGGGGAGTACGTGTAGGGGCCACTAAGGAGTAGTCAAATCACACAGTAAGTTAGTCGGAAGAAGCAACCATCATTTCACTCTTGAATGACACGTACGCAATATAAAATGGTTGATATGGAGAGAAAAAGAAAACCACTATATATACACTAGCAGGAGCCTAAGCTGCAAGCCTGCTTGCTTAGGTTGCTCTCTTCACAAGCATAGAACGACGGGTCTGATCTTGCAGCTGGGGGAAGGGAACAATGCTTTGAGTAGACGCGGTCGACATCGGCGAGGGAGAAAACCCACAGTCGGTGTGTCCCAATCGGGGGTCACCGCGGTATGGGCCGATGCCGCGTCCCAACCGCCCTTCTAGCTACAGTCCGACGTCCCAGGTAGTCCATCTTCCTTTTGGAGCCGGCTTGCTCCACTTCCGTAACTCCATCTCCATGTCGATCTTTCTCTACTTCTACCGGCTTCTACTTGTGATGAGTTTATGTTTCATGAACTAGTGCCAGTACTATTATTCTAATCACACTTCTTCAATATCTTTGCCATCATGGATGCTCAGGTCGATTTTAGTGGAACTGCACAAAAGCATCGTATCATCCGAGGGTGCCAACCGTCTTTCCTTCGACAGGTTCTACCTAGCCAGTAAATTAAATCATCCTTTGGGTTTAGGGTTTATGGTCAGTCATAGTGACCCCATCAGTAGTTTTTCTTTCGTACACGCTCTCACAACTTTTTTCTTTAGTTGTGAAGTAAATATTGGCTATGATCTGTGAATCATTGAGATGCATCAGCATGCGTGTTAGTTTTCCTTTGTATTTGATGGAATGTTGTAACGGGGCAACCTTGGAATATGAATGAAAATGGAGTGGAAAGTTTCCGTTTTTCCGGAGAAAAAATGGAAACGGAGAGAAACCAACGTTTCGTTTCATTGGATCGCGCCATCGAGCAAAACCAACGTTTAAATCACGTCCGTCGTGTTCGTGTCTCACCCTCCTCCCCGGCTCGACCCCACACGGTCGCTCGGCATGCCACTCACCGCAAACCGAGTATACAATAACTTTCCCGCCTGCTTGTCGATGGATCGCGCCATGGAGTACTAGCACTACTGGAAGAGATTGACGAGTTGGGGGAGGACAACTAGCTGTAGCATGGACTCCCAAGAACTTTTTACATGCATGTTGTAGCCGGTTATTGCGACCTTTGAACGCGGAGCAGCCGCGTGCACCCGGAAGCGGCGCAGGCAACGCTCTCTCGGCCGGCGCGCCGCTTCAATGCTGGCGCCAGTGAGAGGTCGCGTCCGCTCTGGCCGGGCATGAATGCGGCACTGACCGTTTTGGGCGGGAAGCACGCGCGGGTGATGAAGAGGGTTTGAGTTGGTCAGGACCGGCCGTGGCAGCGGTCCGGACATGCGCAAACAAGAGATGATGTACGTTAATATTGTTGTGTATATAATTAACAACGTAAATAATGTGCCAGTTGGACAAATATGATTGGAGATGGAGATGGAAATGGAATTTTACGTAAACACGGATATGCATGTCTATGTCTATGTGTGTGTGCGCGATGACTCTCGCGACCTGGAAGCGGGGGCGTGTTTTTGATCGAGTTTTCTTTCTTGGTACGTTAGAAAATCAGTTCTTCTAATTCACATCTAGATGTTATTTAAGGATATCACATCTAAGCTCCCACAAGTATATAATGTAGCAACAAGAAACAAAAAAACTAGGAAAAAAATGGACCAAAAACAGAGTGGACATCAACTTAGATGTGACAAAACTATGTCACATCTAGATGTGTCCTAGACAGACCCTTAAAAAATTGTCCACCAGTTTTCATTTCTTTTTTCCGGAAACACGCGTATTCTATCTAAAACCACTTCTATGGAGAGATTTTTTTACTCCATTATAGCCTCTTGTTTGATAGAGTTTCTCGCGTCTCGCTCTCTCACCCTCTCCATATCAAAACAAGATGACAGTGTCCACTCTATCTCTCTCCTCACCGGTGCTCACAGATCCGACCGAATCCCGTCCGAAGCGGGAGGTGAGGAGGTGCAGAATTGACGTTGTCGCCATCGGCGACGGAGGAAGCCGATGCGCACCGTCCTCTCGGAGCCGGCGCTGGCGCGGATGAAGATCCTCCGCGCCCTTGTTCGCTACCGTCGTGTGGGCAGATCCCGCCCGCCCGCCTAAACGACATCTCGCCCACCTGAGGTATAACTTCTTGTACTGGTCCAGCTTCCCAGGTCGCTGCGTGCGGGTTTTCTTCTATGCGACTACTCCCCAGCTCCCCTTGCATAGTAGCTGGGGTTCGTCGGCTGCTCCAACATCAACTACTAGTACTATTATAGAGGAAATGCCACTCAAAAAGTTGTCCTGATTTATGCCTCGGTGGAGGTATACATGTTGTTTCGACAAAAAGTACATGGTGGTTGTGCGGTCATTATCCATACGGTGGTAGTACTATCACTGGCTAAATGAGGAAATGCTTTTTTCTTGGGTATCCTGGTTTAGTTCCCATCAAGATAATTATGATGCTTCTGTTTGTTGGTGTACTTTTCATTAATTCTTATTGACAATTGAGATGTCGTTTCTAACCTTTTTTATATTTTTGGAAACAACGTTGCGTGTCTCCATACCCGGGCATGTCTTCCTCAATTTTAGTGGAACTACACAAAATTGGATGGCCATTGTTGTTTCGCCTCACTGTCCTCTGCCACGTGGTTCTTCCTTCCTTGAGCTTGATTACTGAGAACAAACAGACCATAGTGAGGATTTGTCAAACTTCATAGGTGCCTCACCCAAACTTGATGCCAAATGGATGATGCATCACCACGATGACCTATCAATGCTCATGGTTGCATCGGCTGGTGAAGCTGGTCGATTTTCAATGAAAAACAAGCTGTCTTCCATCAGTGCTCTTTGCTTGTTACGCACAAAGATGATATCTTTCGTCAGTTCACCTTGGTTGCGTTGGAGACGCAGTCGTCTTTCACGTTGGTGCAATTTTATCAAACAATTGGCTATGAACCAAATGTTTCCTCGAAGAAGGATCGATGTTGGTACTAAGAGCATAAGTTTTGTATTGATTTCTAAGCCTTCTCACAACTTTGTCTCCAGCTCCCCTGTAATTTTATTTGTCTAGCTATTAACTTTGATTTAAAAAATGGTGTGGACTAAAAACCCAGATGGACGTAGTAGCCCTCCATTTTTATTTACTCCACATATTAGATTTGACTGAAGTCAAACTTTGTAATACTCTCAAACCTTTCCGATAATTGAAATTAAAATTCTTTATTTATACACACTCTCACACATTTCCGATAATTTGGCGCATGTGTGGTTGTTCACTTAAGGGAGGGTAGTGTACCACACGTGAAGGACAGGAAGTGCAACCAGGACGCATGGGCGTGGATCATTAGTTCATCGGAAGTAGTACTAGTTTTCTTCACTGTACATTAAATAAAGAGTTTCGTTTCGTACTTACACAATTTAAAACGACTGTTATGGAGAGAATAAGAAAACCACTCCACTATATATTAGTCGTATACACGAGAGTACTATATGGACGCAGCTTCATTGACTTAGTGCACCTGCCTTTGGATTTATGACAGGTGGGCCCAAAATGTGGCTGGCTCACCTGTCATACAACCAAAAGCAGGTGCAGTGAAGGCACCGGAGCTCAGTCCGTACTACAGTAGTGTGTATATATATATATATATATATATATATATATATATATATATATATATATATATATATATATATATATATATATATAAGCGGGAGCCTCAGCGCTTGTTTGCTAGGGTTTCCACTCTCCACATGCTCGCCGCACTACATATATGTTACACGCTGGAGGCTCGGCGTTCATTTGCTAGGGTTTTCTATATTCACAGTCTCTCACCCTCTCTTCACCGGATCTAAACAAGATTGCGTTGGCCTCTTGTCTCTCTCTCCCCCCTCACAGCTGTTGAAGGAGGCGTCCGTATCCCGTCGCACCGGGAAGGGGAGGAGGTGCAGCGTTCACTCTATCGCCTTCGGCGAGGGAGGAAATCCACTACCGGCTGCGCTGTTCTCTTTCACCCAGCGCCTATGCGGGAGGGCCACCGACCCCTTCTTCCTCACTGCCGTATACAGTGTGGGCAGATCCGGCCTCCTACCGCACACCTTGCCACATCCCGACGACCCTAAGGTATAAGTTTCTTTGAAACCGTCGTTGCTCTAGCTGCATGTGGATCTTTTTCGATCTGTAGTCGAATCTAGGTCTTGGTTCAAAGAGGAAAGAAGGGTGCGGTGGGCTGGAGCAAGAATCTAGGACGTGGTTCAATGAGGAAAGGAGGGGCGGAAAGTAGTATAGCCTGGCTATCCAGCCGCTTTGTAGGTCGAAAATGGAAAAAGGGGGTAACCCAGTACACACATCTGTAAGGAACCGATCTCTTTGTTGAAAAGGGAAAGAAACTGGGGGGTCGGGTAGTTTGTGCAGGACTAGATTTGCTGCCCTCACGTAGGAAGAAGGTTCAAAGAGAACAAATATGGGACCAGCGCATATATGATGCTTGGCTACATACTCTGCATCACCCATTTATACGTGTGGACACACATGGTGCCGGCATGTCCCATACAGCTATTTTTCTATAGTTAATCTAAGAATGCCGCCGGAAAATTGAAGCAATGCCACTGTTAAAAGGAAATTACATTTTTTAATGAATGTTGTTTCAAGAGAATGTCTCTGTTAATATGAATCAATGCAACCGTTTTAGAAATGCTACTGTCCTACTTTGTTTTCCATCCAAGATAAGTTAGATGCTTCTTTATGTCACCGTTTGTTTCATCCTCCTTTATCGGCAAGTAATTGTTTCCTTTTTTGCCTCTGTTAAAACAGGGGTATCGCTTCAACTTGTTGCTATTGCAACATTTTTCTTCGCTGCTCAAAACACTTATGTTTTAAGACTGTTTTGTGCAGTTCAACTTGAATGTCACACCAGTGACTTTGCTTAATTTTGGTGGAACTGCACAAAAGGAGATCGAGATTTGCTTCCAGTCTTCGTGGCGAGTTGTTTCAAATCTTGGTCTCAACCACATGATGTGCAGTGTGCTTTGAGATGTTGTGCTACTTGTTTTGGTACTATTTTAAATAAATGTTGAATTGAAGCTATTGTATTGCTGTCTTTTCCCATTAAGTAGTGAACAAAAATGGGACCAACCCAGACATGATGCTTGTTCTTTGTTACAACAAATTCAGCATCACCCCCTTTATAAGCCAGTAATTGATGCCACTCTCAGAATTAACTACTGAATCTTATTTCAAAACTGCAACACTTGTTAGGGTTTGGCGGGATTACCATTTTTGTGGCCGCATGTTTCATCCTCCTTTATTAGCCAGTAATTGATTCCTTTTTGCCTCTGTTTAAACAGGGATATCTATTCAACTTGTTGCTATTGCGACATTTTGCTTCACTACACGAAACACTTTGCTTGATTTCAGTGCAACTGCACAAAACAAGATTTGGTTTCCTATTCGTGTTGGCAGATATGTATTTTATCTTGTCCGTCTCATGAAAGGTCAGTACATGCCTTCATCCACATGATTGTGCAGTGTGCTTTGAGATGTTGTGCTACTTGTATTGGTACTGTTTTAAATAAATGTTGAATTGAAGCTATTGTATTGCTGTCTTTTCCCATTAAGTAGTGAACAAAAATGGGACCAACCCAGACATGATGCTTGTTGCTTTGTTACAACAAACTCTGCATCACCCCCTTTATAAGTAGATGGAAGCACATACTGTTTTTGCACCCACTCTCCCCTGGAACTATTTATGCTTTTCGTTAATCTAATGCCGCTGGTAAAATTAAGCAATGCCACTTTCAGAATTAATTAACTACTGAATCTTAGTTCAAAACTGCAACACTTGTTAGGAATGGTACTATCCTGCTTTGTAGTTCTTTCTACATGTTTAACCAAGGTATTGTTAAGATAATGTCTCTGTTAAAATGAATCAGTTGCATTGTTTTAGGAATGGTACTTTTCTGCTTTGTCGTTCTATATACATGTTTAAACAAGGCATTGTTAAGATAATGTCTCGGTCAATATGAATGAATCACACTGATGGAGAATTGCTACTCTCCTGCTTTGTTTCCCATTAAGATAAAGTAGATCAGTAGATGCTTTTCTTCTGGGAGTACAAGTCATCAACCATTATTTCTCAGTAATTGTTTCCCTTCTACCTATTGTTGCTTATAGGGATATAAAAATTAAAGCTCGGTTTTATTCCGACTTTGATTTTAGTTGAACTACACAAAAGGAGCCAATGTGTAAGGCAAACTGCTGCATTACTGGGTCCAGTTGGTCGTTCCACTTTGCAGAAAGAAGCAGTCACTGTTTGCGCTAAATTACAAAAGGAATGATCGAGAAGCTTTACCGAGTATTATTAGACACCGGTGACATGACTAGTCTGCAGAGACCATTGGCAATTTAACAACACGTGGAGTGCCCTGGGCAAAAAGTGCCCAAACAAGTACAAGAAGCTACGACAGGACTCCACGATCATAGGCATTACATATTCTGAATGGGAAAAGCTTGTCAAAGTTTAATCATTGATGTTAGCAAGAAGCCGTTAGTTTAATATATTGGAATTGGAAAACCTTGTCAAAATTTTCTCATTGATGTTAGCCAAAAGACATGCATTTGATATTTTTTGAGTGGGACGCCCTTGCTGTGAGCAGCGTTGAGTGTTTTTTCCTATTCGTATGTTCAGTTTAGAAGTAAATAGTTACTCTGCTGAGATATTCCTGTGTTAAGAGTTTGTTCTGAATATTGTCTATGTAATGCCAGGCCTTGTGTTCAATTGCAAAGTTGAGCTAGGAATGTTGTGGCATGGGGCATCACGAGCTGTTCACCGTGCGTCCTGAGAATAATGCTTCGTATTGTTTTGCATGTCGATCTAATGCCAATGATTTGCTTGTTAAGAAGATCATCCTCTTCTGTTGTTTCTGTGCTTAAGAAGTTCATCGTCTGATGTTTCATTCATAGCCTATATGACAAGTCGGGTAGGTTAGACATGAAACCATATGATCTTCCGACCAACTCATGATATTAGGCCGTGATTGGATCATAGTTTTCCAACAAAAACCGCTTGTAAAACTGACGCTTGTAAATTAAAGCAGATGGTCTCGGGCGAAGGCGCTTGGTTGGTCGATTTCGACTAGTAAAATATCGGAAGTACTTCACACACGATAAAAACGCTGAACGACACTCGGACGATTGCTAATCCAGCCGTTAGCTGTTGTTTCAGCCTTGCCCATGGATGGCATGATACGCACGTCGTGCATGTATCGTCTGGTAATGTCGTCCATATAGCAGTGCTCGTAAAATATACACTGGTCTCTCAAATTACACGCGTAACCCGTCGGTTTTACTTACAGACCTCGGGCCCTCGGTTTCATTACACCTGTATTTTACGCGTTGTTTCCGATGACGAGTAAATTACACTTGTATGTTAATACAGGTTTGAAATAAACCAGAGCTCCCAAGCGCGGCCTTACCATTTCATGCCGTCTCAGTTTCTCGAAGGTGCTCATAGGTGTCCGATGATCCTGGCTTCCTGAATGAGCAGCGGGCGCTGTATCAGACCATCCGTAGGGCCCGCGAGGCCCTCTCTGCTGTCCTTCAAGTTGTTGCGCTCGCCGTGGCGCCGAGCATTGTTAACATCGTCAACGAATGTGAGGATTCAGGAGATGACTTTATTTTGACTGGATGACACTAGGGACCCACTAGGGCCATAGCCGTACGTATGCAAGTGCCTCCTTATTATGTACAACTATATTTTTTTGCTTTCTCCTGGTTTCCTGACATCATGGTCCCACACCATTGTCAACCTATATAGTCAATATAAACGAGAGAATTGCACAAGGTGTGACCGACAGCTGGGACCAAGTAGCTCGAGCAGTATTTGTGTTTTTGAGGCGTGAGCACCGCAGAGTTTTTCTCGGCGATGATTTCGTTATTGTTCAGAGGAGAGCAGGGTATTAACTGGGCGGGCTATGGCCCGTCTAGCCCAGGTCAGATATCCAGCCCAGATACTAATTTTTTCAAGATGAAAATGGCTAGCCCAGCTATACGTCTTTTTGAGGAATACCCAGGCAAGGTCAACTTGTTATTCTCCGCCCCACTAGGCTGCAAATCTTTCCTAGGAGGGATGCATTAGGCTTAACAGGAAAATGGGCTTCAAAAAATAATAAATGGGATGTAATTACAAAAACTGGGCAGTAACTATAAAAAAATGCACGCGCAATTTTCATTGTTGCACGCGCAATGTTTCGTTGGATTTTTACGTAATACAAATTTATATTTAATCTGACTAGAAATTTCGGGATAAAAATATTTCGGATCCCATCAAAATGTGGGAAATTTTATTGAATTCTGTCTTCAACGGTTGGTTGAAATTATTAATCGTTGTCCTAGCTAGAAAATGAGTTGTACTTTTAACAAATTGTAAATGGGCTGTTGTAAATTCCATTAGAATTCAAAAATGGGTTATACATTCTTACAAAACGCAAATGAGCTATAAGTTCTCTGCCACACACTTGTGGGCCTACTAAGTGACGCCTCCCCTAAAAAAATAAGTTGACGCGTATGCAAGGCTTTGTCAACTTATTATAGTCAACACATGGTTCTAGCAGCAGTGGCCGTTGGATGTCTATCTAACGGATGTCGTGCTTCTTCTTCAATCTTGGATATTCTTAGCTTCGGCCGCCCAAAAAATGATTCCACTCCCTGACATCTGGGGCGCACCGTTTCAGAGGCTGGCCTATGGGCCTACTAAGTTGGAGCGTACCAAGGGCTTTGTCAACTTAGTCAATATAAATGATTCTAGCTTCAGTGACCGTACGATGTCCATCCAACGACCGTAGTGCTTCTTCAACCTCTGGTCTTCTTGGTCCAGCCATCCAAAGCAGCGCCGGTCGTGCCTTCTGCTCCTGCCTCCCGTGGCCGGCTGTGCTGCCGCAGAGGCCTCACCGTCCCCATACTACTCCCATCGCTGGCCAGGCCATCCCTCCACTCACCCACACCCCCTATTATTCTGCGGCGACGGCTGCCTCACACCGCAGCCGAACCAGTGAACGCTCGTACTCCTCTCCGTGTGGGCATCCACTGCCGCGTCTTGCCAGGCTCTGCATCGTCCCTTCCTAGGCCTCACCGTCGTCCACCGTCGTGGTGCTCTCGGCGCGGCGTGGTCAATGTGGTCAACGACCGACTTCCATCGAAAGAGTACTGTACGTGGAGAGGCTGACAGCTGGGTCCACGGCAGCTGCAAGGAAGTGCCTCCTTATTACGCGGAAAATAATTATTCCTCCACCTGACAGCGGGGACCCACTAGACAGGCCACCAGTATTTTGCAAAAAAAATTGTTTCCCCCTGACTGCTGGGACCCACCGAACGGGCCACCGTATTTCGCAAAAAAAACGTTCCCCCCGCTGTCAGCTCAGACCCACCGGAAGTGCCTCCTTATTACGCACACAAAAATGAATACTCCCCCGGCTAGTTGGGACCCACCTTGGTGAGAGGCTGACTTGTGGGCCCACTAAGTTGACGGGGACGAAGGGCTTTGTCAACTTAGTCAATATGAATGATTCTAGCTCCAGTGACCGTACGATGTCCATCCAACGGCCGTAGTGCTTCTTCAACCTCTGGTCTTCTTGCTCCAGCCGCCCAAAGCAGCGCCTGTCATGCCGCATGCTCCTGCCTCCCGTGGCCGGCTGTGCTGCCGCAGAGGCCTCACCGCCCCTACTATTCCCACCGCTGGCCAGGCCCTGCGGCGACGGCAGCCTCACACTGTAGCCGAACCAGTGAACCCTCGTACTCCTCTCCGCGCGGGCTTCCACTGCCGCGTCTTCCCTGGATCCGCGTCGTCCCCTTCCTAGGCCTCGTCGTCGTCCACCGCCGTGGTGCTCTCCGCGCGGCGTGGTCAACATGGTCAAGGAACGACTTCCATCGGAAGAGTACTGTACGTGGAGAGGCTGACAGCTGGGTCCATGGCCACAGCCCAGTTTTTTTGTGATTTCCCAAGTAAGTAGCTTTGTCAGGCCTGTTGGGCTGCAAATCTTTCAAGACGAGGAGAGCTTTCATTCGGCTGGCCGAGAAAATGGCCCATCAGTAATGAGAAATGGGCTGTACATTTTTAAAACACATCAAACTGGCAATTGGTTTCAAATATCTTTTTTTCATTTCAAGATTTTAAATTACATTAATTTTTATGCGTGGAGAATTTGTTGGATTTTATATTGATATACATTTATTTTTAAAATTAGTTTGAATGTGAGTTGAAATTTCGAGATTAAAAACAGTTCGGACCGCACCGAAATATGCAAAAATTCGTATACTTTTTTAACCATGGCCACAATATGGGTTGTAATGCTAACAAAAAGAATATGGGCTCCAAAAAAACCTTAAGAATTAGCAAATGGGCTGTAAATTATTAGAAATAATGGCAGATGGGCTATATGTTGTTTTCCACAGATTTGAGGCTTTCCTAAAAAAAGGTTGACACACAAGCACTGACTGTTGGATGTCCATCCAATGGCCGTCGTGCTTCTTCAATCTCTGCTCTTCCTGCTCCAGCCGCTCAAACAAGCGCCGGCGGGACTGCCTGCTCCCTCCTCCCCGCGGCCGGCTGTGTTGCCGCACAGGCCTCACCGCCCCACCATACTCCCATCGCTGGCCTAGCCATCCCTCTACTCACCCACACCTGCTGTTATTCTCTAGCGATGGCAGACGAACCAGTAAACCCTCGTACAGTCGTACTCCCCTCCGCATGGGAAACAACTGCTGAGTCTTCCCTGCCTCCGTGTCGTCCCTTTCCTAGGCCTCGCCGTCGTCCACCGCCGTGGTGCTCTTGGCGCGGCGTGGTCAATGTGGTCAATGACCGACTTACATCGAAAGATTACTGTGCGTGGAGACGCTGACAGCTGGGTCCACGGCCGCAGCAAGGAAGTGCCTCCTTATTACGCAAAAAATAATTATTCCTCCACCTGACAGCGGGGACCCACCGGACGGGCCACCGTATTTCATGAAAAAAATGTTTCCCCCCTGACTGCTGGGACCCACCAGCTACACCTTCGCACGCAAGGAAGTGTGTCCGGGCAAAAAAACGATTCGCCCCCCTGACTGCTGGGACCCACCAGCTACATCTTCGCATGCAAGGAAGTGCCTGACAGTCGGGACCCACCTGGTCAAAGCGTACGTAGCGTTGTCATTCTGGTCGCGAACGTGTACATACATATATACTGGTGGATGTAGAGGCACGCACGTGTCGTAGTAGAGGCGCGCACGTAGGATGTACACGTACATACAGCAGCCAGGGTGCAAGAAAGAAAATACGGCCACGTATGTGTACATACGGGCGGGGTCTCGAACGCCTACTCACGCATACGTACGACGAGGGCTTGTTGACATGGCTGGGTCGGAGCGGAGAAACAGCGTCATCGTCGTGTTCATGGGGAGGCAACGAAATGCGTCGTGTTCATAGGGAGGCAACGGAATGCGTCGTGTTCATCGGGAGGCAACAGAACGTGTGGGAGCCAACCGGCTAGGTCAGAACGGAATGCGTGGTCGTGTTCATCTGGAGGGCTTGGACGGAACATGCGATGGAAACAAGGCCTGGCATACCGCATAATGGAGGAAACTGCCTTGTGTTGGACCGGCCACGTTCGAAACGGGATCCTGTTCATTGGGAGGGGTCTGGCGTACCGCAAAACGGATGAAACGGACCTCCTACGGTCGAAACGGGGGTCATGTTGATCGGGAGGGGTGTGGCGTACCGCAAAACGGCCGATACGGACCTCCTACAGTCGAAACGGGGGTCCTGTTGATCGGGAGGGGTGTGGCGTACCGCAAAATGGACGAAACGGACTTGTGTTGGAGCGCTACGGTCGAAACGGGGGTCCTTTTCATCGGGAGGGGTGTGGCATACCGCAAAACGGGACTCCACGGGATACTGTTCATCTCCACCGTCCACCTCCTCCAGCCTCCACGAGCTACCATCGGCCTCCTCCGGCCTCCACGGGGTCCTGTTCATCCAGCCTCCACCGCGCGCTACTCCACCGGCTACTGTTCAACCACCCCTCCAACATCTACTATTCATCCAGCCCTCCACACCACGGGGTCCTGTTGAACCACCCCTCTACG
>NC_041388.1:41033864-41040397 GCF_002162155.2 Triticum dicoccoides | reverse complement strand
CCAATCGATCGGCTTCAGTTAGCAGCAGTAGCGAAGGATTCGCTCGATCGGGTTCAATTAACAGCCATCGATCGATCGCTCGGGTTCAGTTAGAGCCCAACGCCTCGCTTGGGTTCAGTTAGAGCCAACGCCTCGCACACACGCGCGTACGTGTATGAGAGAAACAAGCATCGCTCGGCCCCCGACCTCCCACCGTAACCGGGAACTCCCCGAAATTTTCCTCGCCCTTGCTTCTACCACGGTTTTTTCATCATGGACGGCACAAACAATGTCATGCAGCTGCGTCTCCGGCCCGCCTAGGACGAAAAGCCCATTTTCTTTCATGATTTTTTGTCATAGAAGTAGGAGCCCACCACATCTATGATGATATCGGGTTTTGTCACAACTATCGTCATAGAAGTGTCATATGTATGACAGAAAAAATTTCATTCGGCCCAAAATGTCACGAATGTGTCTTTTTTTTGTAGTGCTAGTTTATGCGTTGCTTCGTAAGGGGCTGATTTGGATCCATATGTTTCATGCTATGGTTAGGTTTACCTTAATACTTTTGTTGTAGTTGCGGATGCTTGCAATAGAGGTTAATCATAAGTGGGATGCTTGTCCAAGTAAGGGCAGTACCCAAGCACCGGTCCACCCACATACCAAATTATCAAAGTACCGAACGCGAATCATATGAACGTGATGAAAACTAGCTTGACGATATTCCCATGTGTCCTCGGGAGCGCTTTTCTCTATATAAGAGTTTGTCCAGGCTTGTACTTTGCTACAAAAAGGATCGGGCCACCTTGCTGCACTTTATTTACTTTTGTTACTTGTTGCTCGTTACAAATTATCCTATCAGAAAACTATCTGTTACCACTTATTTCAGTACTTGCAGAGAATACCTTGCTGGAAACCGCTTATCATTTCCTTCTTCTCCTCGTTGGGTTCGACACTCTTACTTATCGAAAGGACTACGATACATCCCCTATACTTGTGGGTCATCAAGACTCTTTTCTGCCGCCGTTGCCGGGGAGTGAAGCGCCTTTGGTAGGTGGAATTTGGTAAGGAAAAATTTATATAGTGTGCTGAAATTTACTGTCACTTGTTACTATGGAAAGTAATACTCCGAGGGGCTTGTTCGGGGTATCTTCATGCCGACCAATAGAGCAAAGAGTTGATCCTCAACCTACTGAACCTACTGAAAATGAAAATGTCTTCTTTGAAATTCCTTCGGGTATGATGGAAAAACTGCTAGCTAATCCCGTTTTAGGAGATGGAACAAAACATCCTGATGAGCATCTAATATATATGGATGAAGTTTGTGGATTATTTAAGCTTGCAGGTGTACCGGGAGATGTTGTTAAGAAGAAGGTCTTCCCTTTATCCTTGAAGGGAGATGCATCGATATGGTATAGGCTATGTGATGATATGGGGTCTTGGAATTACAAACGATTGAAATTGGAATTTCATCACAAGTTTTATCCTATGCATCTTTTTCATCGTGATCGCAATTATATATATAATTTTTGGCCTCGCGAAGGAGAAAGCATCGCTCAAGCTTGGGGGAGGCTTAAATCAATGTTATATTCATGCCCAATCATGAGTTCTCAAGAAAAATGATTATTCAAAAATTTTATGCTCGGCTTTCTGATAGCAATCGCACCATGCTTGATACTTCTTGTGCTGGCTCTTTTATGATGAAGACTATTGAATTTAAATGGGATTTATTGGAAAGAATTAAACGCAACTATGAAGATTGGGACCTCGACGAAGGTAAGGAGTCAGGTATGACACCTAGTTTTGATTATGTTAAATCTTTTATGGATACCGATATTTGCCGTAAATTTAGCACTAAATATGGACTTGACTCTGAGATAGTAGCTTCTTTCTGTGAATCTTTTGCTACTTATGTTGATCTCCCCAAGGAGAAGTGGTTTAAATATCATCCTCCCATAGAAGTAAAAGTAGCTGCACCTATTAAAGTTGAAGAAAAGATTGTCACTTATAATGATCCTATTGTTCCTACTTCTTATGTTGAGAAACCACCTTTTCCTGTTAGGATAAAGGATCATGCTAAAGCTTCAACTGTGGTTCGTAAAAGCAATATTAAAACTTATACACCTCATGAGAAAATTAAAGTTGAACCTGATATTGCTATTGTTAAAGATCTCTTGTCTAATAATATTGATGGGCATGTCATTCATTTCCTTGATGAAGCTGCAAGAATTGCTAAACCTTGTGCTAAAGATAAAAACAGACCGGTGGTAGGCATGCCTGTTATTTCTGTTAAAACAGGAGATCATTGTTATCATGGCTTATGTGATATGGGTGCTAGTGCTAGTGCAATACCTTATTCCTTATACAAAGAAATTATGCATGATATTGCACCTGCTGAGATAGAAGATATTGATGTCACAATTAAACTTGCCAATAGAGATACTATTTCACCAATGGGAATTGTTAGAGATGTTGAAGTCTTGTGTGGGAAAACTAAATATCCTGCTGATTTTCTTGTTCTTGGTTCCCCACAAGATAGCTTTTGTCCCATTATAGTTGGTAGACCTTTCATGAACACTGTTAATGCTACCATAGATTGCAAAAGGGATGTTGTTACTATCGGTTTAGATGATATGACTCATGAATTTAACTTTTCTAAATTTAGTAGACAACAGCGTGAAGAAGAATTACCTAGTAAGGATGAAATTATTGGTCTTGCCTCTATTGCCATACCTCCTAGTGATCCTTTAGAACAATATTTGCTAGACCATGAAAATGATATGTTTATGAATGAAAGAAGGGAAATAGATGAACTATTCTTTAAACAGAAGCCTATTCTGAAAAACAATTTGCATGTTGAAATCCTAGGGGATCCTCCTCCACCCAAGGGTGATCCCGTGTTTGAGCTTAAACCGCTACCTGATACTCTTAAATATGCTTATCTTGATGAGAAAAAGATATATCCTATTATTATTAGTGCTAACCTTTCAGAGCATGAGGAAGAGGGATTATTGAAAACTCTGAAGAAGCACCGTGCTGCTATTGGGTATACTCTTGATGATCTTAAGGGCATTAGTCCCACTTTATGCCAACATAAAATTAATTTGGAAGAAGATGCTAAACCAGTTCATGACCATCAACGACGGCTGAATCCTAAAATGAAAGAAGTAGTAAGAAAGGAAATACTAAAGCTCCTTGAGGCAGGTATAATTTATCCCGTTGCTGATAGTCAGTGGGTAAGTCATGTCCATTGTGCCCCTAAGAAGGGAGGTATTACTATTGTTCCTAATGATAAAGATGAATTGATTCCTCAAGTAATTATTACAAGTTATAGGATGGTAATTGATTTCCGCAAATTAAATAAGGCAACTAAAAAGGATCATTACCCCTTACCTTTTATCGACCAAATGCTAGAAAGATTATCCAAACATACACATTTTTTCTTTCTAGATGGTTATTCTGGTTTCTCTCAAATACCTGTGTCAGCCAAAGATCAATCAAAGACTACTTTTACTTGCCCTTTTGGTACTTTTGCTTATAGACGTATGCCTTTTGGTTTATGTAATGCACCTGCTACCTTTCAAAGATGCATGATGGCTATATTCTCTAACTTTTGTGAAAAGATTTGTGAGGTTTTCATGGACGATTTCTCCATCTATGGATCTTCTTTTGATGATTGCTTGAGCAACATTGATCGAGTTTTGCAGAGATGTGAAGAAACTAATCTTGTCTTGAATTGGGAAAAGTGCCACTTTATGGTTAATGAAGGTATTGTCTTGGGGCACAAAGTTTTTGAAAGTGGTATTGAAGTTGATAAAGCGAAGGTTGATGCTATTGAGAAGATGCCATGTCCCAAGGACATCAAAGGTATAAGAAGTTTCCTTTGTCACACTGGATTTTATAGGAGGTTCATTGTCAGGACCGGATTTTCGGGACATTAATTTCCCAGAAAATGGCCCTTGTGCTCACCAGCCCCAGGATTACTGTTAGCTGATGAGGCACCAACTTGATACAGAAACTCTAAGCAAAGTACATCATATGTAGTACAAGACCATTCTGGCCTATGAGTACAACAAAATGGTTTCTAATGGTTGATGGCGGAAGCGGTTTGCGGATCACCAGCGTCTATGGGACTCCATTTCCCACAGGAACAACTGACCAGGATAATTCCTATCTTCGCGAGGCTGCTATCTCCATTTGCGTAGGTTCCGGGGCTGTCATCGCAACACTCCTCTCCATGCAAGAAATCTGGCCAAGACAATAGCCGGGGACAAGCTAGTGAGTACTTGTACTCGCAAACATTGTGAACACGGGTATAATATAACGCATGAATAAACATGCTCTGAAATTTTCTATGATCACAACATCAGTCATAAAAATAAACCATAATGCATGCAAGCAGGTTATTCATGTCAAATATGACTAGGCAATCAGAGAGTAGAAATAGAATGCACCGATCGGGTGTCTGAAGCGACGCCTCGAAAGGATAATAATGTAAAGCATGCCTCAGTTGGGCGTCTGAGTGACACCTCATAAAGGGCTTATATATGAAAGATGTAACAAGCATGCCACAGTCGGGCGTCTGGGCGACACCACATAAAGGGCTTATAAGTAATTGAAATAACAAGCAGGCCACAGTCGGGCGTCTGAGCGACACCACATAAAGGGCTTATAAGTAATTTAAATAACAAACATGCCACAGTCGGGCGTCTGAGCGACACCACATAAAGGGCTTATATAAGAATAATCACAAATCACATTGAATATCCGCGAGGTAGAACCGTCCCAGGGTTACTCAATAATTCAAATAATACAAATGGTTAGTCCACAATAATAATAACCATAATCATCACATGTCATAGCTCATAATCAATGTTCTGGTTTATTAGTTTTTCCTCCGAAGACCGACACTAAGACCGACACTTGACCCATCCCAGACTGTAGTCCTTAACCATGGACACGGCTATTTGAATAGGTATAATCTCTGCAGAGGGTGTACTCTTTACCCACGAGTAACGGATTTCTTTAGTCCACCGGGACTAATTCCGTCTACGGTCTTTTGATTGAAAACACACCTGACCGCACACACCAGCCTAACTCACCGGTGTCTGGAATCACCCTTGACACCTGTTAAGCAAAACTCTAAGTGGGGAGGCTACAACCTCGACTAGCATGGGATCACAAAATTTATACCGCGCGCAAACTAGGGGAGCTACCCCTTCGGCTACAACCGAAAACACCCATGCCCCCGGACTAGGTGGCATGCCTACCGGATGCCTCCGGTATCTTCCACCATGGCCTCTCTGTACGGTGTGTGCTAGGAAAGGGGTTGACAACTTACTGAACCGTACCCTACCTATGGCAGGGACAAGTGGTAGCACGAAACAAGTATGGGGGTTACCGGAACAAGACTCGATCTATGGCCGACTCAGGAGGTTTAAATATTCCCTGCACGGTTAGCATAACAATTATGTTTCAGCCAACAAACACAATCACCACTCATCATGCCTCACTATGCCGTACCGGACACAACCGTCTCGAAGAACACTGGAGACAAGCTCGTGTCTACCCAAGACAGAGACTTTCCTGGCTTCCTTCCGATAGGCACGAAAAGCATACGAGGGTAATCGCTATCAACTTATCAAATTTTCCATAGCACGGGGTCATCAATATGCACTTATGAGTAGGGTCATATCATCACATAAAGTAACGAAAACTCCGAGACAAGGTGGTGTTGTACTGGGTCAAACAACACACGATAATATTATGCCAGGGTTCAAAAATGCTTGCCTTCAAGGTGTGGAGAGGTGAGGTGCCCTCCAAAACTTTTGCAAGTTATAATCTCCCCTCCAAATTCCTATTTAAAAAAAATATTCAAATAACGCATACTTTAAAAACAGTACAAAAAGTTGTCCCAATTATTTTTGAAATAAATCTTAAAATAAACTGGGTGAAATTTGAGAGAGGTAGGAAAAAGAATCAACTCATTTGGAGTTTTATTTTAAAAGATATGTCCAGTCAAAGTTTAGTCAAATTTCTGTTTTTAAAATAAAAACAGAAAAAGGAAACGGTTCGAAAGGGAAATACGCTTTCGAGGTAGAGGAGACGTACTATGGGTTTTACGCCTCCACTTACGCCAGCGTGGACCGGCTCGTGGTCACTGACAGTGGGTCCCTTGGGCCCACTGGTCAGGTTTGACCAGTCCCCCCCGCCTCCTTCCTCCTCTGGCCGAACAGAGGCGGGGCTCCGGTGATCGACGCCGGCGATTGGCGGCTCCTCGCGGGCTTCGGAGGGCAGGGATGGATCCGCCAGCCCAGGGTGGTCCTCCCTGTGGTTGTTGGGTCGGCGGGGGTGGAGGGAGTCGCCGGCGGCGAGCTTCGCGGTAGAGGAGGCTTCGGTGGATTTAGGGGCTCGGGCTACGGTGGTTCCTGGCCGCGTTTGAGAGGCTGGGCAGCTCCGCACGATCAAGTGGAGTCGAACGGTGGTGCTGGAAGAGTGGGGGAGGCTCTATTGGCGACGCACGGCACCGGAGCGTGGCGGCGGCCGCACTGATC
>NC_041388.1:41026116-41033253 GCF_002162155.2 Triticum dicoccoides | reverse complement strand
CGATTTGCTGGCTGTGGGGGCTCCATGGGGATGGCCTGAGGCTGCCTGAGTGGCTGGACGAGCTCGGGGGCCCTTCTTATAGGCGACCGAGGTTAGTTCTTCAGCGGCCGTGGATAGGATCGACGGCGAACCGCCATTCTGTAGTTGCAGGGCGACGTGGCGGTGACGTGCGCTAGGGGACGAGCTTGCAGATAAGCTTGAGCTGCTCCAGGGGGCAGCTGGCGAGCGAGGGTGGCTCGGGCGGCACCATCCGCGGCAGAGGCTGCTGTGGCCGGCCGCTAGCTGCCGTGGCCGACCTGACGGCGGCGCTGTAGGGCTCCAGGGACGACTCTGTGGCGAGGGAGGGGGCGAGCGTGTTGGCTACGAGTGGGGAGAGGCCATAACGGGCATGGGGAGGCCGTAGTGCAACGCGGCGACTCGGTGCACGCGCGTGCAAAACGTGCGCTCTGGGCGCGCCTAGTGCACGCACGCTGCGTGTTCGGCATAATGCCAGGGCATGCTAGGAGGCTGTGGTGAGGTTGGGGATTAATAGGTCGTGGTTAGTGTCATCTAGGAGCTTAGTGGACATGCTAGTTTATCCAGAGGTGCAAGGTCACAGTGCAAAGACAAAAATCATGCCAAAACTATCCATGCCCTCAAGGTGTTTGACAAAATGCCAATGTCATCTAGGTAACTCTTGGGGTGGCCAAAAACTCCAGATCAGTGCCTCTCTAGATGTAGGTGATGATGGCAAGGTCATTTGGGCAAAGCCAGAAACTTGCTAATGCAAGTTTTGTAAATCTTCAGTTTTGGACAAAAAGAAAAAGGCCTCATTGCATTTACTTAAAATCCTCCAATGGGTCCACTCTCCTGGACTTAAGGGTTTTGTAGGGTGGGTTATAAGCAGGAGAAAGCTCAAGGGCACTAGAGCAAAATAAAATAGGGTTGCAGTAGAAAAAACCAAACTGGACCAGAAAGAAGATGAGGTTGATTCACTCAAATTTTTCAAAGAACATCACTGGGTTTTTGCATAAAGTTGAATTATATGCTACCACTAACATCCCATAATTTTGGTGGAAGCTTTAAAGAAATATTTAAATAGATTGTAGTGAAAAATTGCCAACTGGACCAGTTTTGAAAACTTGGGCTAAAGTTCAAAATATCCAATGAATTAAATATATTTTTGCATAAAAGTGATTTAAAAACATCACATGACATCCCAAAATTTTGGTTGGAATTTTAAATAAATTTATCAAAGGTTGTAGTGCAAATAGAGCTCCAAAATTTAAGAAAAATCACTTTTAAGGAATAAAGCTCAGAGAGAAATAATTATGCAAATAAATCCACTGATAATAGAAATGTTTTTCTTGAGGGAAAAGGCAAGTCCAATAATACATTTGGAAAGTTTTCACTTGGGGTAAAAACTCCATAAAAATCAAAGAAAGGAGTGGTTCTGGAATCAAGGGAAAACCAGAAAATCAAAAATTTAATTTCCTGGCAAAATTTTAATAGACAAATCATTTTTAAATTTTTGGGGTGTCAAACCACTACCCCCCTTAAGAAAAATCTCGTCCTCGAGATTTGCTAAAAGCTGTTTTTTTAAATACTCTTACAAAAAAAACCACTGTACTATGCAATAAAATGTGGCTACAGTGAGAGGGCAATAAGTGGTGTAAAACTACAGTGTGGAACACTGGCGTTGCATGGAAAAATCCACGGTTAGGGGGAAAACGAGAGATTTCTCCGTTGGATACAGTAAATTTAGAATAAATTCTAAATTCTAAAATACGCTGGCCGTACCCGAGGGCACAGTGCTCTCTCTGGCTGACAGGTGGACCCGGGGCCCACGGTCAGCCTCTTCTTCCTCCTCTAGTTCTCTCTTCTTCCTCTCTCCCGTGCGCTTTCCCACGCTTTCTCCACCAGTGACGTCTAGCGTGTAGGGCATCTAGGCCGTACTACGGTAGTGCGCGGCGTGCTAGCTGCCGGCGTAGCGTGCACTCACCTCGCGGGCCAGCGCGCTATCAGCACTGCTCGCGGATTCACCTCCGAACACCGGCGATCGGGCGACTAGCGGCGCTGGTGGACTTCGCCCATCGTACACCGATCTCGAGCTATAAAATGGCCGAGGTGCTTCTCTCTTCTTCCTCACACCTGGCCTCACTTCTCCTTCTCCTTCTTCGTCCTCCATTTCCGTTTACAAAAGCTCGAGACGAGGCTCTAATGGCGGGGGTGGTGCCGGACTGGTACATGATCCTAGTGTGCGGAGGGCTGGCGGCATTGTTGGGGTTCTCCGTGCTCCTGTGCGTGATGATCCTTGATGATCGTCGTGATGCTGCCGCTCGAGTGTTGGCTCTCCGCTGTAGTGGTGATCACGAGGATTAGGTGTGGTGTCGGGTGCTAACTGTTGTCTGTGTGCTGGAGGTAACGTGCACCCGGATGATTACCCACTAATCTCTCCTTCAGAGACTGTGGTGTGCTAGGGAGGTGATCAGTTAGATGTAACACGGTTACGAGGTTTCACAAGCAGTGTATGTGTTCGAGTGGTTGTGGTTGTGAGTCTGCTGCCGTGGTGCTGCGTGAATAAAAATCCATGTCGCGACGAGATATACGCTGCAGCAACTCAGGGAAAAGAAATCTCAATTCGGGATTTATTGCGAGTGAAAATTAGTTAAATCAATAGCAGTAAAAACCACTCATATTGATTGAAACCAAATAACGTATCCGCCGCACAAACTCAGGATACCACGCATAAGTTACAACACAAAAATAATTGCTGGAACAATAAACATAGCGGTGACGTCTAGAATGAAAACGGTAACTGGACGGGGTCCCGAGAAAACGTCTCTGGCACTGGGACACACTCCTCTTCTCTCGGGGGAAGCGGATTGACTATCGATGAATACGTCTCTCCTGGTCGGGCCTCAGTGGTCTGCCGATGGCGATCTGAGGATTTAAATCAGCGAGGCTCTGGAGATAGCCCATTACTCGCTGGGTCAAACATTCTTGAGCGATGACATACTGGACAAGGTTGGCCAGTACTGGGTCTCTCTCAATTCGTCCATCGGGAAAGGATGCTACTTCTCCGGGTGCAGCACGGCTTGGAAAGTAATAATACCCTCGTTCGCTGGCATAAGGTACCGCGAATCGAAGGCGAACAAGTGCTTCATGTGCAGCAGCTTCTATGGCCATTTGCAGAGTCGGCATAGATTTCCCCAGGAAGGAGACTTCCGTTGGGTCTTGGTTTGAGTTTACGGGAGGGATGTGCACTATTGCCCAATATTTTGAGGTGGATGAGGTGATCCTCGATTTGAGCAGCTCGTACTAGGGTGGCTGGGTAGAACCCATAGTACTGCAGGTAAAGTCCCACAATATTTTAACAAAACTCCCCGGGGTTGCATATGGGGTTCTTAGATAAATGCTAGGGCTCGGCATGGCAAGAAATGCTTGAGAGGGTGGTGCACAAGGTGAGGGGTACTTGGCAAGGTCACGAGGTGGCCTTTTATATAGCAACTGGGCTGGGTTATTTACCGCGGTGAGGGGTACTAGTTTGTCGGTCCTGCTCTCATGGGGTCGGGGTCCAGGCCACAGATACACACATCTCACAAAAGTGATGTGTTACTGTGGGTGCCGTCGGGGTTGGTTTTTGGTAGCTACACCCGGAATTAAAAATGCAACTATACATCAACATACTTAGGCACAACTACTATTTAAAATAGGGGCGCACATGCAGACAACATTGTGGCGATACAAGATCACACAATTTACAGGGTGTGGACATACTAAGACTCGGTACTACTCGAGTGACTTAGTCCACCTCATTTATATCTAAGCGAGCGTGCCTTGTGGTTGTCGAGGCTTCTCCATGGGTTTCACCGTTGGAGTTAGCTGCAGGGGGTTGAAGAACTGCAGGGTCGGGGTAGCGATGATGACCATCGCGGGGATTGTTGGCCACAATCCTGTTGGAGCGTGTTCCCAAAAGGCGACGAAGCACATCTAGGGTCATCAAAGCACCTTGGTCGATGGCTGGGGCTGACCTCAAGGTCTTGATCGGTTGTCCGAACAACACAACTGGGTTGTCGGCATCGGGCTTATCTTCTCTTCTTGCTGGGGCTCGGCGGATCAGTTCTCCTCGAGCTGCGATCAGATCAATGGTGATTTGATCGAACAGTCCCTCTAGTGCACTTACATAGCGCACCAGATGCAATAATCCAGGATCCGTCTCATGATCTCCGTTGGCAACTTGGGGTGGTCTACCATACCCGTCACGGCTGGGGTAGTAGTAGAACGAGCGACAGTTAACTCTGGGCGACAAGTGCCGGAGTTGAACTATAGCTTCTCGAGCAACTAGTTGGATGGCTTGTGGTTCAAAGGAAGTTGTCCTTCTGGTGAACCTGTAGGGGCGTTCTGGCCATAGACCCCTACCATAGACGTGCACAGTGGCCCAAAATTGACGGCTCTCACCACTCATGGACCCCTGGTACACAACATATTCTGGGGGTTCTTCTAACGCGAAGGCACAGCGGGTGAGGTTTGCTAGCACGGTCACAAAACCTCCAAGGTTGGTTGCTGTGGTCTTATTGTGAACAATGGGTCTAGGCATTATAGCTCGGTTTGGGGTAGAGGCGGTGTTGTGCTGGGTTGAGGCTAGCGTGCCCTTTTTATAGAAAAAGGGGACGGAGTCTTCCTTCGCACGCTTGTGAAAAAGACTATTTAGGGGCCGGTCACTAGCGCGAGATCGACAGGCTAGGCTGATAGGTTGGGCACCGACTGCCAAAAGGTGTCAGGTCACTGTGTGGCTATCTTACACGAGAAGCTTGGCTGGGGTTTGGTTAAGGTCTGGTGGGTTGGTTAACCTAGGTTTATCGACCTGGCTAAGATAAGATTAGCCAATGGTCAGCCTGGCTCTGATACCAAGTTTGTCAGGACCGGATTTTCGGGACATTAATTTCCCAGAAAATGGTCCTTGTGCTCACTAGCCCCAGGATTATTGTTAGCTGATGAGGCACCAACTTGATACAGAAACTCCAAGCAAAGTACATCATATGTAGTACAAGACCATTCTGGCCTATGAGTACAACAAAATGGTTTCTAATGGTTGATGGCGGAAGCGGTTTGCGGATCACCAGCGTCTATAGGACTCCATTTCCCACAGGAACAGCTGACCAGGATAATTCCTATCTTCGCGAGGCTGCTATCTCCATTTGCGTAGGTTCCGGGGCTGTCATCGCAATGCTCCTCTCCACGCAAGAAATCTGGCCAAGACAATAGCCAGGGACAAGCCAGGGAGTACTTTTGAATGTACTCGCAAACATTGTGAACACGGGTATAATATAACGCATGAATAAACATGCTCTGAAATTTTCTATGATCACAACATCAGTCATAAAAATAAACCGTGATGCATGCAAGCAGGTTATTCATGTCAAATATGACTATGCAATCAGAGAGTAGAAATAGAATGCATCGATCGGGTGTCTGAAGCGACGCCTCGAAAGGATAATAATGTAAAGCATGCCTCAGTCGGGCGTCTGAGCGACACCTCATAAAGGGCTTATATATGAAAGATGTAACAAGCATGCCACAGTCGGGTGTCTGGGCGACACCACATAAAGGGCTTATAAGTAATTGAAATAACAAGCAGGCCACAGTCGGGCGTCTGAGCGACACCACATAAAGGGCTTATAAGTAATTTAAATAACAAACATACCATAGTCGGGCGTCTGAGTGACACCACATAAAGGGCTTATATAAGAATAATCACAAATCACATTGAATATCCGCGAGGTACAACGGTCCCAGGGATACTCAATAATTCAAATAATACAAATGGTTAGTCCACAATAATAATAACCATAATCATCACATGTCATAGGTCATAATCAATGTTCTGGTTTAGTAGTTTTTCCTCCGAAGACCGACACTAAGACCGACACTTGACCCATCCCAGACTGTAGTCCTTAACCATGGACACGGCTATTCGAATAGGTATAATCTCTGCAGAGGGTGTACTCTTTACCCATGAGTAACGGATTTCTTTAGTCCACCGGGACTAATTCCGTCTACGGTCTTTTGATTGAAAACACACCTGACCGCACACACCAGCCTAACTCACCGGTGTCTGGAATCACCCTTGACACCTGTTAAGCAAAACTCTAAGTGGGGAAGCTACAACCTCGACTAGCATGGGATCACAAAATTTATACCACGCGCAAACTAGGGGAGCGACCCCTTCGGCTACAACTGAAAGCACCCATGCCCCCGGAATAGGTGGCATGCCTACTGGATGCCTCCGGTATCTTCCACCATGGCCTCTCTGTACGGTGTGTGCTAGGAAAGGGGTTGACAACTTACTGAACCGTACCCTAGCTATGGCAGGGACAAGTGGTAGCACGAAACAAGTATGGGGGTTACCGGAACAAGACTCCATCTATGGCCGACTCAGGAGGTTTAAGTATTCCCTGCACGGTTAGCATAACAATTATGTTTCAGCCAACAAACACAATCACCACTCATCATGCCTCACTATGTCGTACCGGACACAACCATCTCAACGAAGACTGGAGACAAGCTCGTGTCTGCCCAAGACAGAGACTTTCCAGGCTTCCTTCCGATAGGCACGAAAAGCATACGAGGGTAATCGCTATCAACATATCAAATTTTCCATAGCACGGGGTCATCAATATGCACTTATGAGTAGGGTCATATCATCACATAAAGTAACGAAAACTCCGAGACAAGGTGGTGTTGTACTGGGTCAAACAACACACGATAATATTATGCGAGGGTTCAAAAATGCTTGCCTTCAAGGTGTGGAGAGGTGAGGTGCCCTCCAAAACTTTTGCAAGTTATAATCTCCCCTCCAAATTCCCATTTAAAAGAAATATTCAAATAACACATACTTTAAAAACAGTACAAAAAGTTGTCCCAATTATTTTTGAAATAAATCTTAAAATAAACTAGGTGAAATTTGAGAGAGGTAGGAAAAAGAATCAACTCATTTGGAGTTTTATTTTAAAAGATATGTCCAGTCAAAGTTTAGTCAAATTTCTGTTTTTAAAATAAAAACAGAAAAAGAAAACGATTCGAAAGGGAAATACGCTTTCGAGGTAGAGGAGACGTACTATGGGTTTTACGCCTCCACTTTACGCCAGCATGGAC
>NC_041388.1:41016876-41025656 GCF_002162155.2 Triticum dicoccoides | reverse complement strand
CTCCTTCCTCCTCTGGCCGAACAGAGGCGGGGCTCCGGCGATCGACGTTGGCGATTAGCGGCTCCTAGCGGGCTCCGGAGGGCAGGGATGGATCCGCCAGCCCAGGGCGGTCCTCCCTGTGGTTGTTGGGTCGGCGGGGGTGGAGGGAGTCATCGGCGGCGAGCTTCACGGCGGAGGAAGCTTCGGTGGATTTAGGGGCTCGGGCTACGGTGGTTCCTGGCCGCGTTTGAGAGGCTGGGTAGCTCCGCACAATCAAGTGGAGTCGAACGGTGGTGCTGGAAGAGTGGGGGAGGCTCTGCTGGTGATGGACGGCACCGGAGCGTGGCGGCGGCCGCACTGTTCGGAGACGAGGAACAAGACTTCCCCCCGACGATTTGCTGGCTGTGGGGGCTCCATGGGGATGGCCTGAGGCTGCCTGAGTGGCTGGACGAGCTCGGGGGCCCTTCTTATAGGAGATCGAGGTCGGTTCTGCGGCGGCCGTGGAAAGGATCGACGGCAAGCCACCGTTCTGTAGTTGCAGGGCGACGTGGCGGCGACGTGCACTAGGGGACGAGCTTACGGATAAGCTTGAGCTGCTCCAGGGGGCAGCTGGCGAACGAGGGTGGCTCGAGTGGCGCCGTCCGTGGTAGAGGCTGCTGTGGCCGGCCGCTAGCTGCCGTGGCCGACCTGACGGCGGCGCTGTAGGGCTCCAGGGACGACTCTGCGGCGAGGGAGGGGGCGGGCGTTTTGGCTGCGAGTGGGGAGAGGCCAGAGCGGGCGCGGGGAGGCAGCAGTGCGACGCGGTGACTCGGTGCGCGGGCATGCAAAACGTGCGCTCTAGGCGCGCCCAGCGCATGCACGCTGCGTGTTCGGCATAATGCCAGGGCATGCTAGGAGGCTGTGGTGAGGTTGGGGATTAACAAGTCGTGGTTAGTGTCATCTAGCAGCTTAGTGGACATGCTAGTTTGTCCAGAGGTGCAAGGTCACAGTGCAAAGACAAAAATCATGCCAAAACTGTCCATGCCTCAAGGTGTTTGACAGAATGCCAATGTCATCTAGGCAACTCTTGGGGTGGCCAAAAACTCCAGATCAGTGCCTCTCTAGATGTAGGTGATGATGGCAAGGTCATTTGGGCAAAACCAGAAACTTGCTAATGCAAGCTTTGTAAATCTTCAGTTTTGGACAGAAAGAAAAAGGCCTCATTGCATTTACTTAAAATCCTCCAATGGGTCCACTCTCCTGGACTTAAGGATTTTGTAGGGTGGGTTATAAGCAGGAGAAAGCTCAAGGGCACTAGACCAAAATAAAATAGGGTTGCAGTAGAAAAAGCCAAACTAGACCAGAAAGAAGATGAGGATGATTCACTCAAATTTTTCAAAGAACATCACTGGGTTTTTGCATAAAGTTGAATTATATGCTACCACTAACATCCCATAATTTTGGTGGAAGCTTTAAAAAAATATTTAAGTAGGTTGTAGTGAAAAATTGCCAACTGGACCAGTTTTGAAAACTTGGGCTAAAGTTCAAAATATCCAATGAATGAAATATATTTTTGCATAAAAGTGATTTAAAAACATCACATGACATCCCCAAATTTTGGTTGGAATTTTAAATAAATTTATCAAAGGGTTGTAGTGCAAATAGAGCTCCAAAATTTAAGGAAAGTCACTTTTAAGGAATAAAGCTCAGAGAGAAATAATTATGCAAATAAATCCACTGATAATAGAAATGTTTTTCTTGAGGGAAAAGGCAAGTCCAATAATACATTTGGAAAGTTTTTACTTGGGGTAAAAACTCCATAAAAATCAAAGAAAGGAGTGGTTCTGGAATCAAGGAAAAATCAGAAAATGAAAATTTTAATTTTCTGGCAAAATTTTAATAGACAAATCATGTTTAAATTTTTGGGGTGTCACATTCATTAAGGACTTCTCAAAAATTTCTCGGCCTCTAACTAATTTATTACAAAAAGACATACCATTTGTTTTTTATGATGATTGTGCAGAAGCATTTGAAATACTTAAGAAATCATTGATCTCTGCACCCATTGTTCAGCCACCTGATTGGAATTTACCCTTTGAAATTATGTGTGATGCTAGTGATTACATTGTAGGTGCTGTTCTAGGACAAAGAGTTGATAAGAAATTAAATGTTATTCAATATGCTAGTAAAACCCTAGACAATGCTCAAAGAAATTATGCTACTACTGAAAAAGAATTCTTAGCGGTTGTATTTGCTTGTGATAAGTTCAGACCTTATATTGTTGATTCTAAAGTAACTATTCACACTGATCATGCTGCTATTAAATATCTTATGGAAAATAAAGATGCTAAACCTAGACTTATTAGATGGGTTCTCTTGCTACAAGAATTTGATTTGCATATTGTTGATAGAAAGGGAGCTGATAACCCCGTTGCAGACAACTTATCTAGGTTACAAAATGTGCTTGATGACCCACTTCCTATTGATGATAGCTTTCCTGATGAGCAATTAAATGCCATAAATGCTTCTCATACTGCTCGATGGTATGCTCATTATGCTAATTACATTGTTGCTAAGTTTATACCACCTAGTTTCACATACCAGCAAAAGAAAAGTTCTTCTATGATTTGAGGCATTACTTTTGGGATGACCCACATCTTTATAAAGAAGGAGTAGATGGTGTTATTAGACATTGTGTACCTGAGCATGAACAGGAACAGATCCTACGCAAGTGTCACTCCGAAGCTTATGGAGGACACCATGCTGGAGATAGAACTGCACATAAGGCATGCAATCTGGTTTTTATTGGCTTCAAGGACGCCCGTAAGTTTGTCCTATCTTGTGATGAATGTAAAAGAATTGGTAATATTAGTAGATGTCAAGAAATGCCTATGAATTATTCACTCGTTATATAACCATTTGACGTTTGGGGCTTTGACTATATGGGACCTTTTCCTTCCTCTAATGGATATACACATATTTTAGTTGTTGTTGATTACGTTACTAAGTGGGTAGAAGCTATTCCAACTAGTACTGCTGATCATAACACTTCTATTAAAATGCTTAAAGAAGTTATTTTTCCAAGATTTGGAGTCCCTAGATATTTAATGACTGATGGTGGTTCACATTTTATTCATGGTGCTTTCCATAAAATGCTTGCTAAATATGATGTTAATCATACTATTGCATCTCCTTGTGAGCCACAGTCTAGTGGTCAAGTAGAATTGAGTAATAGAGAGCTCAAATTAATTTTGCAAAAGACTGTTAATAGATCTAGAAAGAATTGGTCCAAGAAACTTGATGATGCATTATGGGCCTATAGAACTGCATATAAAAATCCTATGGGTATGTCTCCGTATAAAATGGTTTATGGAAAAGCATGCCACTTTCCTCTCGAACTAGAACACAAGGCATATTGGGCCATTAAAGAACTCAATTATGATTTTAAACTTGCCGATGAGAAGAGGCTATTTGATATTAGCTCGCTTGATGAATGGAGAACCCAAGCCTATGAAAATGCCAAGTTGTTTAAAGAAAAAGTTAAAAGATGGGATGACAAAAGAATACAAAAGCGTGAGTTTAATGTAGGTGATTATGTATTGCTATACAACTCTCGTTTAAGATTTTTTTTTGCAGGAAAACTTCTCTCTAAGTGGGATGGTCCTTACGTTATCGAGGAGGTCTATCGTTCCAGTGCCATAAAAATCAAAAACTTCGAAGGCACAAATCCGAAGGTGGTGAACGGTCAAAGACTCAAACAATATATCTCAGGTAATCCCATAAATGTTGAAACCAATATTATTGAAACCGTAACCTCGGAGGAATACATAAGGGACACTTTCCGGAACGTTTCAGACTCCGAAAAGAATAGGTATGAGGTACGGTAAGTAAACCGAGTCCAAAACAGTTTTAAGGCAATATTTCTCCTTTTTGGAATATTTAGAAAATTAGAAAAATAAGTAGTAGTCCGGGAAGGACACGAGGGCTCCAAGAGGGTGGAGGGCGCGCCCTACCCTACTGGGCGCGCCCCCGTACCTCGTGAGCACCTCGTGTGCTCTCCGGACTCCGTTTTCTTACACAACACGTATTTTGGTCGGTAAAAATTCATTATATAATCTCCTGGGGTTTTTGACTCCCGTATCACGCAATTTTCATCTGTTTGTGTTTCAAGTTGTTGCTGCTGCAGATTAGAGCAAGATGTATTCGCAAGAGTCAGTCGGGGAGAGTCGGGTGTCTCATTCGGCACCAAGATCAATGACAAACAACAATGTTGACCTCTTTGGGCCAGCTATGGAGGAAGAGATGGAGGCTGACTTGAAGAGGATAGATGCCATGGAAGAGGATCAAGAAGTCACTTCCCGCTTCTGAGCTGGATTCACAATGGGAGAACTGCAGAGCTCGGCTATTCCAAACTCGGTTATCCCTTCAAATGATAGATTTCTTTCTTATGAGAATATGAAAAAGAGTGTCACTGGTTCTCCCGCAGCTATGCAGCACCCTTGGGTGCAGGGAGCTTTGGCTATTACAGGAAAACTCCGAAAGGAAATAATGGACCTCAAGCAGCAAGTCAATAAGCTAGAGGAGGAGAATCGTATCCTAAGGGGCATCATCGCCAAGAATATCACATCACCACCCCCGAAAAGAGAAACATAATCACATGGGTATGGGCACTCCCCTTGGTAACTGCCAAGCTTGGGGGAGTGCCCCGGTATCTTATCACCATCACTTTTATCTTTACCGTTTTTCTTAGTTCAATCCTTTTGGTAATATCTTGATCTAGTAGAATAAAAGCTCTTAGTATGATCTAGTTGTGAGTTTTGCTTTATAATCCTTCTATGTAATCGAGTCCGTGAGCTATATAATAAAGATTAGTGTTGAGTCAAGGGCTTGATTATTTTTCCATGATCCTAAGTGAATAAAAGAAAAGAGAAAGAATAGAAAGAAACAAAGAGATCATGTGGATCTTATGGAGAGTAATGAGCTCACATAGAAAAAGTATGATGAATAATAGTTGTTGAGAGTTGACAAACATAGTTTTGGTCATCGTTGCAATTAATAGGAAGTAATAAAGAAAGGGAGGTCTTCACATATAAATATACTATCTTGGACATCTTTTGTGATTGTGAGCACTCATTAAAATATAACCTGCTAAAGAGTTGACGTTGGACAAGGAAGACAACGTAATGGGTTATGTTTTCTTACATCTGAGATAAATTATATTGTCTTGGATCCTCCAACATGTTGAGCTTCCCTTTCCCCCTCGTGCTAGCCAAATTCATCACACCAAGTAGAGATACTACTTGTGCTTCCAAATACTCTTAAACCAGTTTTGCCATCAGAGTCCACCATACCTACGTATGGATTGAGTAAGATCCTCTAAGTAAGTTGTCATCAGTGTAAGCAATAAAAATTGCTCTCTAAATATGTATGACTTATTAGTGTGGGAGAAAATAAGCTTTATATGATCGTGTGATATGGAAGAAATAAAGGCGATAGACTGCATAATAAAGGTCCATATCACAAGTGGCAATATAAAGTGACGTTATTTCGCATTAAGATTTTGTGCATCCAACCATAAAAGCGCATCACAACCTCTGCTTCCCTCCGCGAAGGGCCTATCTTTTACTTTTATCTCCTACCTTGAGTAAGAGTCATGGTGATCTTCACCCTTCCTTTTTACATTTTATCCTTAGGCAAGCACGGTATGTTGGAAAGATCCTAGTATATATGGCTAATTGGATGTGAGTTTTCATGAACTATTATTGTTGACATTACCCTTGAGGTAAAACGTTGGGAGGCAAAACTATAAGCCCCTATCTTTCTCTATGTCCGATTAAAACTCCATACCCGTAAGTATTGCGTGAGTGTCAGCAATTGTGAAAGATTATATGATAGTTGAGTATGTAGACTTGCTGAAAAGCTCTTATACATTGACTCTTTCCTATGTTATGATAAATTGCAATTGCTCCAATGACTGAGATTATAGTTTGTTAGTTTTCAATGAATTTTATGATTCATACTTGAAATTGTGATTGAATTATTGCTCTAGCATAAGGGATTATATGACAAGAATTATATAAGTTGTTGTCCTAAGAATGATCATGTTGCCCTCATGTCCGTATTTTAATTTTATCGACACCTCTATCTCTAAACATGTGGACATGTTTTTCGATTTTGGCTTTCGCTTGAGGACAAGCGAGGTCTAAGCTTGGGGGGTTGATACGTCCATTTTGCATCATGCTTTTATATCAATATTTATTGCATTATGGGTTGTTATTACACATTATGTCACAATACTTATGCATATTCTCTCTTATTTTACAAGGTTTACATAAAGAGGGAGAATGCCGGCAGCTGGGATTCTGGGCTAGAAAAGGGGCAAATATTAGATACCTATTCTGCACAGCTCCAAAAGTCCTGAAACTTCACGGAAGACGTTTTCAGAATATATAAAAAATTCTCAGCGGAAGAGATTCACCAGGGGGGCCACACCCTGCCCACAAGGGTGGGGGCGCGCCCCCCTACCTCGTGGGCCCCCTGGTGGCCCTCCAGTGGCCATCTTCTGCTATATGAAGTCTTTCGATGGGAAAAATAAGAAGGCATCTTCTTGGACGAAACTCCGCCGCCACGAGGCGGAACCTTGGCGGAACCAATCTAGGGCTCTGGCGGAGCTGTTCTGCCGGGGAAACATCCCTCCCGAAGGGGGAAATCATCGCCATCGTTATCACCAACACTCCTCTCATCAGGAGAGGGCAATCTCCATCAACATCTTCATCAGCACCATCTCCTCTCAAAACCCTAGTTCATCTCTTGTATCCAATTCTTGTCTCCAAGTCCGGGATTGGTGCTAGTAGGTTGCTAGTAATGTTAATTACTCCTTGTAGTTGATGCTAGTTGGTTTAATTGGTGGAAGATCATATGTTCATATCCTATAGGCATATTAATACCCCTCTGATTATGAACATGTTTATGCTTTGTGAGTAGTTACGTTTGTTCCTGAGGACATGGGAGAAGTCTTGCTATTAGTAGTCATGTGAATTTGGTATTTGTTCGATATTTTGATGAGATGTATGTTGTCTCTCCTCTAGTGGTGTTATGTGAACATCGACTACATGACACTTCACCATTATTTGGGCCTAGAGGAAGGCATTGGGAAGTAATAAGTAGATCATGGGTTGCTAGAGTGATAGAAGCTTAAACCCTAGTTTATGCGTTGCTTCGTAAGGGGCTGATTTGGATCCATATGTTTCATGCTATGGTTAGGTTTACCTTAATACTTTTGTTGTAGTTGCGGATGCTTGCAATAGAGGTTAATCATAAGTGGGATGCTTGTCCAAGTAAGGGCAGTACCCAAGCACCGGTCCACCCACATACCAAATTATCAAAGTACCGAACGCGAATCATATGAGTGTGATGAAAACTAGCTTGACGATATTCCCATGTGTCCTTGGGAGCGCTTTTCTCTATATAAGAGTTTGTCTAGGCTTGTCCTTTGCTACTAAAAGGATTGGGCCACCTTGCTGCACTTTATTTACTTTTGTTACTTGTTGCTCGTTACAAATTATCCTATCACAAAACTATCTGTTACCACTTATTTCAGTACTTGCAGAGAATACCTTGCTGGAAACCGCTTATCATTTCCTTCTGCTCCTCATTGGGTTCGACACTCTTACTTATCGAAAGGACTACGATAGATCCCCTATACTTGTGGGTCATCAACCCTCGACCCCTGCACGACCCTTGACCCTCGACCGCTCGGCAATCCACGACCCTCTACCCTAGTTCCCGACCCTCGACTCCCTCATCTCATGTTTGTCTAGTGTCAAAGGATTCAACAAAACCATGTCTTCATCATTAGGCGAAAGTAACAGGTGCATGATGGTACCAAGTTCTGCAAAGTTGTTCTGGAACGGAGTCGATAATTTGCTTTTTGGTACAAAGTTCAGCAAGAGCCTTCCGAATATCACTATTTGGAAGGCCTTTGCTAAAATTTGTACCAAAAGGCAAATTATCCTATCCGGGACTCCGTTCCAGAATAACTTTGCAGAACTTCGTACCATCATGCCCCGGTTACTTCCGGCTAATGATGAAGCCATGGATTTCTTCAATACTTTGAAACTAGGCAACTTCTCGACCCCTCGGCGATCCTCGACCGCTCAGCGATCCATGACCCTCTACCCTAGTTCCCGACCCTCGACCCCCTCATGTCACGTTTCTCTAGTGTTAAAGGATTCAACAAAACCATGTCTTCATCATTAGGCAAAATTAACAGGCTCATGATGGTATAAAGTTCTGCAAAGTTGTTCTGGAACGGAGTCCCAGGTAGGATAATTCGCTTTTTGGTACAAAGTTCAGCAAGAGCCTTCCAAATATCGCTATTTAGAAGGCCTTTGCTGAAATTCGTACCAAAAGGCGAATTATCCTATCCGGGACTCCGTTCTAGAACAACTTTGCAGAACGTGTACCATCATGCCCCGGTTACTTCGGGCTAATGATGAAGCCATGGATTTCTTCAATACTTTGACACTAGGCAACCTCTCGACCCCTCGGCGATCCTCGACCCTCAAACCCTCGGCGATCCTCGACCCTCGACCCCTCGACGACCCTCGACCCTCGAACCCTCGGCACCCTCGCTCTCGATAAAAATTAAGAAGAGGAAGAAGAAGAAAAAAAGAGGAGAAGAAAAGAAAAGAGAAGAAGAAGGAATAGATGAGAAGAAAAAATAGATCTTATTCTCCTCTTTTTTAGATTAAATCTATTTTTTCTTCTTCTCCTCTATTCCTTCTTCTCCTCTCTTTTTTCTTCTTCTTCTTCCTCTTCTT
>NC_041388.1:41016032-41016653 GCF_002162155.2 Triticum dicoccoides | reverse complement strand
CCGACATCCCCCCTCATCACATGTCCGACGTCCCCCCTCATGTCATGTCCGATCCTCGACACCCTCGTTCCCGAAAAAAATAAGAAGAGGAAGAAGAAGAAAAAAAGGAGAAGAAGAAGGAATAGAGGAGAAGAAGGAAAAATAGTTTTTACTATTTTCCTTCTTCTCCTCTATTCCTTCTTCTTCTCATTTTTTCTTCTTCTTCCTCTTCTTAATTTTTTCTCCTCATCTTCTCTTCTTCTTCTCCTCCTTCTTTCTTTTCATATTTTTTCTCCTCTTCTTCTCTTTTTTCTCCCCTTTTTTCCTCTCCTTCTTTATCTTCCCTTCTTCCATCTTTTCCTTCTTCCTTCTTCCTTTTTTCTTCCCTTCTTCCGTCTTCCTCTCTTTTCCATACATATAAAAAGTTACAAAAAATACATACATGCATATAAAAAGAAATCATATATATAAAGCATATATAACAAAAAAAAGCAACGGCGACAGCAGCGGGGTGGCAACGCGGCGGTGGGGTAGGTCATGGCGGTGCTCACAGAGGAGGCGTCGGGGCGGCGGGTGGCGGCGTCGGGCAGCGGTGGATGGGCGTCGGGCGGCGTCGGACGGTGTCGGGTGTCGAACGACATC
>NC_041388.1:40958384-41015460 GCF_002162155.2 Triticum dicoccoides | reverse complement strand
ACCAACCGGGACCAAAGGGGGGTGCTTCTGCCGCAACCAAAACTTTAGTCCCACCTCGCTAGTTGAGAGGGGCTCGGAGTGGTTTATAAGCCCCACTCCCACTGCCCTCTCGAGCTCCTCTCGAATGCAGGCTTACGGGCCTAAACACATTGTATCTACATGTGGGCCTACTAGGCCATCTATGGGCCTGAATTCTAGCCCATGGGTGGGTTTCTAGTCGTATTCAGGCTGTGGTGGCCCAGTAGGTGGCATTTTTTATTTTTTTCCAGTTGTTTTATTTTTTTTGCATTATTTATTTTCTTTTGTTTTTTCTTTATTTTTTAATTCTTTTTGCTTTTAGGTCAAAAAAAATATAAACTTTCTATTAGTGCCATTAGTTATCAAATTTGAATAGTTTAAATTTGAATTATTTGAAATTTGTGTGAATCACTAGTTTGTGATTAACTTTACTATAAAAATAGATTTTGGAGTGATTCGTTTTCCTTCTATTTAACATTACTGTGTTTTATCTTTATATTCAAAAAACAGTTTTTGTTATTTTAGTTTCTAACAAAAAATCTTTATGATAATTCTTTTTGCTATTATAGTTTCTAAAAAAAGTTCTTTATGAAAATTCTTTTTGCTTTTAATGTTTTGAACAGAAAATACTTTGATAATTTTAGTTGCATAAATTTCCATTTATTATTTTTGCTATTAGAGTTTCATAAAAGTTTTCTAGTTCATTCTTTTTTATATTAGTTCATTCTTTGAGCTAAATGGCCGTGAAATTGAAAAGCACTTCAGATGAACTCTGAAGAGGTTGAAAATTGGCATGGTATCATCATTTCACCCACATAGCATGTGCTAAAAAGTTCAGAGGGTTACAGGAAAAACTGCATGCACTTCTTGTACAAAATGGACAATCTCTTTCGATGTATCACGGTTTTGGACGAAAACTCATCTCTTACAAAGGAATTTCATTATTTTAAACTTATTTGAACTCTAGACTTTTTGTGTGTTCAAAATGCACCATTCAAAGCCACATCATCAATTTTCAACCCTTTCTAACTTCATTTGTTATTTTCATGCATTTACTGATTTTTTTGAGCTATATGACCCTGAAATTGAAAAGCACTTTAAATGAACTATGAAAAGATTGAAAGTTGGGATGGTATCAGCATTTCACCCACATAGCATGTGCTAAAAAGTTGAGAGGCTTACGGGAAAAACTGGATGCACTTCGTGTACAAAATGGACAATCTCTTTCGACGTATCAAGGATTCAGACGAAAACTCATCTGTTACAAAGGGATTTCATTATTTTGAACTTATTTGAACTCCAGACTTTTTGTGTGTTCAAAATGCACCATTCAAAGCCACATCATCAATTTTCAACCCTTTCTAACTTCATTTGTTATTTTTCATGCATTTACTGATTTTTTTAGCTATATGATCCTGAAATTCAAAAGCACTTCAAATGAACTCTAAAAAGGTTGAAAGTTGGCATGGTATAATCATTTCACCCATATAGCATGTGCTAAAAAGTTGAGAGGGTTACGGCAAAAACTGGATGCACTTCGTGTGCAAAATGGACAATCTCTTTCGAAGTATCAGGGTTTCATACGGAAACTCGTCTGTTACAAAAGGCATTTCATTTATTCACATGTAACTGCAGTGATATTCTAGATCAAAGGCATCATCATAATAGTTGTGGAGAGAAAGTCTTCACTTTTTCTTTGCTTGGGTCCTTTGCTTATTGCGCCGTAACCATGGATAATCTTCTTCGTTTAACAGGGTGCTTAGGTCAGCCTTGACTTTCAAGGGAGGAATTTCATGAAACTTTTCATAATCTTCGGATATGTCTGTCTTGCCCTCCACTCCCATGATGTCTTTTTTCCTGAAAGAACTATGTGGCGCTTTGGCTCATCGTATGATGTGTTCGCTTCCTTATCTTATCTTTTTCTAGGTTTGGTAGACATGTCCTTCACGTAGAAAACCCGCACCACATCATTGGCTAGTACGAATGGTTCGTCTATGTACCCAACATTGTTCAGATCCACTGTTGTCATTATGTACTGTGGGTCTACCTGTACCCCGCCTCCTGACAGATTGACCCATTTGCACTTAAACAAAGGGACCTTAAAATCAAGTCCGTAGTCAAGTTCTCGTATGTCCACTATGTAACCATAATATGTGCCCTTTCCCCTCTTGGTTGGTGCACCAAAGCGGACATCGCTGTTTTGGTTGGTGCTCTTTTGATCTTGGGCGATCGTGTAAAATGTATTCCCATTTATCTCGTATCCTTTGTAAGTCAATATAGTCGAAGATGGTCCCCTAGACAACAAGTACAGCTCATCAGAAACAATATTGTCACCTCTGAGACATGTTTCCAACCAACTGCCGAAAGTCATGATGTGTTCACATGTAATCCAGTCGTCACACTGCTCCGGGTGTTTGGAGCGCAGACTGTTCTTGTGTTCATCGACATTGTTGGGGAACGCAGTAATTTCAAAAAAAATCCTACGCACATGCAAGATCATGGTGATGTATAGCAATGAGACAGGAGAGTATCGTCTATATACCCTTGTAGACCGTAAGCGGAAGCGTTATGAGAACGCGGTTGATGTAGTCGAACGTCACCACGATCCGACTGATCCAAGTACCGAACGCACGACACCTCCAAGTTCAGCACACGTTCAGCTCGATGACGGCCCACGAACTCCGATCTAGCAGAGCTTCACGGGAGAGTTCCATCAGCACGATGGCGTGATGACGGTGATGATGTTGCTACCGATGCAGGGATTCTCCTAAGCAACGCTACAATATGATCGAGGTGGATTATGGTGGAGGGGGCACAGCACACGGCTAAGAGATCAATGATCAACTTGTGTGTTCTAGGGCGCCCCTTGCCCCCGTATATAAAGGAGCAAGGGGGAGGCCGGGCGGTCCTCCTAGGACGCGCCAGGAGGAGTCCTCCTCCTAGTAGGAGTAGGACTCCCCTTTCCTACTCCTACTAGGGGGAAGGGGAGAAGGAAGGAGAGGGGGGAAAGGAGGAAAGGGCGGCCGGCCCCCTAGTCCAATTCGGTTTGGGCTAGGGGGGCCGCGCGCCCCGCCTCCTCTCTTCCACCACTTGTCCCATGAGGCCCAATACTTCTTCCCCATATTCCTGTAACTCCCCGGTACTCCAAAAAATACATGAATCACTCGAAACCTTTTCGATGTCCGAATATAGTGGTCCAATATATAGATCTTTATGTCTCGACCATTTCGAAACTCCTCGTCATGTCCCCGATCTCATCCGGGACTCCGAACTACCTTCGGTACATCAAATCACATGAACTCATAATACCGATCGTCACCGAACGTTAAGCGTGCGGACCCTACGGGTTCGAGAACTATGTAGACATGACCGAGACACATCTCCGGTCAATAACGAATAGCGGAACCTGGATGTTCATATTTGGTCCTACATATTCTATGAAGATCTTTATCAGTCAAACCGCATAACGACATACGTTGTTCCCTTTGTCATCGATATGTTACTTGCCCGAGATTCGATCGTCGGTATCTCAATACCTAGTTCAATCGCGTTACCGGCAAGTCTCTTTACTCGTTCTATAATGCATCATTCCGCAACTAACTCATTAGTTACATTGCTTGCAAGGCTTATAGTGATGTGATTTACCGAGAGGGCCCAGAGATACCTCTCCGACAATCGGAGTGACAAATCCTAATCTTGATCCATGCAAACTCAACAAACACCATTGGAGACATCTGTAGAGCACCTTTATAATCACCCAGTTATGTTGTGATGTTTGGTAGCACATAAAGTTTTCCTCTGGTATTTGGGAGTTGCATGATCTCATAGTCATAGGAACGTGTATAAGTCATGAAGAAAGCAATAGCAGTAAACTAAAAGGATCAAGTGCTAAGCTAACGGAATGGGTCAAGTCAATCACATTATTCTCCTAATGATGTGATCCCATTTATCAAATGACAACTTATGTCAATGGTTAGGAAACATAACCATCTTTGATCAACGAGCTAGTCAAGTAGAGGCATACTAGTGACACTCTGTTTGTCTATGTATTCACACATGTACTAAGTTTCCGGTTAATACAATTCTAGCATGAATAATAAAAATTTATCATGATATAAGGAAATATAAATAACAACTTTATTATTGCCTCTAGGGCATATTTCCTTCAGTCTCCAACTTGCACTAGAGTCAATAATCTAGTTCACATCGTCATGTGATTCAACATGAATAGTTCACATCTTTATGTGATTAGTTCACATCTCCATGTGACTAACACCCAAAGGGTTTACTAGAGTCGATAATCAGTTCACATCGCTATGTGATTAACACCCAAAGAGTGTTCATGTTTTGCTTGTGAGAGAAACTTAGTCAACGGGTCTGCAACATTCCGATACGTATGTATTTCGCCAATTTCTATGTCTACAATGCTCTGCACGGAGCTACTCTAACAAATTGCTCCCACTTTCAATATGTATCCAGATCGAGACTTAGAGTCATCTAGATTGATGTAAAATTCTTGCATCGACATAACTCTTTACGACAAACTCTTTTATCACCTCCATAACCGAGAAATATTTCCTTAGTCCTCTAAGGATAATTTTGATCACTGTCCAGTGATCTACTCCTAGATCACTATTGTACTCCCTTGCCAGAATGATGCTAAGGTATACAATAGGACTGGTAAACAGCATAACATACTTCATAGAACCTATGACTGAGGCATAGGGAATGACTTTTCATTCTCTTTCTATTTTCTGCTCTGGTCAGGTTTTGAGTCTTTACTCAACTTCACACCTTGCAACACAGGCAATAACTCTTTCTTTGACTGTTCCATTTTGAACTACTTCAAAATCTTGTCAAGGTATGTACTCATTGAAAAAAAACTTATCAAACGTATTGATCTATCTCTATAGATTTTGATGCTCAATGTGTAAGCAGCTTCATCAAGGTCTTTCTTTGAAAACTCTTTTCAAACACTCCTTTATTCTTTCCAAAAAATTCTACATTATTTCCGATCAACGATACGTCATTCACATATACTTATCAGAAATGATGTAGTGCTCCCATTCACTTTCTTGTAAATACAGGCTTCACCGCAAGTCTGTATAAAACCATATGCTTTGATCACTTTGTCAAAGTATATTCTCTGAGATGCTTGCACCAGTCCATAGATGGATTGTTGGAGCTTGCTCACTTTGTTAGCACCTTTAGGATTGATAAAACCTTCTGGTTGCATTATATACAACTCTTCTTTAAGAAATCCATGAAGGAATACAGTTTTGACATCCATTTGCCAGATTTCATAAAATGCGGCAACTGCTAACACGATTCAGACAGACTTTTAAGCATCGATACGAGTGAGAAAATCTCATCGTAGTCAACGCCTTGAACTTGTCGAAAACATTTTGCGACAATTCGAGCTTTGTAGATAGTAACACTACTATCAGTGTCCCTCTTCCTCTTGAAGATCCATTTATTCTTAATGACTCATTGATCATCGGGCAAGTCAATCAAAGTCCATACTTTGTTCTCATACATGGATCCCATCTCAGATTTCATGGGCACAAGACTTTTCGTGGAATCTAGGCTCATCATTGCTTCCTCATAGTTCGTAGGTTCGTCATGGTCAAGTAACATGACATCCAGAACAGGATTACCGTACCACTCTGGTGCGGATCTCACTCTGGTTGACCTACGAGGTTCGGTAGTAACTTGATCTGAAGTTACATGATCATCATCATTAGCCTCCTCACTAATTGGTGTAGGAGTCACAGGAACAGATTTCTGTGATGAACTACTTTCCAATAAAGGAGCATGTACAGTTACCTCATCAAGTTCTACTTTCCCCCCACTCACTTCTTTCGAGAGAAACTCCTTCTCTACAAAGGATCCAATCTTAGCAATGAATGTCTTGCCTTCAGATCTGTGATAGAAGGTGTAACCAATTGTCTCCTTTGGGTATCCTATGAAGACACATTTCTCCGATTTGGGTTTGAGCTTATCAGGATGAAACTTTTTCACATAAGCATCGCAACCTCAAACTTTAAGAAACGACAAATTTGGTTTCTTGCCAAACCACAGTTCATATGGCGTCGTCTCAACGGATTTAGATGGTGCCCTATTTACCATGAATGCAGCTGTCTCTAATGCATAACCCCAAAACGATAGTGGTAAATCGATAAGAGACATCATAGATTGCACCATATCTAATAAAGTACGATTACGATGTTCAGACACACCATTACGTTGTGGTGTTCCAGGTGGCGTGAGTTGCGAAACTATTCCGCATTGTTTCAAATGAAGACCAAACTCGTAACTCAAATATTCTCCTCCATGATCAGATCGTAGAAACTTTATTTTCTTGTTATGATGATTTCCCACTTCACTCTGAAATTATTTGAACTTTTCAAATGTTGCAGATTTATGTTTCATCAAGAAGATATACCCATGTCTTACTCAAATCATCTGTGAAGGTCAGAAAATAATGATACCTGTTGCGAGCCTCAACACTCATCGGACTGCATACATCAGTATGTATTATTTCCAACAAGTCTGTTGCTCGCTCCATTGTTCCGGAGAACGGAGTCTTAGTCATCTTGCCCATGAGGCATGGTTCGCAAGCATCGACTGATTCATAATCAAGTGATTCAAAAAAGCCCATCAGCATGGATTTTCTTCATGTGCTTTACACCAATATGACCTAAACGGCAGTGCCACAAATAAGTTGCACTATCATTATTAACTTTGCATCTTTTGGCTTCAATATTATGAATATGTGTATCACTACGATCGAGATTCAATAAACCATTCACCTTGGGTGTATGACCATTGAAGGTTTTATTCATGTAAACAGAACAATAATTATTCTCTGACTTTAAATGAATAACTGTATTGCAATAAACATGATCAAATCATATTCATGCTTAACGCAAACACAAAATGACATTTATTTAGGTTGAACACTAATCCCGAAAGTATAGGGAATGTGTGATGATGATCATATCAATCTTGGAACCACTTCCAACACACATCGTCACTTCACCCTTAACTAGTCTCTGTTCGTTCTGCAACTCCTGTTTCGAGTTACTAATCTCAGCAACTGAACTAGTATCAAATACTAAAGGGTTGCTATAAACACTAGTAAAGCACACATCAATAACATGTATATCAAATATACCTTTGTTCACTTTGCCATCCTTCTTATCCGCCAAATACTTGGGGCAGTTCTGCTTCTAGTGACTAGTCCCTTTGCAGTAGAAGCACTTAGTCTCAGGCTTAGGTCTAGACTTGGGCTTCTTCATTTGAGCAGCAACTTGCTTGCCATTCTTCTTGAAGTTCCCCTTCTTCCCTTTACCCTTTTCTTGAAACTAGTGGTCTTGTCAACCATCAACATTTGATGCTTTTCTTGATTTCTACCTTCGTCGATTTCAGCATCACGAAGAGCTTGGGAATCGTTTCAGTTATCCATTGCATATTATAGTTCATCATGAAGTTCCAGTAACTTGGTGATAGTGACTAGAGAACTCTGTCAATCACTATCTTATCTGGAAGATTAACTCCCACTTGATTCAAGTGATTGTAGTACTCAGACATTCTGAGCACATGCTCACTAGTTGAGCTATTCTCCTCAATCTTGTAGAGAAAGTGCTTGTCAAAGGTCTCATACCTTTCGACATGGGCATGAGTCTGAAATACTAATTTCAACTCTTGGAACATCTCATATGCTCTGTGGCGTTCAAAACGTCTTTGAAGTTCTAAGCCGTAAAGCATGGTGCACTAAACCATCAAGTAGTCATCATATCGAGCTCGCCAAACGTTCATAGCGTCTGCATCTGCTCCTGTAATTGGTCTGTCACCTAGCGGTCCATCAAGGACATAATTCTTCTGTGCAGCAATGAGGATAATCCTCAAATCACGGATCCAATCTACATCATTGCTACTAACATCTTTCAACTTAGTTTTTCTCTAGGAACATATCAAAATAAACGGGGAGGTACATCATGAGCTATTGATCTACAACATAGTTATGCAAATACTATCAGGACTAAGTTCATGATAAATTAAAGTTCAATTAATCATATTACTTAAGAACTCCCACTTAGATAGACATCCCTCTAGTCATCTAAATGATCACGTGATCCAAATCAACTAAACCATGTCCGATCATCACGTGAGATGGAGTAGTTTTCAATGGTGAACATCACTATGTTGATCATATCTACTATATGATTCATGCTCGACCTTTCGGCCTCAGTGTTTCGAGGCCATATCTGCATATGCTAGGCTCGTCAAGTTTAACCCGAGTATTTCTGCGTGTGCAAAACTGGCGTGCACCCGTTGTATATGAACATAGAGCTTATCACACCCGATCATCACGTGGTGTCTCGGCACGATGAACTTTGGCAACGGTGCCTACTCAGGGAGAACACTTATACCTTGAAATTTAGTGAGAGATCATCTTATAATGCTACCGTCAAACAAGTAGAATAAGATGCATAAAGGATAAACATCACATGCAATCAATATAATTGATATGATATGGCCATCATCATCTTGTGCCTGTGATCTCCATCTCCAAAGCACCGTCATAATCACCATCGTCACCAGCTTGACACCTTGATCGAAGCATCGTTGTCGTCACGCCAACTAATGCCTCCATGACTATCGCTACCGCTTAGTGATAAAGTAAAGCAATTACAGGGCAATTGCATTGCATACAATAAAGCAACAACCATATGGCTCCTGCCAGCTGTCGATAACTCCGTTACGAAACATGATCATCTCATACAATAAAATATAGCATCATGCCTTGACCATATCACATCACGACATGCCCTGCAAAAACAAGTTAGATGTCGTCTACTTTGTTGTTGCAAGTTTTACGTGGTTGCTACGGGCTGAGCAAGAACCATTCTTACCTACGCATCAAAACCACAACGATATTTCGTCAAGTTAGTGTTGTTTTAACCTTCAAGAAGGACCGGGCGTAGTCACACTCGGTTCAACTAAAGTTGGAGAAACTGACACTCACCAGCCACCTGTGTGCGAAGCACGTCAGTAGAACCAGTCTCGCGTAAGCGTACGCGTAATATCGGCCCGGGCCGCTTCATCCAACAATACCGCCGAACCAAAGTATGACATGTTGGTAAGCAGTATGACTTGTATCGCCCACAACTCACTTGTGTTCTACTTGTGCATATAACATCTACGCATAAACCTGGCTCGGATGCCACTTTTGGGGAACGCGGTAATTTCAAAAAAATTCCTACGCACACGCAAGATCATGGTGATGCATAGCAACGAGAGGGGAGAGTATCGTCTACATACCCATGTAGACCGTAAGCAGAAGTGTTAGCACAACGCGGTTGATGTAGTCGAACGTCATCACGATCCGACCGATCCAAGTACTGAACACATGGCACCTCTGAGTTCAGCACACGTTCAGCTCGATTGTAATAGCCTGACTTTTGGCCCTTTTCTTTTTCTTTTTGATTTATTGGTTTTTGCTCTATTTTTCTTTTTGGAGTGGTTTTGTGGCCTTGCCATCTGGGACATCCTCTTCATTTCCTCTCCCAGGTGGCTCATCAATCCTCAAAACCTTGCCAAGATCATGTCACTCCACTGCTTGACCAAACCCTAATTTCTTTTCCTCAGGAATATTCCTTTTCCTATTAATGGAATAACCCTATCTGCCCTAGGTTGTGAAGCAACCTATATTTCTGCCTATCCAAAAATCTCAAAATAATTCCTATAAATTTTTTGGGTCATATCTTCCTCAACTATGGAAAAATATTTCATTGTTCATGTTTCTCATCATGCTCAATAAATTCATTTTCTATTCTGTCCTAAATGGCACATTGTGAAGCAAGTGCTATTTATCTTTGCCCATTTGACCCCAAACTTTTTGGACATATTTCCCTGTCCAACTAATAGACCTGTGCCAAACTTAAAAATTATTTGCCTAGCCAAACTTCCCCAGTGATTTTTCAAAGTTCCTGTCTGAGGGAAGCCCTTGTGAAGGAAGTACTATCTACGGTTATCCAAATGAGTTGAAATTTTTTCACACTCCTTCATGTGCTCATATTAGCACACTCCTTCAAATTTCAGACCCATCCAATCATCTATGTGAGCACAAGATCAAATCTTTGCTTCTGGCAATATTTTCAGATTGTGAAGCAAGTACAGTTTATATTGCTTCATTTTTCCTGAAAGTTTTCCAGAGTATTCTCATGACCATAAAACCTCTCTGGACCAAATTTGGGACCAATTCATCAAGCAAATATTCCTCTGGAATTTTTGCAAGTTTCTGTCCAGAGGAGATGTTTGTGAAGCAAGTACCACTTTGGCTTGTCCAATTGGTATGAAATTTTTACAGAATCTTACTATGTCCCAATCCTTAAGCCTTGCTAAATTTCAGCTCAATTTGATTGTTCATGTGAGTGCATCATCCAAATCCCTAATTCTGGCCATTATAGTGGTTTCTACTGCAACCACTAGCTAAACTCCTCTTCTTGCGCTGAAACTTTTCCATTTTAATCTCCTTAGTGTGTGATCATCACCAGGAAAACTATTTACTGCGTTACCAAGCTGGTGTCCCCACTGCACTGCACAAACACTTGGCTGCTGGCTTGCTTTGGAGCCCTCTGCAAATCTCTTCTTTGCCCCTGGACCAAATTCTTTCTTCATTTTGACTGAGTACACGACGGTCTATCTACAGGACATGGTCGGCCCGGCCAGAACACACCGTTTGCACCAGTGTCCATGGTGATCACGCTGTCGTCACACTGCATCTCCCGGCATCGCTGATTCGTCGTTGTTCGCCATCAATGCGCCGCTAGAGCCGCGCTCGTGCCGCATCCAGCCTCTGTCCGCCATTAAAGCTTGGTCGGGAGCTCGTCCGTGAGCTCTAGAGCTCTCCTCCGCGCCTATATAAGTACCCCCGAGTTCCTCCGCACCTCAACCATCTCCCCCTCGCCTCATCTGCCCTTTGGAGTCGCCTCATCTCGCCGTTGTTCACTGTCATCCACCATGGCCGCCTCGGCCTCGGCATGATTCCGGCCAACCCGAGCCTCCTCTCCTCCTCCCACCACGTCCACCGAGTCCCCCTCATTCCACTCAGCCGCCCCACCCACTTGCCCCCTCGCCGAAGTGCCTGCTTCGCCGGAGAGCACCACCGCCCGCCCGTCCTGGTCCTCCTCCTGGCGCCACCTCTCCACTCCACTCCTCTCCTCCCCGGCGGTCATGCTTCCTCTGAACGGGACCCCCTCGCTGACCCCGTCCCTCCGGTGCCCTCGGCTCGGCCAGAGATGGCCGGAGCTGGCCGGCCCCCTCGCCGCTTCCTCCCCAGCTCCTCCTCTCTCCTGCACGGGAGCACAGGAGCTAAAGGAAGGAGACGAACTCCCGTGCCCCCTCCCCCTGCGCCTGGGCCCCGCCTGGAAGTGGCGACAGCCACAGGTCCACGTGGATAAGTGGAGACGGGTTTCTCCCGGGTACGCTTTCCTGTTTCAGAAAACGTATTTCCCCTTATCCGCTTTCAGTGTATCCTCCCAAAGACCCTTTGGTTATGAAAATATTCACAGATTGGTCCTTATCTTCTACACCTCACAACTTTTCAACCGTAACTCCGATCGAGGTGAAACTAGCACTCACTTTTTCATCTCGTCGAGCTCTATCTTTTGGTAATATTTTCACTAGGTGGTCTCACAATGAAAATGACCATTTTTCCCTTGCCTCTAATCATCCCCCTCCGAGAAAGAACTATCCGACGTTTCGTTCTGCAGCTTCACTGCACTTCTTCCCGGAGTCTCCGTCACCCCAGGAAAGCCACAACCACCATTTACATGATAGTCATGCAGTAGCATTGGTTTTCAACTTGAATCTTTAATAATTGTTTGTTTGTTTTGCTACTGTTGTCGTAGTTTCGGTCATGCTTGTGGATCGGTGATTATCGTCATGCTATGTTTCTTCCACCTTGTCATCATGAACTACTTGTTAGTATTACTTTCATATTGCTATGCTTGATAGTAGTACATGTTGGGTTGGTCATGTTCTTCGGTGCATGACTAACGTCGGTTACCGAGTACTATTAATATGCATTGTTCCTTTGCTGTTAGTGAAGGAAATATGCCCTAGAGGCAATAATAAAGTTATTATTTATTTCCTTATATCATGATAAATGTTTGTTATTCATGCTAGAATTGTATTAACCGGAAACATAATACATGTGTTAATACATAGACAAACTTAGTGTCACTATTATGCCTCTACTTGACTAGCTCGTTAATCAAAGATGGTTATGTTTCCTAACCATGAACAAAGTGTTGTTATTTGATTAACGAGGTCACATCAATAGTTGAATGATCTGATTGACATGACCCATTCCATTAGCTTAGCACCCGATCATTTAGTATGTTGCTATTGCTTTCTTCATGACTTATACATGTTCCTATGACTATGAGATTATGCAACTCCCGTTTGTCGGAGGAACACTTTGTGTGCTACCAAACGTCACAACGTAACTGGGTGATTATAAAGGAGCTCTACAGGTGTCTCCAATGGTAGATGTTGGGTTGGTGTATTTCGAGAATAGGATTTGTCACTCCGATTGTCGGAGAGGTATCTCTGGGCCCTCTCGGTAATGCACATCACATAAGCCTTGCAAGCATTGCAACTAATGAGTTAGTTGCGGGATGATGTATTACGGAACGAGTAAAGAGACTTGCCGGTAACGAGATTGAACTAGGTATTGGATACCGACGATCGAATCTCGGGCAAGTAACATACCGATGACAAAGGGAACAACGTATGTTGTTATGCGGTCTGACCGATAAAGATCTTCGTAGAATATGTAGGAGCCAATATGGGCATCCAGGTCTCGCTATTGGTTATTGACCGGAGACGTGTCTCGGTCATGTCTACATTGTTCGCGAACCGTAGGGTCCGCACGCTTAACGTTACGATGACAGTTATTATGAGTTTATGCATTTTTGATGTACCGAAGATTGTTCGGAGTCCCGGATGTGATCATGGACATGACGAGGAGTCTCGAAATGGTTGAGACATAAAGATTGATATATTGGAAGCCTATGTTTGGATATCGGAAGTGTTCCGGGTGAAATCAGGATTTTACCGGAGTACCGGGAGGTTACCGGAACCCCCCGGGAGCTATATGGGCCTTAGTGGGCTTTAGTGGAAAGGAGAAAGGGGCAGCCCAAGGTGGGCCGCGCGCCTCCCCCCTCCCCTAGTCCTATTAGGACAAGGAGAGGTGGCCGGCCCCCTCTCTCTCTTTCCCCCCTCGAGGAATCCTATTCCAACTAGGATTGGGGGGGGGGAATCCTACTCCCAGAGGGAGTAGGACTCCCTTGGCGCGCCCTCCTTGGCTGGCCGCCCCCTCCCCCTTGGCTCCTTTATATACGGAGGCAGGGGGCACCCTAGGACACACAAGTTGATCCTTGAGATCGTTCCTTAGCCGTGTGCGGTGCCCCCTGCCACCATATTCCACCTCGATTATATTGTAGCGGTGCTTAGGCAAAGCCCTGCGACGGTAGAACATCATGATCGTCACCACGCCGTCGTGCTGACGGGACTCCTCCCCAACGCTTTGCTGGATCGGAGCCCGGGGATTGTCATCGAGCTGTACGTGTGCTAAGAACTCGGAGGTGCCGGAGTAACGGTGCTTGGATCGGTCGGATCGGGAAGATGTACGACTACTTCCTCTACGTTGTGTCAACGCTTCCGTAGTCGGTCTGCGTGGGTACGTAGAAAACACTCTCCCCTCTCGTTGCTGTGCATCATCATGATCTTGCGTGTGCGTAGGAAAATTTTGAAATTACTACGTTCCCCAACAGTGGTATCAGAGCCAGGTTTTATATGTTGATGTTATATGCACGAGTAGAACACAAGTGAGTTGTGGGCGATATAAGTCATAGTGCCTACTAGCATGTCATACTTTGGTTCAGCGGTATTGTTGGACGAGACGACCCAGACCAACATTACGCGTACGCTTACGCCAGACCGGTTCCCCCGACGTGCTTTGCACATAGGTGGCTTGCGGGCGACTGTCTCTCCAACTTTAGTTGAACCGAGTATGGCTACGCCCGGTCCTTGCGAAGGTTAAAACGGAGTCAAATTGACAAACTATCGTTGTGGTTTTGATGCGTAGGTGAGATTGGTTCTTGCTTAAGCCCGTAGCAGCCACGTAAAACTTGCAATAACAAAGTAGAGGACGTCTAACTTGTTTTTGCAGGGCATGTTGTGATGTGATATGGTCAAGGCATGATGATGAATTTTATTGTATGAGATGATCATGTTTTGTAACTGAGTTATCGGCAACTGGCAATAGCCATATGGTTGTCGCTTTATTGTATGCAATGCAATCACGATGTAATGCTTTACTTTATCACTAAGCGGTAGCGATAGTCGTGGAAGCATAAGATTGGCGAGACGACAATGATGCTACGATGGAGATCAAGGTGTCGCGCCGGTGACGATGGTGATCATGACGGTGCTTCGGAGATGGAGATCACAAGCACAAGACGATGATGGCCATATCATATCACTTATATTGATTGCATGTGATGTTTATATTTTTATGCATCTTATCTTGCTTTGATTGACGGTAGCATTATAAGATGATCTCTCACTAAATTATCAAGAAGTGTTCTCCCTGAGTATGCACCGTTGCCAAAGTTCGTCGTGCCCAGACACCACGTGATGATCGGGTGTGATAAGCTCTACGTCCATCTACAACGGGTGCAAGCCAGTTTTTGCACACGCAGAATACTCAGGTTAAACTTGACGAGCCTAGCATATGCAGATATGGCCTCGGAACACGGAGACCGAAAGGTCGAGCGCAAATCATATTGTAGATATGATCAACATAACGATGTTCACCATTGAAAACTACTCCATCTCACGTGATGATCGGTTATGGTTTAGTTGATTTGGATCACGTGATCACTTAGAGGATTAGAGGGATGTCTATCTAAGTGGGAGTTCTTAAGTAATTTGATTAATTGAACTTAAACTTATCATGAACTTAGTACCTGATAGTATCTTGCTCGTTTATGTTGATTGTAGATAGATGGCTCGTGCTGTTGTTCCGTTGAATTTTATTGCGTTCCTTGAGAAAGCAAAGTTGAAAGATGATGGTAGCAATTACACAGACTGGGTTCGTAACTTGAGGATTATCCTCATTGCTGCTCAGAAGAATTACGTCCTGGAAGCACCGCTGGGTGCCAGGCCTGCTGCTGGACCAACACTAGATGTTATGAACGTCTGGCAGAGCAAAGCTGATGACTACTCGATAGTTCAGTGTGCCATGCTTTACGGCTTAGAATCGGGACTTCAACGACGTTTTGAACGTCATGGAGCATATGAGATGTTCCAGGAGTTGAAGTTAATATTTCAAGCAAATGCCCGGATTGAGAGATATGAAGTCTCCAATAAGTTCTATAGCTGCAAGATGGAGGAGAATAGTTCTGTCAGTGAGCATATACTCAAAATGTCTCGGTATAATAATCACTTGATTCAGATGGGAGTTAATCTTCCAGATGATTGCGTCATTGACAGAATTTTCCAATCACTACCACCGAGCTACAAGAGCTTCGTGATGAACTATAATATGCAAGGGATGAACAAGACTATTCCCGAGCTCTTCGCAATGCTGAAAGCTGCGGAGGTAGAAATCAAGAAGGAGCATCAAGTGTTGATGGTTAAAAAGACCACTAGTTTCAAGAAAAAGGGCAAAGGGAAGAAGAAGGGGAACTTCAAGAAGAACGGCAAGCAAGTTGCTGCTCAGGAGAAGAAACCCAAGTCTAGACCTAAGCCTGAAACTGAGTGCTTCTACTACAAGCAGACTGGTCACTGGAAGCGGAACTGCCCCAAGTATTTGGCGGATAAGAAGGATGGCAAGGTGAACAAAGGTATATGTGATATACATGTTATTGATGTGTACCTTACTAGAGCTCGCAGTAGCACCTGGGTATTGATACTGGTTCAGTTGCTAATATTTGCAACTCGAAACAGGGACTACGAATTAAGCGAGCACTGGCAAAGGACGAGGTGACGATGCGCGTGGGAAATGGTTCCAAAGTCGATGTGATCGCGGTCGGCACGCTACCTCTACATCTACCTTCGGGATTAATATTAGACCTAAATAATTGTTATTTGGTGCCAGCGTTGAGCATGAACATTATATCTGGATCTTGTTTGATGCAAGACGGTTATTCATTTAAATCAGAGAATAATGGTTGTTCTATTTATATGAGTAATATTTTTTATGGTCATGCACCTTTGAAGAGTGGTCTATTTTTGATGAATCTCGATAGTAGTAACACACATATTCATAATGTTGAAGCCAAAAGATGCAGAGTTGATAATGATAGTGCAACTTATTTGTGGCACTGCCGTTTAGGTCATATCGGTATAAAGCGCATGAAGAAACTCCATACTGATGGACTTTTGGAACCACTTGATTATGAATCACTTGGTACTTGCGAACCGTGCCTCATGGGCAAGATGACTAAAACGCCGTTCTCCGGTACTATGGAGAGAGCAACAGATTTATTGGAAATCGTACATACCGATGTATGTGGTCCGATGAATATTGAGGCTCGTGGCGGATATCGTTATTTTCTCACCTTCACAGATGACTTAAGCAGATATGGGTATATCTACTTAATGAAACACAAGTCTGAAACATTTGAAAAGTTCAAAGAATTTCAGAGTGAAGTTGAAAATCATTGTAACAAGAAAATAAAGTTTCTACGATCTGATCGTGGAGGAGAATATTTGAGTTACGAGTTTGGTGTACATTTGAAACAATGCGGAATAGTTCCGCAACTCACGCCACCCGGAACACCACAGCGTAATGGTGTGTCCAAACATCGTAATCATACTTTACTAGATATGGTGCGATCTATGATGTCTCTTACTGATTTACTGCTATCGTTTTGGGGTTATGCTTTAGAGACGGCCGCATTCACGTTAAATAGGGCACCATCAAAATCCGTTGAAACGACGCCTTATGAACTATGGTTTGGCAAGAAACCAAAGTTGTCGTTTCTTAAAGTTTGGGGCTGTGATGCTTATGTGAAAAAGCTTCAACCTGATAAGCTCGAGCCCAAATAGGAGAAATGTGTCTTCATAGGATACCCAAAGGAGACTATTGGGTACACCTTCTATCACAGATCCGAAGGCAAAACATTCGTTGCTAAGAATGGATCCTTTCTAGAGAAGGAGTTTCTCTCGAAAGAAGTGAGTGGGAGGAAAGTAGAACTTGACGAGGTAACTGTACCTGCTCCCTTATTGGAAAGTAGTACATCACAGAAAATTGTTTCTGCGACACCTATACCAATTAGTGAGGAAGCTAATGATGATGATCATGAAACTTCAGGACAAGATGCTACTGAACCTCGTAGATCAACCAGAGCAAGATCCGCACCAGAGTGGTATGGTAATCCTGTTCTGGAAATCATGCTTCTAGATCATGATGAACCTACGAACTATGAAGAAGCGATGGTAAGCCCAGATTCCGCAAAATGGCTTGAAGCCATGAAATCTGAGATGGGATCCATGTATGAGAACAAAGTATGGACTTTGGTTGACTTGCCCAATGATCGGCAAGCAATTGAGAATAAATAGATCTTCAAGAAGAAGACTGACGCTGATGGTAATGTTACTGTCTACAAAGCTCGACTTGTCGCAAAAGGTTTTCGACAAGTTCAAGGGGTTGACTATGATGAGACTTTCTCACCCGTAGCGATGCTTAAGTCTGTCCGAATCATGTTAGCGATTGCCGCATTTTATGATTATGAAATTTGGCAGATGGATGTCAAAACTGCATTCCTGAATGGATTTCTGGAAGAAGAGTTGTATATGATGCAACCGGAAGGTTTTGTCGATCCAAAGGGAGCTAACAAAGTATGCAAGCTCCAGTGATCCATTTATGGACTGGTGCAAGCCTCTCGGAGTTGGAATAAACGCTTTGATAGTGTGATCAAAGCATTTGGTTTTATACAGACTTTCGGAGAAGCCTGTATTTACAAGAAAGTGAGTGGGAGCTCTGTAGCATTTCTGATATTATATGTGGATGACATATTACTGATTGGAAATGATATAGAATTTCTGGATAGCATAAAGGGATACTTGAATAAGAGTTTTTTAATGAAAGACCTCGGTGAAGTTGCTTACATATTAGGCATAAAGATCTATAGAGATAGATGAAGGCGCTTAATCGGACTTTCACAAAGCACATACCTTGACAAGATTTTGAAGAATTTCAAAATGGATCAAGCAAAGAAAGGGTTCTTGCCTGTGTTACAAGGTGTGAAGTTGAGTCAGACTCAATGCCCGACCACTGCAGAAGATAGAGAGAAAATGAAAGATGTTCCCTATGCTTCAGCAATAGGCTCTATCATGTATGCAATGTTGTGTACCAGACCTGATGTGTGCCTTGCTATAAGCTTAGCAGGGAGGTACCAAAGTAATCCAGGAGTGGATCACTGGACAGCGGTCAAGAACATCCTGAAATACCTGAAAAGGACTAAGGATATGTTTCTCGTATATGGAGGTGACAAAGAGCTCACCGTAAGAGGTTACGTTGATGCAAGCTTTGACACTGATCCGGACGATTCTAAATCGCAAACCGGATACGTGTTTACATTAAACGGTGGAGCTGTCAGTTGGTGCAGTTCTAAACAAAGCGTCGTAGCGGGATCTACATGTGAAGCGGAGTACATAGCTGCTTCGGAAGCAGCAAACGAAGGAGTCTGGATGAAGGAGTTCATATCCGATCTAGGTGTCATACCTAGTGCATCGGGTCCAATGAAAATCTTTTGTGACAATACTGGTGCAATTGCCTTGGCAAACGAATCCAGATTTCACAAGAGGACCAAGCACGTCAAGAGACGCTTCAATTCCATCCGGGATCTAGTCCAGGTGGGAGACATAGAGATTTGCAAGATACATACGGATCTGAATATTGCAGACCCGTTGACTAAGCCTCTTCCACGAGCAAAACATGATCAGCACCAAGGCTCCATGGGTGTTAGAATCATTACTGTGTAATCTAGATTATTGACTCTAGTGCAAGTGGGAGACTGAAGGAAATATGCCCTAGAGGCAATAATAAAGTTATTATTTATTTCCTTATATCATGATAAATGTTTATTATTCATGCTAGAATTGTATTAACCGGAAACATAATACATGTGTGAATACATAGACAAACTTAGTGTCACTAGTATGCCTCTACTTGACTAGCTCATTAATCAAAGATGGTTATGTTTCCTAACCATGAACAAAGTGTTGTTATTTGATTAACGAGGTCACATCATTAGTTGAATGATCTGATTGACATGACCCATTCCATTGGCTTAGCACCCGATTGTTTAGTATGTTGCTATTGCTTTCTTCATGACTTATACATGTTCCTATGACTATGAGATTATGCAACTCCCGTTTGCCGGAGGAACACTTTGTGTGCTACCAAACGTCACAACATAACTGGGTGATTATAAAGGAGCTCTACGGGTGTCTCCAATGGTAGATGTTGGGTTAGCGTATTTCGAGAATAGGATTTGTCACTCTGATTATCGGAGAGGTATCTCTGGGCCCTCTCGGTAATGCACATCACATAAGCCTTGCAAGCATTGCAACTAATGAGTTAGTTGCGGGATGATGTATAACGAAATGAGTAAAGAGACTTGCCGGTAACGAGATTGAACTAGGTATTGGATACCGACGATCGAATCTCGGGCAAGTAACATACCGATGACAAAGGGAACAACGTATGTTGTTATGCGGTCTGACCGATAAAGATCTTCGTAGAATATGTAGGAGCCAATATGGGCATCCAGGTCCCACTATTGGTTATTGACCGGAAACGTGTCTCGATCATGTCTACATTGTTCTCGAACCGTAGGGTCCGCACGCTTAACGTTACGATGACAGTTATTATGAGTTTATGCATTTTTGATGTACCAAAGATTGTTCGGAGTCCCGGATGTGATCATGGATATGACGAGGAGTCTCGAAATGGTCGAGACATAAAGATTGATATATTGGAAGCCTATGTTTGGATATCGGAAGTGTTCCGGGTGAAATTGGTATTTTACCGGAGTACCGGGAGGTTACCGGAACCCCCCGGGAGCTATATGGGCCTTAGTGGGCTTTAGTGGAAAGGAGAAAGGGGCAGCCCAAGGTGGGCCGCGCGCCTTCCCCCTCCCGTAGTCCTATTAGGACAAGGAGAGGTGGTCGGCCCCCTCTCTCTCTTTCCCCCCTCGAGGAATCCTATTCCAACTAGGATTGGGGGGGGGATCCTACTCGCAGAGGGAGTAGGACTCACTTGGCGCGCCCTCCTTGGCCGGCCGCGCCCTCCCCCTTGGCTCCTGTATATACGGAGGCAGGGGGCACCCTAGGACACACAAGTTGATCCTTGAGATCGTTCCTTAGCCGTGTGCGGTGCCCCCTGCCACCATATTCCACCTCGATTATATTGTAGCGGTGCTTAGGCGAAGCCCTGCGACGGTAGAACATCAAGATCGTCACCATGCCGTCGTGCTGACGGAACTCCTTCCCGGTGCTTTGCTGGATCGGAGCCCGGGGATTGTCATCGAGCTATACGTGTGCTAAGAACTCAGAGGTGCCGGAGTAACGGTGCTTGGATCGGTCGGATCGGGAAGACGTACGACTACTTCCTCTACGTTGTGTCAACACTTCCGCAGTCGGTCTGCATGGGTACGTAGACAACACTCTCCCCTCTCGTTGCTGTGCATCATCATGATCTTGCGTGTGCGTAGGAAAATTTTGAAATTACTACGTTCCCCAACAGTTAGTTCGTTAAGTGTTTACTCGGTAATGTTATTGATGAGTTCTTGCATGTTATTTATAGTTGATGATAATGGTCATGTTATGCTATGAGTAGTGTTGTACTTGTAATATTCATGCTCATCATTATGCCATACTCAGTTGGATATGGTTCATTGTTGATATGGTGGATAGTTATGTTGTACCCTCATGCTTATGTTGATATCATGCTCATGCATTGTCATTGCATCATGTTATTTTATCATGGCTCGGCATATTTGCATTCAAGTTTAACCGGATTAAATTGAACTTGAACAACTATTGGCTGAGTCATGGTGCCACCATATCGAATTGACCAGTGAAACCACGCTTACCTTTATGGGAAGGTCCTAACTGGGTCTATTGTGTGCCTCTCGCCGGTGCCTCCAACGAGGGAAGGTTATGGGCGCGCGCTACCCTGATCAGGTAGGTGGACATAAGCCTTGCGTGCCCGTTGTTGTTGTTATGGATCCGGGTCCCTGTTTGGGACCGTTTATGTTTGGCCACGACGGTGGTCGTTGGTGTCTTTGGTAGACACGGGGCCACCCAGAACTAGCCCAGTGGGGAGTGAGTCGGAGTGGCCGGGAGAGTGTCATGGAAGTAGATCGGTTTTGTCGGAACGCTGTTGGTCCACCCGAATGGGAGTGCGGGGCCATGGGTTCCGTAGTGTGGGTACAGTGTACTAACCTCTGCAGAGTGTATATTAAACCTATCGATAGCCGCGACCGCAGATAAGGGCCTAGTTCGTAGTTGGTCACACTACGAGTCAATAGTAATTAATAATATTGTGCTTAATAACAACCACGGTTCGATGACGAGATAAGTTGGTTGTGATCGCCGGAAAGATCACCATTTGAGACCAAGTGTTGGTCATGGTTGTGATCGCCGGAAAGATCACCGTTTGATTACGAGGTAACCTGTTGAGCCCAGAGTGGTTCCATTTGTGATCCGTGAATGATCACTGTGGTATCGAGGATACCGAGTTGTTGGATATTCGTTATGTTGTGTGAGAATCATGGGTAAAGATCAAGCTCCTTGTGGTCATTTAATGATTACTACGGTATTGTTTAGACCAAGCTTGATTTGATCCTGAGGTGATCGTGTGATGTCCGAGGTTGGTAAGTGCTACATGTGATGGTTATGAGATAACCCGAGCAGAATAAGTGGTGCATATAGTGTCATCATGTTGCATGCTAGTATCGTCAGATTTATATGTTCATGCCATGCTCATATGGTTCTAGCTGTATCATGTTCATGTTGCTCATGCCATGGTTATCCTGATGATCTCCTGATAATTCCTGCTTAACCTGTAATTGCCATGTTGTTATTTGTCTTGAATGCTTCTGGTTATTGTGAGCTTGCAAGTACATTCAATGTACTGACCTGGCATGTCATGCCGGTTTGCAGGTCATGCAGTGATTTCTTGATTGCTTGTCGTGGTTTCCGTTCGTGCGAGTTAGGATAATCGTTCCAGCCAGAGTCCCTGTGGAGTGGAGTTCACCACCGTCGTTGTTGTTCCGCTGATAGAAGTTATTCCGCTGCATCGCGTTGTTCTGCTACTTGCATGGAGCAACCGTGGCAGGCGTAGTATCGCCGTGCTGATGTTATTCACTGTAATATCGGAGACCTTGTATTCATATTCGTGCAATAATAAAAAGCTGATTTGTTCTATGCTAAGCAATGTCGTATTCTAGAAGACTTCTCATCGATCTCTGGGATGGAATACGGGGCGTTCCGGTTTCTCTGAGTCGGGTGCCACATCGATGACATCCCACAAACTCCAATCCAGCAGAGCTTCACGGGAGAGTTCCGTCAGCACGACGGCGTGATGATGGTGATAATATTGCTACCGACGCAGGGCTTCTCCTAAGCACCGCTATGATATGATCGAGGTGGATTATGGTGGAGGGGGCACCGCACACGGCTAAGGGATCAATGATCAACTTGTGTGTTCTAGGGTGCCCCCTGCCCCCGTATATAAATGAGCAAGGGGGGAGGCCAGCCGGCCCTCCTAGGGTGCGCTAGGAGGAGGAGTCCTCCTTCTAGTAGGAGTAGGACTCCCCATTCCTACTCCTACTAGGAGGAGGAAAGGAAGGGGGAAGGGGACAAGGAAGGAGAGGGAGGAAAGGAAGAAAGGGGGCCGGCCCCTAGTCCAATTCAGTTTGGGCTAGGGGGCCACGCGCCTTGCCTCCTCTCTGGAGGAAATATGCCCTAGAGGCAATAATAAAGTTATTATTTATTTTCTTATATCATGATAAATGTTTATTATTCATGCTAGAATTGTACTAATCGGAAACATGATACATGTGTGAATACATAGACAAACAGAGTGTCACTAGTATGCCTCTACTAGACTAGCTCGTTGATCAAAGATGGTTATGTTTCCTAGCCATAGACATGAGTTTTCATTTTGATCAACGAGATCACATCATTAGGAGAATGATGTGATTGACTTGACCCATTCCGTTAGCTTAGCACTTGATCGTTTAGTATGTTGCTATTGCTTTCTTCATGACTTATACATGTTCCTATGACTATGAGATTATGCAACTCCCGTTTACCGGAGGAACACTTTGTGTGCTACCAAACGTCACAACGTAACTGGGTGATTATAAAGGTGCTCTACAGGTGTCTCCAAAGGTACTTGTTGGGTTGGCGTATTTCGAGATTAGGATTTGTCACTCCGATTGTCGGAGAGGTATCTCTAGGCCCACTCGGTAATGCACATCACTATAAGCCTTGCAAGCATTGTAACTAATGAGTTAGTTGCGGAATGATGTATTATGGAACGTGTAAAGAGACTTGCCGGTAACGATATTGAACTAGGTATTGAGATACCGACGATCGAATCTCGGGCAAGTAACATACCGATGACAAAGGGAACAACGTATGTTGTTATGCGGCTTGACCAATAAAGATCTTCGTAGAATATGTGGGAGCCAATATGAGCATCCAGGTTCCGCTATTGGTTATTGACCAGAGACGTGTCTCGGTCATGTCTACATAGTTCTCGAACCCGTAGGGTCCGCACGCTTAAAGTTCGGTGACGATCGTATTATGAGTTTTTGTGTTTTGATGTACCGAAGGTAGTTCGGAGTCCCGGATATGATCACGGACATGAGGAGGAGTCTCGAAATGGTCGAGACATAAAGATCTATATATTGGACGACTATATTTGGATACCGGAATGGTTCCGGGTGAGATTGGGAATATACCGGAGCACCAGGAGGTTATCGGAACCCCCCGGGAGGTATATGGGCCTTATTGGGCTTTAGTGGAAAGGAGGGGAAAGGAGCAAGTGAGGTGGCCCCCCCCCAAGCCCAATCTGAATTGGGAAGGGGGTCGCCCCCCCTTTCCTTCCTCCCTCCTTCCTCTTCATTCCCTCTCCTACTCCAAGTTGGAGAGGGGGGAATCCTACTCCCGGTGGGAGTAGGACTCCCCATGGTGCACCCTAGAGAGGTCCAGCCCTCCCCTCCTCCACTCCTTTATATACGGGGGCAGGGGGGCACCTCTAGACACACAAGTTGATCATTGATCCCTTAGCCGTGTGCGGTGCCCCCCTCCACCATAATCCACCTCGATTATATCGTAGCGGTGCTTAGGCGAAGCCCTGCGTCGGTAGCATCATCATCATCATCACCACGCCGTCGTGCTGAAGAAACTCTCCTGTGAAGCTTTGCTGGATCGGAGCTCGCAAGACGTCATCGAGTTGAACGTGTGCAAAATTCCGAGGTGCCGTGTGTTCGGTACTTGGATTGGTCGGATCGTGAAGACGTACGACTACATCAACCGTGTTGTGCTAACACTTCCGCTTATGGTCTACGAGGGTACATGGACGAAACTCTTCCCTCTCATTGCTATGCATCACCATGATCTTGCGTGTGCTTAGGAATTTTTTTTTGAAATTACTACGTTCCCCAACAGTGGCATCCGAGCCAGGTTTATGCGTAGATGTTATATGCACGAGTAGAACACAAGTGATTTGTGGGCGATACAAGTCATACTGCTTACCAGCATGTCATACTTTGGTTTGGCGGTATTGTTGGATGAAGCGGCCCGGACCGACATTACGCGTACGCTTACGCGAGACTGGTTCTACCGACGTGCTTTGCACACAGGTGGCTGGCGGGTGTCAGTTTCTCCAACTTTAGTTGAACCGAGTGTGGCTATGCCCGGTCCTTGAGAAGGTTAAAACATCACTAACTTGACAAACTATCGTTGTGGTTTTCATGCATAGGTAAGAACGGTTCTTGCTCAGCCCATAGCAGCCACGTAAAACTTGCAACAACAAAGTAGAGGACGTCTAACTTGTTTTTGTAGGGCATGTTGTGATGTGATATGGTCAAGACATGATGCTATATTTTGTTGTATGAGATGATCATGTTTTGTAACCGAGTTATCGGCAACTCGCATGAGCAAAATGGTTGTCACTTTATTCTATGCAATGCAATCGCCCTGTAATTGCTTTACTTTATCACTAAGCGGTAGCGATAGTCGTAGAAGCAATAGTTGGCGATATGACAACGATGCTACGATGGAGATCAAGGTGTCGCGCCGGTGACAATGGTGATCATGACGGTGCTTCGGAGATGGAGATCACAAGCACAAGATGATGATGGCCATATCATATCACTTATATTGATTGCATGTGATGTTTATCTTTTGTGCATCTTATTTTGCTTAGATCGACGGTAGCATTATAAGATGATCTCTCACTAAATTTCAAGGTATAAGTGTTCTCCCTAAGTATGCACCGTTGCGAAAGTTCTTCGTGCTGAGACACCACGTGATGATCGTGTGTGATAAGCTCTACGTTCAAATACAACGGGTGCAAGACAGTTTTGCACACGCGGAATACTCAGGTTAAACTTGACGAGCCTAGCAAATGCAGATATGGCCTCGGAACACTGAGACCGAAAGGTCGAGCGTGAATCATATAGTAGATATGATCAACATAGTGATGTTCACCATTGAAAACTACTCCATCTCACGTGATGATCGGACATGGTTTAGTTGATATGGATCACGTGATCACTTAGATGATTAGAGGGATGTCTATCTAAGTGGGAGTTCTTTAATAATTTGATTAGCTGAACCTTAATTTATCATGAACTTAGTACCTGATAGTATTTTTGCATGTCTATGTTATTGTAGATAGATGGCCCCTGCTGTTGTTCCGTTGAATTTTAATGTGTTCCTTGAGAAAGCAAAGTTGAAAGATGATGGTAGCAATTACACGGACTGGGTCCGTAACTTGAGGATTATCCTCATTGCTGCACAGAAGAATTACGTCCTGGAAGCACCGTTGAGTGCCAAACCTACTGCAGGAGCAACACCAGATGTTATGAACGTCTGGCAGAGCAAAGCTGATGACTACTCAATAGTTCAGTGTGCCATGCTTTACGGCTTAGAACCGGGACTTCAACGACATTTTGAACGTCATGGAGCATATGAGATGTTCCAGGAGTTGAAGTTAATATTACAAGAAAATGCACGGATTGAGAGATATGAAGTCTCCAATAAGTTCTATAGCTGCAAGATGGAGGAGAATAGTTCTGTCAGTGAACATATACTCAAAATGTCTGGGTATCATAATCACTTGACTCAACTGGGAGTTAATCTTCCTGTTGATAGTGTCATTGACAGAGTTCTTCAATCACTGCCACCAAGCTACAAAAGCTTCATGATGAACTATAATATGCAAGGGATGAATAAGACAATTCCCGAGCTCTTCGCAATGCTAAAGGCAGCGGGGGTAGAAATAAAGAAGGAGCATCAAGTGTTGATGGTCAACAAGACCACCAGTTTCAAGAAAAAGGGTAAAGGGAAGAAAAAGGGGAACTTCAAGAAGAACAGCAAACAAGTTGCTGCTCAGGGGAAGAAAACCAAGTCTGGACCTAAGCCTGAGATTGAGTGCTTCTACTGCAAATAAACTGGTCACTGGAAGCGGAACTGCCCCAAGGATTTGGCGGATAAGAAGGATGGCAACATGAACAAAGGTATATGTGATATACATGTTATTGATGTGTACCTTACTAATTCTTGCAGTAGTACCTGGGTATTTCATATTGGTTCTGTTGCTAATATTTGCAACTCGAAACAGGGACTATAGATTAAGCGAAGATTGGCAAAGAACGAGGTGACGATGCGCGTGGGAAATAGTTCTAAAGTCAATGTGATCGCAGTCGGCACGCTACCTCTACATCTACCTTCGGGATTAGTATTAGACCTGAATAATTATTATTTGGTGCCGGCATTAAGCATGAACATTATATCTGGATCTTGTTTGATGCGAGACAGTTATTCATTTAAATCAGAGAATAATGGTTGTTCTATTTATATGAGTAATATCTTTTATGGTCATGCACCCTTAGAGAGTGGTCTATTCTTTTTGAATCTTGATAGTGGAGATACACATATTCATAGTATTGAAGCTAAAAGATGAAGAGTTGATAATGATAGTGCAACTTATTTGTGGCACTGCCGTTTTGGTCATATTGGTATAAAACGCATGAAGAAACTCCATTCTGATGGACTTTTGGAATCACTTGATTATGAATCACTTGGTACTTGCGAACCGTGCCTCATGGGCAAGATGACTAAAACGTCGTTCTTCGGAACTATGGAGGAAGCAACAGATTTATTGGAAATAATACATACTGATGTATGTGGTCCGCTGAATATTGAGGCTCGCGGCGGGTATCGTTATTTTCTCACCTTCACAGATGATTTGAGCAGATATGGGTATATCTACTTGATGAAACATAAGTCTGAAACATTTGAAAAGTTCAAAGAATTTCAGAGTGAAGTGGAAAAGCATCGTAACAAGAAAATAAAATTTCTACGATCTGGTCGTGGAGAAGAATATTTGAGTTACAAGTTTGGTCTTCATTTGAAACAATGTGGAATAGTTTCGCAACTCACGCCACCTTGAACACCACAGCGTAATGGTGTGTCCGAACATCGTAATCGTACTTTACTAGATATGGTATGATCAATGATGTCTCTTACTGATTTACCGCTATGGTTTTGGGGTTATGCATTAGAGACAGCTGCATTCACGTTAAATAGGGCACCATCTAAATTCGTTGAGACAACTCCTTATGAACTGTGGTTTGGCAAGAAACCAAAGTTGTCGTTTCTTAAAGTTTGGGGCTGCGATGATTATGTGAAAAAGCTTCAACCTGGTAAGCTCGAATCCAAATCGGAGAAATGTGTCTTCATAGGATACCCAAAGGAGACTGTTGGGTACACCTTCTATCATAGATCCGAAGGCAAGACTTTTGTGTCTAAATTTGGATCCTTTCTAGAGAAGGAGTTTTTCTCGAAAGAAGTGAGTGGGAGGAAAGTAAAACTTGATTAGGTAACTATACATGCTCCCTTATTGGAAAGTAGTTCATCACAAAAACCGGTTTTTGTGACACCTAGACCAATTAGTGAGGAAGCTAATGATGATGATCATGAAACTTCAGATCAAGTTACTACCGAACCTCATAGGTCAACCAGAGTAAGATCCGCACCAGAGTTGTACGGTAATCTTGTTCTGGAGGTCATGTTACTAGACCATGACGAACCTATGAACTATGAGGAAGCGATGATGAGCCCAGATTCCGCAAAATGGCTTGAGGCCATGAAATTTGAGATGGGATCCATGTATGAGAACAAAGTGTGGACTTTGGTTGACTTGCCCGATGATCGGCAAGCCATCGAGAATAAATGGATCTTCAAGAAGAAGACAGACGCTGATGATAATGTTACTGTCTACAAAGCTCGACTTGTTGCGAAAGGTTTTCGACAAGTTCAAGGAGTTGACTACGATGAGACCTTCTCATCCATAGCGATGCTTAAGTCTGTCCGAATCATGTTAGCTATTTGCCACATTTTATGATTATGAAATTTGGCAAATGGATGTAAAGACTGCATTCCTGAATGGATTTCTGGAAGAAGAGTTGTATATGATGCAACCTGAAGGTTTTATCGATCCAAATGGTGCTAACAAAGTGTGCAAGCTCCAGAAATCCATTTATGGACTGGTGCAAGCCTCTTGGAGTTGGAATAAACGTTTTGATAGTGTGATCAAAGCATATGGTTTTATACAGACTTTTGGAGAAGCCTGTATTTACAAGAAAGTGAGTGGGAGCTCTGTAGCATTTCTAATATTATATGTGGATGACATATTGTCGATTGGAAATGATATAGAATTTCCGGATAGCATAAAAGGATACTTGAATAAGATTTTTTTCAATGAAATACCTCGGTGAAGCTGCTTACATATTGGGCATCAAGATCTATAGAGATAGATCAAGACGCTTAATTGGACTTTCACAAAGCACATACCTTGATAAAGTTTTGAAGAAGTTCAAAATGGATCAGGTAAAGAAAGGATTCTTACCTGTGTTGCAAGGTGTGAAGTTGAGTAAGACTCAATGCCCGACCACTGCAGAAGATAGAGAGAAAATGAAAGATGTTCCCTATGCTTTAGCCATAGGCTCTATCATGTATGCGATGATGTGTACCAGACCTGATGTGTGCCTTGCTATTAGTTTAGCAGGGAGGTACCAAAGTAATCCAGGAGTGGATCACTAGATAGCGGTCAAGAACATCCTGAAATACCTGAAAAGGACTAAGGATATGTTTCTCATTTATGGAGGTCACAAAGAGCTCATCGTAAATGGTTACGTTGATGCAAGCTTTGACACTGATCCGGACGATTCTAAATCGCAAACCGGATATGTGTTTATATTGAACGGTGGAGCTATCAATTGGAGTAGTTCTAAACAAAGCGTCGTGGCGGGATCTACATGTGAAGCGGAGTACATTGCTGCTTTGGAAGCAGCAAATGAAGGAGTCTGGATGAAGGAGTTCATATCCAATCTAGGTGTCATACCTAGTGCATCGGGTCCAATGAAAATATTTTGTGACAATACTGGTGCAATTGCCTTGGCAAAGGAATCCAGATTTCACAAGAGAACCAAGCACATCAAGAGACACTTCAATTCCATCCATGATCAAGTCCAGGCGGGAGACATAGAGATTTGCAAGATACATACGGATCTGAATGTTGCAGACCATTGACTAAGCCTGTCTCACGAGCAAAACATGATCAGCACCAAGACTCCATGAGTGTTAGAATCATTACTGTGTAATCTAGATTATTGACTCTAGTGCAAGTGGGAGATTGAAGGAAATATGCCCTAGAGGCAATAATAAAGTTATTATTTATTTCCTTATATCATGATAAATGTTTATTATTCATGCTAGAATTGTATTAATCGGAAACATGATACATGTGTGAATACATAGACAAACAGAGTGTCACTAGTATGCCTCTACTAGACTAGCTCGTTGATCAAAGATGGTTATGTTTCCTAGCCATAGACATGAGTTGTCATTTTGATCAACGGGATCACATCATTAGGAGAATGATGTGATTGACTTGACCCATTCCGTTAGCTTAGCACTTGATCGTTTAGTATGTTGCTATTGCTTTCTTCATGACTTATACATGTTCCTATGACTATGAGATTATGCAACTCCTATTTACCAGAGGAACACTTTGTGTGCTACCAAACGTCACAACGTAACTGGGTGATTATAAAGGTGCTCTACAGGTGTCTCCAAAGGTACTTGTTGGGTTGGCGTATTTTGAGAGTAGGATTTGTCACTCCGATTGTTGGAGAGGTATCTCTGGACCCACTCGGTAATGCACATCACTATAAGCCTTGCAAGCATTGTAACTAATGAGTTAGTTGCGGATTGATGTATTACGGAACGAGTAAAGAGACTTGCCGGTAACGAGATTGAACTAGGTATTGAGATACTGACGATCAAATCTCGGGCAAGTAACATACCGATGACAAAGGGAACAACGTATGTTGTTGTGCGGTTTGACCGATAAAGATCTTCGTAGAATATGTGGGAGCCAATATGAGCATCCAGGTTCCGCTATTGGTTATTGACTAGAGACATGTCTCGGTCATGTCTACATAGTTCTCGAACCCGTAGGGTCCGCACGCTTAAAGTTCACTGACGATCGTGTTATGAGTTTTTGTGTTTTGATGTACCGAAGGTAGTTCGGAGTCCCGAATATGATCGTGGACATGACTAGGAGTCTCAAAATGATCGAGACATAAAGATCGATATATTGGACCACTATATTTGGATACCGGAATGGTTCCGGGTGAGATCGGGAATATACCGGAGCACCGGGAGGTTATCGGAACCCCCCGGGAGGTATATGGGCCTTATTGGGCTTTAGTGGAAAGGAGGGGAAAGGATCATGGGAGGTGGCGCCCCCCCCCCCAAGCCCAATCCGAATTGGGAAGGCCCCCCTTTCCTTCCTCCCTCCTTCCTCTTCCTTCCCTCTCCTACTCCAAGTTGGAAAGGAGGGAATCCTACTCCCAGTGGGAGTAGGACTCCCCATGGTGCGCCCTAGAGAGGGCCGACCCTCCTCTCCTCCACTCCTTTATATACGGGGGCAGGGGGCACCTCTAGACACACAAGTTGATCATTGATCCCTTAGTCGTGTGCGGTGCCCCCCTCCACCATAATCCACCTCGATTATATCGTAGCGGTGCTTAGGAGAAGCCCTTCGTCGGTAGCATCATCATCACCGTCACCATGCCATCGTGCTGACGAAACTCTCCTATGAAGCTTTGCTGGATCAGAGCTCGCGGGACGTCATCAGTTGAACGTGTGCACAACTCGGAGGTGCCGTGTGTTTGGTACTTGGGTCGGTCGGATCGTGAAGACGTACGACTACATCAACCGCGTTGTGCTAACGCTTCTGTCGTGGAGTTGACACGGCAGATGTCCTAGAGCAAGGACTTAGTCGTAGGGCCATCGCACTAGGAAGCTTAAAGGGGTTAATTGGGACAAAGGACACAAGAGAGTTTTATACTAGTTCGGCCCCATACGATGAAGGTAAAAGCCTACGTCTAGTTGTGATTGGTATTGCTGAGGTTTTGATCTCCAAGAGGCTCAACTCGCCGGCTTGGTTATTGAATTCCTTGTTTCTTGCCCTAAACCGCCATTGCGTCGTCCCCTTATATACACGGGTTGACACTAGGTGGCCTACGGAGTCCCGGCCGGCTCATAATCGTATCCGGCTCGGTGACTTTCTTTACATGCCTTTCTGTACAAGTATTTGCCGTCCATATGGCGGTTTACAATAACGGGCCTTAAGCCGGCCTGAGGCCCTTGGGCTTTTTATATGTTTAATAAACTATCATCTTGACTGCATATTGGGCTTCTTAGGTAACCCGCCATTAGCGCTGACCCGGCCCCTCCTGGGCGGGTCATACTGGTAGTAATATCCCCAACATTAGGCCCCAGGTCTACTTTGAACCTTGTTCTTTGTCAATCTTCAATACTTAGACGAAATCCCTCTTCTACCTGAAAAAACTTTGTAACCCGCCGTGACGTCATCTTTTGAAAAAACAAAAACTTTCATGACATCATCTTCCAACGGATCTTTGATTTTTAATGCTTCCCGAGAATCAAGGCGTCTATATAGCTGGATAACCATTATTTGACTCTCCCTTGATTTTCGCGCCCGTCTGTTCGCATCTGCCCTTAAAAATAGGCACGCGGCCGGTCCTTCTCATTCTCCTTTCTTCCTCATCTTCTTCCTCTCGCAACCTTTATCGCTGCTCGAGCTCCGCCGCCGTCGCAACTCTCATCGTCGTCGTTAAGCTTGGCCGCCGTATCACCCTGAGTCCGTCCAGAGAACGCGGCGACTCTTCGCGGCAGGTCTGCATCTTGTAAGTTTTCTTCTCTCTCACGCACCTAGATCTGTTCTAGGTTTGCGAGTTCTTCAGTGTTCTTCACATGTTCGCCATGGATCATCTTGTAGATCTTCTCCGCAACTTATTTTGATCCAAAGAAGAGATATAACTCGCGTTGTAGCTGTTTGGCATTCATTTTTTATATCAGTAGATCCCTTTTACCTGTATAGATGCTTCTTTATAGTCGACGAACTCATCTGTACTAGGTTTTTAGGTCTAGAATATTTTCCTTTTTGAAACAGCCTTTTGATCCAAAATGATAATGATAGCTTGGTGAAACTTGTTTATGCCAACACTTAACTGAATCTTCTTTCCGAAAAAAATCTGTAGTCATGGCGGCTTACCACTCCAGCTTTCTTTTCCCTATATGTCATTAGCACTTAGTTAAGCCGCCATTACTTGTTTTATAATTTCAACCTTTAACTGTTAATTGACCCGGCACTTTATTTTTCCTTTTCCAGTCCCTTGTTCATCATGCCGTCAAAGACACCCACCATCTGCAATTGGGTTCCCTCAACCATAACTGAGGAGCGTCTGAAAGAGTTCTTCCTTATTGGATTTCTGCCTTCAAGAAACATCATGTCTTATCGTGCTCCCGATCCGGAAGAAGAACGACCCAATCCAAAAGACGGCGAAGTGATCATTTTTACTGATCACATGAATCGGGGCTTCTCACCGCCCGGCTCAAAAAATTTCAGAGAAGTTCCTCACTTTTTCAAACTCCATCCTCAGGATATTGGGCCCAATTCCATATCCAATATCTGTAACTTCCAGGTGCTCTGTGAGGTATATCTTCAGCAAGAGCCGACTGTAGAACTATTTAGAGAATACTTTTATCTGAACCGGCAAAACAAGTGCACCAATGGCCTGAGCTTAGAACTTGGAGGCATCTCAATTCAACGCCGGCAGGGTGCAGTTTTCCCTCTCATAGTTTTACCAAGTCACCCAAAGGACTGGAACCAAACTTGGTTTTACTGTCAGGACGTCTCACCCGCCAATGAAAAGCCACTACCGGGTTACCGCCCCGATCGTCTTGACACCAAGTTCGCCCTGCCAGATAAACTTACCATTGCTGAACACAAAAAACTGATTCCATCTATCAGAAGAATCAATGGTTTGTTGGGGAACGGTTTAACCGAAGTCGATCTAACCCGCTGCTGGATCTCATGGCGGATTATTCCATTAAGCCGTCGTTCCAAGTTGATGTATGAATATGGTGGAGACCCGGATGACTCTCTCCGTCATACCCTGGTTCAGCTAACCGAAGATGTTGTCACAATGTCAAATGGTCTGGTGAATGCGAAGTACGAAGATTGCAGTGTTGTTGGGTTAAATCCTTTCTGTAAATTTAACCCGGTACCAGAAGTAAGGGCATTCTGATCTTTTTCCTTTATATTTTGTCCAACCATATTGTTTATCACTGATCCTTCCTCTTGTCTTTTTAGGCCAACTCTGACTTTTGGAAAGTAAAATACGATCACGAAGCTTCCAAGAAGGCGAAGCTTGCCGCCATGAACGCCAAGAAATCAACCCGGAGAACAAAGAAGAAAAAGAAAACCACCGTTGAAGATTTGATGAAGCTTGATGACTCGTCTGACTCGGAGGTAGCCCTTGATTCACTTCGCCAACTTTTTAACAATCTTATTGACACTGATCCTTACCAGATGACACTGGGGCTAGTCAAGCCGGGGAAGCAGAGGTAACTATCATTTCCTCCGACTCAGAGCCCTTACCAAGACACAAAGTTCGACGAGTGATCCGTAAAGTAAGGTTTTCTAATCCCTTAGCTCACTTGGATCCCAACTTTCATTTGAAAAAGTAGAAGCATGAAAGCCGCTGTGAAGTTGAGGTTGAAGATGAGCCGGCTGTCGTCCTTGAACAGACTCCTCGGAAACGTCGGAATGAGGTTTACTTATTACTGTCCTTAACTTGTTTTAATGAATCCTGCTCCTTGCATTTCTTTTAAATCCTTTCTTTTACCTTTTCAGGAGGTGTCTCGTTCCTCAGGCGACTCATCACAAACACAATTTCCGGCTTTCAAGACTGCTCCTGGGTAATTGAAAATATTTTTTTCTTCCGAGTTTGATCAATTGTTATCTTAATGCTGACTATCCTGCAATATTTTTCTTTAGTGGTCAAGCTAAGTCCAAGAAGGCGAAGGTAACAAAACCAGCGGAAGACCCGCCAGTACTGGCATTTGAGCCGGCTAGGCTACCTTCTCCATTAACTATCGCCCCAGAAGACCCACCTATTGTCCATGAAGTAAATCCTCCAGAGCCATCCCTTGCCAAAACCACTATTAACCCTTCTGTGGCTGGTCCATCAAGCTCAACCAACCCACCGTCTCCCCGTGTTCAAGATGTTCAAATTACTGGGAGCCGCTTTGTTGAGCCGGGGAACCCGACGGTATTGGCACGGTGCACAGCTAAGCAAGAAGCTTTGGAGAGGCGGAAGGTTCGTCTTGATGTTGCCAACTATGACCGCCTTAATGCCAGTGATATCTTATCCGGCTATCTCAGTCATGTACACTCTAGTCGTGATTCTGAGATTGAGATGGTCAAGCAGCTTCAATTGAAGTATGAGGTATGTACTTTCCGGTTTACCAATATTCCTTCAGCCCCCAAGTCTGTAGATTATGAGAGAAATGGAATAACCTATAGACTTAAAATATAGGCCGAGGCCTTTACTTCTAAATCTTTGCCTGATATTGATAGAACAAGACCTCACCCATAGTCCCCAAGGACCGGTTTATTTTGATCATTAATGAATCGGTACTTCAGAATTTAAAACCATCTGTAAAGTACTTAACATTCCGGTTTATCCTTGATAAACTTGCTGAACTGCGTACATTAGCCCCCACGTGCCAAGTGTTGTTACTTTGTAAAGGACTTGGGACTTCAAATATGCTGGTACAGTCGTAAAAAATTGGATTTGGCATACATTAGCCCCCAAGTGCCAAGTGGTTTATTCGTAAAATACTTGGGACTTGAATCTTGGATTTGGATACTGGATTTTAAAACCAAGTCTTGACTTATCTGAATGTTTCACAGAATGCATTGTCTGATCTAAACTCTCAACTGACTGACGCAAAGACCCGGCTAGCGAGTCAGGAGTCAAAAATCAAGTCTTCCACCTCCAAGCTGCAAATAAGCCTTTCTGAAACGGAGAAGTTGAAGACCAGATTTGCTGTCAAAGAGAAAACTTGGGAAGATGAGAAAACACTTCTGACCCGGCGAACTGAGACCGCCGAAACAGCTCTGAAAGAAATATCAACCGAGTTGAACGGTTTAAAGGGCCGGGTGTCTCAGATGGTCACTGCTATCTTTGGTAAGCTGCTTTGTTTTGACATTTTTATGTACTTTATGCCAAACCGGAGTTCAATCCGCCCACTGACTCTGTTAAATATATGCAGGTCCGCGAAGCAAAAATCTGAACCAAGACCCATTGATTAAACTGAAGGCTGTATACACCTTGGTTGAACAACTGTACATTGGTACCCAACGGGCTCTAGCCGCTATCTCTCCTGCAAACCAAGGACCCAACCGGCTTAGCGATGTCTTGAAGAAGCTGTCTATCCTTTCGGCGAGATTCCAAGAAGTAAAACGCTCCTGCGCATGAGCCGGAGCTTTGACTGCCCTAAGCCGCTCCAAGGCTTGGGTGCCAGACCTAGACCCGACAGACATGGCAAGAGGTTACCCTACTATGAAGGAGGATGGGTCTCCGTTTGATCAGGATGATTTCATAGCGTGTGTACCCGAAGTCCAGCCTCAAGCAACTAGTCTTGGAGAGGACACCAATGTGGACAAGTACCAGCCGGGTTTTGATAGTGAAAATAAGAAGATGGCCACTCCTTCATATAAAGTAGTAGATCTGATCCCACCTGTGAGAGAAGATACCTTTGCTCCGGAGATTGACCCGGTCGGCCTGATTGACGATGAAGCCGAATTTGTCGCCATGAACGGCTTTGATTGGTCAAAATCCAACTTCCAGCAAACAGAAGGTGGTGAACCGGCGAGGGAGGGAAAGTGATTATCTTCCTAGGCTTATAAAGCCTTGTAATAACTTTAGTTAAAACACTTCATGTTTGCTTATGCCATCGTGCATAAAGTACCTCTTTATGTGAATCTGTGTTTCAGATGTCAATGTACGCATTATTTAATATTTGTCTTCTGCAATGGTTGAACTTTGTTCCTGTGAATACAAGGAAAAGACTGTCGAGGCAGTTTAGAACCAACTAGGCTTAAACACAATGTACCACCCATAAATTTACCTAAATAAGGAAAATAGAGACGAATGTAAATAAAGGGTAAGGTTTAATACTAACTCTTGAGTTAGCGCAGCAGGGAAGCGCGTATAAGTAAAAAACCATACCTTATCTTTGTTGACCCTTAGATCGCCGGTTTAAATAACCCGGGTGATGAATTGATAATTCAATTTGTATGAAAAGTTACTATTCCTTGAACACTCAATGATCATCATACCTTAGTAGCTCATACCTTTGGATCCTTGCACCACCAGCTTGAATAACCCGGGCGGCTGTGTTGTCCAATAATTGAGCCGGCGAAGAAAACCAGACTATCTTATTTGTAATATTGACAACAACAAAAACTCAAAGGCAAGCAATAGATAATAAACATAATTTGAACTCTGTATTCCAAAGGTTGGGGGTTCCTGATTCGAATACGATCAGTAAACCGGACCAAAGGGGTTAAGCTAAGGTTTGAATACGACCATATAGCCCCTAGTGGCTTTGGCGTTGCGCCGATCAAGAGGGTACCGACAGCTATGTTCTCTTTGGTTCGAATACGACCTATGTTTGAACAGGAAGCCCCCAAATGACCTTGAGCGGTTTTTAACGACCCTGATTCGAATACGATCCAAGTCGGACTCAAAAGGGGTTAAGCTATGATTCGGATACGATCAAGAAGCCCCCAAGTGAGTTTGGCCTTGAGCCGATCGAGAGGGTTACGACAGCTATGTTCTCTTTGGTTCGAATACGACCTATGTTTGAACAGGAAGCCCCCAAGTGACCATAAGATTTACAGCTAGTTTCGGATACGATCATGAGCTGGACTAAAAAGGTTAAACTTGATTCAAATATGATCAGCTCCTTAATAGTCATTTATGAATAAAAAAATAACAAAGATGCATAGTCTTTGAAAAGAAAAGAGACCGATGGTCTTACTTTATTGCCTATCATCGTATATACAATGTGAACGTATGTACATATTGAGAGCTGGTGGCTCAGGTGTAATATGGCCGAAGTTGAGCAATGTTCCATGGCCGGCGGGTCTCCTCTTCTGACTTACGTGAGTCTGCATGCTCTCGAATGTCAATGAGGTAGTAGGACCCATTGTTTATATTTTTACTGACCACAAAGGGTCCTTCCCAAGGTGGGGATAACTTGTGTGCATCTGAAAGATCTTGGACGAGCCGGAGCACCAAGTCGCCTTCCTGAAAAGTCCTGGACTTAACCCGGCGGCTGTGATAACGACGCAGGTCCTGTTGATAAATTGCTGATCGTGCTGCTGCTAAGTCTCTTTCTTCATCCAACAAGTCAAGCGCATCATGTCTGGCTTTTTCATTGTTAGCCTCAACATAAGCCGCCACACGGGGCGAGTCATGACGGATGTCACTGGGTAATACTGCTTCTGCTCCATAAACCATGAAGAAGGGTGTGTAACTCGTAGACCTGTTAGGTATAGTATTGATACTCCATAACACTGAAGGCAATTCCTCTACCCAACAACCCGGCGTTCGCTGTAAAGGAACCATAAGACGGGGTTTTAGCCCTTTCGGAATTTCCTGATTGGCTCTCTTCGCTTGACCATTGGATTGAGGATGAGCTACGGAAGAAACATCAAGCTGGATGTGCTCTCGTTGACAAAATTCTTCCATAGCCCCTTGGGATAGATTTGTTCCATTGTCTGTGATAATACTGTGTGGAAAACCGAAACGAAAGATTACTTCTTTCATGAACTGAACCGCCATGGCTGCATCACACTTACTCACAGGCTCCGCCTCAACCCATTTGGTGAACTTATCAACAACCACCAAGAGATGCGTCTTTTTATCCTTAGACCTTTTGAAAGGTCCCACCATGTCGAGCCCCCAGACTGCAAACGGCCAAGTGATTGGAATCATCCGGAGCTCTTGAGCCAGCACATGCGCTCGTCGTGCAAATTTTTGACATCCATCACATCTACTGACCAGATCTTCTGCATCGGCGTGAGCCGTCAACCAGTAAAAACCGTGACGAAACGCCTTGGCCACTAAAGATTTTGACCCGGCATGATGACCACAATCGCCTTCATGGATTTCACGAAGGATTTCTTGACCTTCTTCGGGGGAAACACACCGCTGAAACGCTCCTGAAACACTGCGATGAAATAACTCTCCATCCGAAATCATCATGGATTTAGACCGCTGGGTTATCTGTCGAGCCAGGGTCTCATCCGCTGGCAATCCTCCCCGGGTCATGTAAGCCAAGAACGTCACCGTCCAATCTGGGATGACGTGAAGAGCCGCCACCAACTGGGCCTCCGGGTTAGGAACAGCTAAGTCTTCTTCGGTGGGCAACTTGACAGAGGGGTTATGCAAAACATCTAAAAAGGTGTTGGGTGGTACCAGCTTACGTTGAGACCCCAGCCGGCTCAAAGCATTAGCTGCTTCATTTTTTCGATGGTCAATGTGTTCCACCTGATAACCTTTAAAGTATCCTGCAACAGCATCGACCTCTCGGCGATAAGCCGCCATGAGAGGGTCTTTGGAATCCCACTTGCCAGACACCTACTGAGCCACTAGATCTGAATCACCAAGACATCTGACCCGGCTCAAGCTCATCTCCTTTTCCACTCGAAGACCATGGAGCAATGATTCATACTCTGTTGCGTTGTTAGTGCATGGAAACATCAATTGTAACACATAACAAAATTTATCACCTCGTGGGGAAGTTAATACAACTCCAGCCCCCGAGCCATCCAATTGCCTGGACCCATCAAAATGAATAGTCCAATATGTGTTGTCCAGCTTTTCTTCTGGCATCTGCATCTTAGTCTAGTCATTGATGAAGTCAACCAGGGCTTGAGACTTAATCGTAATGCGTAGAACATATTTCAGCCCATGAGACCCAAGCTCAATTTCCCACTTGGCAACTCGCCCTGTAGCTTCTCTGTTTTGAATAATGTCTCCCAAAGGAGCAGAGCTAACCACAGTGATTGGATGTCCCTGAAAGTAATGCTTAAACTTCCGGCTTGCCATGAACACCCCATAAACAAGCTTCTGCCAATGTGGATATCGTTGCTTAGACTCAATTAGCACTTCACTGACATAATAAACCGGCCGTTGAACCGGATGCTCTCTGCCAGCCTCCTTGCGTTCTACCACCATAGCCACACTAACAGCCCATGAGTTGGCAGCCACGTATACAATAGCGGCTCTTTCTCAATTGGAGCAGCTAGGACCGGCGGCTCAGCCAGTTGTGCCTTCAGATCCTCAAAAGCGGCGTTCGCAGCATCACTCCAAACAAAAACATCTGTTTTCTTCATCAATTGATACAGAGGCATAGCCTTTTCCCCTAACCGGCTTATGAACCGGCTCAAAGCAGCCACACGACCCGCCAGTCGTTGAACATCATTGACGCAGGTTGGTTTGGCTAGAGATGTGATTGCCTTGATTTTCTCTGGGTTAGCTTCAATACCTCGGTTAGACACCAGAAAACCCAAGAGCTTGCCGGCTGGTACTCCAAAAACACACTTGGCCGGGTTAAGCATCATCTTGTAAATCTGAAGATTATCAAAGGTCTCTTTCAGGTCTGTGACCAAGGTTTCCTCTTCCCTAGATTTCACCACTATGTCATCCACATAGGCATGAACATTGCGCCCAATTTGATTGTGAAGACAATTCTGCACACACCTCTGGTAAGTCGCCTGGGCACTCTTAAGCCCAAAAGGCATAGACACATAGCAGAAAGCCCCAAAAGGAGTTATAAATGTTGTCTTCTCTTGATCCTTGACTGCCATCTTAATCTGATGATAACCGGAGTAAGCATCTAAGAAACTCAATCATGCGCAACCCGCCGTGGCATCAATGATCTAAACAATATGGGGAAGAGCAAAAGGATCAGCCGGGCAAGCCTTGTTCAAATCCGTGTAATCCACACACATGCGCCAGGTGCCATTCTTGTTTAGTACAAGAACCGGGTTAGCTAACCATTCTGGGTGAAAGACCTCCACAATGAACCCAGCCGCCAAGAGCCGGGCCACCTCTTCTCCGATGGCCTTGCGCCTTTCTTCATTGAACCGTCGAAGAAACTGTCTGACAGGTTTGAACTTTGGATCGATATTAAGAGTGTGCTCAGCGAGTTCCCTCGGGACACCCGGCATGTCTGAAGGTTTCCATGCAAAGATGTCCCGGTTCTCACGGATGAACTCGATGAGCGCGCTTTCCTATTTCGGATCCAAGTTTGCGCTGATGATGAACTGTTTGGATGAATCGCCAGGCACAAAGTCAACCATCTTAGTGTCATCAGCTGATTTGAACATTAACTCCGGCTCATGCTCTGTTGTTGGTTTCTTTAATGATGTCATGTCCGCCAGGTCAACATGATCCTTGTAGAATTTCAATTCCTCTGGTGCACAAACAGACTCAGCATAGTCAGCATCCCCCTCTTCACATTCCAAGGCTATCTTCCGGCTCCCATGGACTGTAATGGTGCCCTTGTGACCCGGCATCTTGAGCTGCAAATACATGTAACATGGCCGAGCCATGAACTTGGCATAAGCCGGCCGCCCAAACAGAGCATGATATGGGCTTTTGATCTTAACCACTTCAAAGGTTAATTTTTCTGCCCTGGAGTCATACTCATCCCCAAAGGCTACCTCCAGCTCGATCTTACCAACTGGGTATGCCGACTTATCGGGCACCACCCCATGAAAAACAGTGTTGGATTGTTTAAGATTTTTTATCCGTCAATCCCATCCGGCGGAACGTCTCATAGTAAAGGATGTTGATGCTGCTGCCTCCATCCATGAGTACCTTAGTAAACTTGTACCCACCAACCTGAGGTGCCACTACCAAAGCCAAGTGACCCGGATTATCAACCCGGGGCGGGTGATCCTCTCTGCTCCACACAATAGGCTGCTCCGACCAACGTAGATAACGTGGAATTGCCGGTTCAACGGCATTGACAACCCTCTTGTGGAGTTTCTGGTCTCTCTTACATAAACTGGTAGTAAAGACATGATACTGTCCGCTACTCAACTGCTTCGGGTTGCTCTGATAGCCGGATTGTTGCTGCTGTTGATTCCCTTGGCCGTGTTGCTGATTATATCCTCCCTGGTGACCAGGATGACCCTGACCATGAAAACCTCCTCCGCTTGAACCAGCGCCCGGGCCCTGAAAGCCGCCTCCACCTGAGCCGCCACCCGGGCCGTGACCCCATCAAATGCGTTTGAATTTTTAAACGCCTTCATGATCGTGCAATCCTTCCACAAGTGGGTGGCTGGCTTCTCCCGGGTGCCGTGTCTTGGACAAGGTTCATTCAACAACTGCTCAAGGGTGGGGCCTGACCCGCCCGATCGAGGGGGTTGTCTGCCCTTGCGCCGCTGATTACCACCCTGTGCATTAGTATTCGCAACAAACCCATCAGCCTTACGCTTATTGCCTCCTTGATTCGCCGGGTTATGCTGGTGACCCTTGCCGTTGCCGTTCTTCTTTCCCTTCATTACTTTTTCTTCATCAGATGCCGGGTCTTTGATGGTATCAGAATCGGCATATCCGACAAGAGCCGCCATCAACGTTCCCATGTCATTACAGTCACATTTGAGCCGCCCCAACTTCTGCTTCAGAGGTTCAAAACGGCAATTTTTCTCCAACATCAAAATTGCTGAGCCGGCGTCCATTTTATCAGACGAATGTATTATCTCCTTGACCCGGCGCACCCAATGGGTCGTAGATTCTCCATCCTCTTGCTTGCAATTAGTCAGGTCCACGATCAACATTGGCTGCTTACACGTGTCTTTAAAGTTCTGGATGATCCGTTCCTTCAACTCTACCCATGAGCCGATGGAATTAGGTGGTAATCCTTTCAACCATGTCCGAGCCGTTCCATCCAACATCATGGTAAAATACTTGGTCATTGCTGCATCGCTAACCTCCAACAGCTCCATAGCCATCTCATAACTCTCAATCCAAGCCCCCGGCTGTAGGTCAGCCGTGTAGTTAGGTACCTTACGAGGTCCCTTGAAATCCTTGGGCAACCGCTCATTGCGTATGGCTGGGACTAGGCAAGGTACGCCTCCAGTTCTTGTAGCCACTCCTGCCTCAACCGAGGTTGCTGGATAAGCCGGAAAGGTTTGGTGAGCCACCTGCTCTGCTACTACCTGAGCCACCCGTTCCGCCTCTTGACGAATCCTCTCCTGATCCGCCAAGTTAAGGGCTCCAGCCCGCACCGGCTCATGCCTATATGGCCGGTTGTGGCGTTGAGCATTACTTGACATCTCTGCAGATTCCATGTGCCTACTGTAACTCGGGCTCCGGCTTGGGCAAGGAGTTGAATGAATTATGTCTCGACTGTAGGAGTATGCATCCTGTTGGGCCAAAGCTGTCTGAAGTAGTTATCTTACCCTCCGGGTTTCAATTGCTGCTGGCGAGTCGCCTTTCATTGGGAGAGCTGCCAAACGAGCCGACGCCGCAATGAGATTCTCCATGGGGTTGGAGAAGTGACCCGGGGGTGTTGATATATAACGAGGAGGAGTTGTATTCATGCGCGGCGGCTCCATGGTGCGTGGCTGAACTGGTGCACCGGGCGTCGTGACCCGGTTTGCCTCTGGCGGGTTGCTCCCTCCAGCTCCGGGTGTATGGAACAAATTCCTCGGATCCAGCGTTAGAGGCGGACGCGAGTGAGCTTTCTGATGCCTCCTCCTCATGACTTCGTTTGATGCATTAAGATCCACCGAGAGCCGGAAGGTTTCTGCTTGAAGCTGCTGAGCACGAGCATCCAAAGCTGCTCGTTCTGCTGCCATCCGGGTTTCCTTCGCGGCTAGATTTTCCTTAGCTCGCACCATCTCCTCCCGCACGCATGCCACTTCCGCGTCATGCTGGGCTTTATCCGCCGGCTCTACCGCAGCTGTTAACAGAGTCATCAGCTTATCCATGAGGTCCATGAGAACCTGAGCCGGGGGCGCATGGGGTCTCCTGACCCGGCAGTTGCCGACCCGGTGGCCGCCGCTGTCGCTGCCGTGGAGTTCTGCCCGGGCTATGCCCCTGCCATAAAGACTCCGACCCAATTTGGCGGCTCAAGGGGGTCCCGAATACTGCTGCCATCGGAACAGCCCCCGAGCATGCCGTCTTGCAGTTGGTACAACGAGTCCGTCTCACCTGTTGATGATGCAGTATCAGAGCAGATAGCCGTCTCCCCGCCTTCCATCGATCCTTCGGAGTATTCACCGCCATGGACGCAGCATACGAAAGCATGCTTCACAATAGATTGAACACGGGCTGACCCGGCGTGCTGAGCCATTTCGATGAGGTTGGTGTGGACGTCCGACTCAGGGCCTGACTCGCCGATCCGGCCGATGAAGACGTGTATTCCGCCGAAGGGGACCCGGTACCCGTACTCGATCGAGCCGGCCTTGGGGCCCCAGCCTTCGTCGTCAATGTAGAGTTTGCCACGACGACTCTCGGTCATCCGGCCCACGGCGTATCCCTTGAGCCCTTCGAAGTTTCCCTTCAAGAACTCAAATCCACCGTGCGCTGGCCCCACGGTGGGCGCCAACTGTCGTGGAGTTGACACGGCTGATGTCCTAGAGCAAGAACTTAGTCGTAGGGCCATTGCACTAGGAAGCTTAAAGGGGTTAATCGGGACAAAGGACACGAGAGAGTTTTATACTAGTTCGGCCCCTTATGATGAAGGTAAAAGCCTACGTCTAGTTGTGATTGGTATTGCTGAGGTTTCGATCTCCAAGAGGCTCAACTCGCCGGCTTGGCTATCGACTTCCTTGTTTATTGCCATAAACCGCCACCGGGTCATCCCCTTATATACACGGGTTGACACCAGGTGGCCTACGGAGTCCCGGCCGGCTCATAATCGTATCCGGCTCGATGACTTTCTTTACATGCCTTTTTGTACAAGTATTTGCCATCCATATGGCGGTTTACAATAACGGGCCTTAAGCCGGCCCAAGGCCCTTGGGCTTTTTATATGTTTAATAAACTATCATCTTGACTGCATATTGGGCTTCTTAGGTAACCCGCCATTAGGGTTGACCCGGCCCCTCCTGGGCGGGTCATACTGGTAGTAATATCCCCAACAGCTTCCGCTTACGGTCTACGAGGGTACGTGGACGATACTCGTCCCTCTCGTTGCTATGCATCACCATGATCTTGCGTGTGCGTAGGAATTTTTTTGAAATTACTACGTTCCCAACACTCTCTTCCACCACTTGGCCCATGAGGCCCAATACTTCTTCCCCATATTCCCGTAACTCCCTAGTACTCCAAAAAATACCCGAATCATTCGGAACCTTTCCGATGTCTGAATATAGTCGTCCAATATATCGATCTTTACATCTCGACTATTTCGAAACTCCTAGTCATGTCCCTGATTTCATCCAGGACTCCGAACTACATTAGGTACATCAAATCACATAAACTCATAATACTGATCGTCACCGAATGTTAAGCGTCCGGACCCTACGGGTTCGAGAACTATGTAGACATGACCGAGACACGTCTCCGGTCAATAACCAATAGCGGAACCTGGATGTTCATATTGGATCCTACATATTCTACGAAGATCTTTATTGGTCAAACCGCATAACAACATACGTTGTTCCCTTTGTCATCGGTATGTTACTTGCCCGAGATTCAATCGTCGGTATCTCATACCTTGTTCAATCTCATTGCCGGCAAGTCTCTTTACTCGTTCCGTAATGCATCATTCCGCAACTAACTCATTAGTTACATTGCTTGCAAGGCTTATAGTGATGTGCTTTACCGAGAGGGCCCAGAGATACCTCTCTGACAATCGGAGTGACAAATCCTAATATTGATCCTTGCCAACTCAACAAACACCATCGGAGACACATGTAGAGCACCTTTATAATCACCCAGTTACGTTGTGACGTTTGGTAGCACACAAAGTGTTCCTATGGTATTCGGGAGTTGCATGATCTCATAGTCATAGGAACGTGTATAAGTCATGAAGAAAGCAATAGCAGTAAACTAAAATGATCAAGTGCTAAGCTAACGGAATGGGTCAAGTCAATCACATTATTCTCCTAATGATGTGATCCCGTTTATCAAATGACAACTCATGTCTATGGTTAGGAAACATAACCATCTTTGATCAACGATCTAGTCAAGTAGAGGCATACTAGTGACACTCTATTTGTCTATGTATTCACACATGTACTAAGTTTCTGATTTAATAAAATTCTAGCATGAATAATAAAAATTTATCATGATATAAGGAAATATAAATAACAACTTTATTATTGCCTCTAGGGCATATTTCCTTCAAATATACGGGGTCACCAAGGTAGAGTTTTGTATAACTGTGTAGTGTGCTTGAAACCAAGAATGCACGTCCTTGCATATTATTGAGTCCCCTCCTAGCATGCCTTTTCCAGTCAGTCTTCCCTCATACCGCGATTTGGGGAGACCAATCTTCTTAAGGCAAGGAATGAAGTCAACACAAAACCCAATGACATCCTCTGTTTGATGGCCCATCGAGATGCTTCCTTCTGGCCTAGCGCAGTTACGGACATATTTCTTTAGGACTCCCATGAACCTCTCAAAGGGGAACATATTGTGTAGAAATACGGGGCCCAGAATGACAATCTCGTCGACTAGATGAACTAGGACGTGCGTCATGATATTGAAGAATGATGGTGGGAACACCAGCTCGAAACTGACAAGACATTGCGCCACATCACCCCTTAGCCTTGGTATGATTTCTGAATCGATCACCTTCTGAGAGATTGCATTAAGGAATGCACATAGCTTCACAATGGCTAATCGGACGTTTTCCGGTAGAAGCCCCCTCAATGCAACCAGAAGCAGTTGTTTCATAATCACGTGGCAGTCATGAGACTTTAGGTTCTGGAAATTTTCTCTGGCATATTTATTATTCCCTTTATATTCGACGAGAAGCCAGACGGGGCCTTCATACTGAGCAGGCATTCAAAAAAGATTCCCTTCTCTTCTTTGGTAAGAGCGTAGCTGGCAGGACCTTCATACTGCTTTGGAGGCATGTCGTCTTTTTCGTGCAAACGTTGCAGGTCCTCCCGTGCCTCTGGTGTATCTTTTGTCTTCCCATACACGCCCAAGAAGCCTAGAAGATTCACGCAAAGGTTCTTTGTCATGTGCATCATGTCGGTTGAAGAGCGTACCTCTAGGTTTTTCCAGTGGGGTAGGTTCCAAAATATAGATTTCTTATTCCACATGGGTGCGCGTCCCTCGGCGTCATTCCGAACAGATAGTCCGCCGGGACCCTTTCCAAATATTACATGTAAATCATTAACCATAGCAAGTACGTGATCACCGGTACGCATGGCGGGCTTCTTCCGGTGATCTGCCTCGCCTTTGAAATACGTGTCTTTCTTTCGACGTTGATGGTTGGTTGGAAGAAATCAACGATGGCCCAGATACACATTCTTCCTGCATTTGTCCAGGTATATACTTTCGGTGTCAGCTAAACAGTGTGTGCATGCGTGGTATCTCTTGTTTGTCTGTCCTGAAAGGTTACTGAGAGTAGGTTAATAGTTGATGGTTACAAACAACAATGCATGCAGGTTAGATTCCTCCTATTTGTGCTCATCCCACACACGTACACCATTTCCATTCCACAGCTATAAAAGTTCTTCAACTAATGGCCTTAGATACACATCAATGTCGTTGCCGGGTTGCTTAGGGCCTTGGATGAGAACTGGCATCATAATGAACTTCCGCTTCATGCACATCCAAGGAGGAAGGTTATACATACATAGAGTCACGGGCCAGGTGTTGTGATTGCTGCTCTGCTTCCCGAAAGGATTAATGCCATCCGCACTTAAACCAAACCATACGTTCCTTAGGTCACCTGCAAACTCAGCCCGGTACTTTCTCTTGATTTTTCACCACCGCGACCTGTCAGCGGGTGCTCTCAACTTCCCGTCTTTCTTACAGTTCTCTCTGTGCCATCGCATCAACTTGACATGCTCTTCCTTTCTGAACATACGTTTCAACCGTGGTATTATAGGAGCATACCACATCACCTTGGCATGAACCTTCTTCCTGGGGGCTTGCCGTCAACATCACCAAGGTCATCTCATCTGATCTTATGCCGCAATGCACCACATACCGGGCATGCGTTCAAATCCTCATACGCACCGCGGTAGAGGATGCAGTCATTAGGGCATGCATATATCTTCTGCACCTCCAATTCTAGAGGGCATACGACCTTCTTTGCTGCGTACGTACTGTCGGGAAATTCGTTATCCTTTGGAAACTTCTTCTTCAATATTTTCAGTAACTTCTCAAATCATTTGTCAGGCACAACAATCTCTGCCTTCCACTGCAGCAATTCCAGTACGGTACCGAGCTTTGTGTTGCCATCTTCGCAATTGGGGTACAACCCTTTTTTTGTGATCCTCTAACATGCGATCGAACTTCAGCTTCTCCTTTTGACTTTCGCATTGTCTCCTTGCATCAAAAATGACCCGGCGGAGATCATCATCGGACACATCGTCTGGTTCCTCTTGATCTTCAGTAGCTTCCCCCGTTGCAGCATCACCGTATTCAGGGGGGCACATAGTTGTCATCGTCCTCTTCTTCTTCGTTGTCTTCCATCATAACCCCTATCTCTCCGTGCTTGGTCCAAACATTATAGTGTGGCATGAAACCCTTATAAAGTAGGTGGCTGTGAAGGATTTTCCGGTCAGAGTAAGACTTTGTATTCCCACATATAGGGTATGGAAAACACATAAAACCATTCTGCTTGTTTGCCTTAGCCACTTCAAAAAAATTATGCACGCCCTTAATGTACTCAGAGGTGCGTCTGTCACCGTACATCCATTGCCGGTTCATCTGCGTGCATTATATATAATGAAGTGTGTCAAAAACCATTACAGAACATCATGGATAGATAAGTGACCAAATTAATAGAAGTTCATCATCACATTAAAACAAAAGTACATGCATAGTTCTCATTGAACAGCATATAGCTCTCCAGAGCATCTAATTAAACCATACATTGAAACTATGTAAAACATTTCAATGCAACAACAAATGCGATCATAATCGCAACCAAGATAACAATTGATCCAACGGTGTAATGATACCAAGCCTCGGTATGAATGGCATATTTTCTAATCTTTCTAATCTTCAAACGCATTGCATCCATCTTGATCTTGTGATCATCGACGACATCCGCAACATGCAACTCCAATATCATCTCTCATCCTCGATTTCTTTTCTTCAAGTAATTGTTTTATTCTTCAACTAAATTTAACCTCTCGACAATAGGGTCGGTTGGAATTTCCGGTTTACATACCTCCTAGATAAATAAAATCTATGTCACGTTGGTCGGCATAATTGTCATAGACAATAAATGAACCAAATAGTTATAAAAGATAATATATACCACATCCGAATCATAGACAGGACGAGGGCCGACGGGGGCGGATACCAAAACCATCGCACTATATAATAACAAGCAATAATAAAAGTAAGAAAATTAGACAAGTATCTATCTAACCATACAAGTAAGAATTTTTTTTCCTTTCAGAAAGAAGATAAGAACAAGAGGCGCACCACGATGGTGCCGGTGACGAGATCAGCGCGGGCGATCGATGACGGTGAAGACGGGGACGGGATGTGACGGACCGCTAAACCTAGACAAATCTTGAGGAAAATGTAGCTTGGAGGTCGAGTTTCGAGAGGAGAAAGCTTAACTAGTGTGGCTCGGGCATTTCATCGAAAAACAATGCTCTGCTCGCCGGAGATGGGGTATATATAGGCAACTCATTGGTCCCGGTTTGTGGCTGGAACCGGGACTAAAGGCCCCCTTCTGTCCCGGTTCCAGCCACGAACCGGGACCAATGGCTGTGGGCCAGGAGCGAGGACCATTGGTCCCGGTTCGTGCCTGAAACCGGGACAAATGGATCCAGACGAACCGGGACCAATGCCCCACGAGGCCCGACCGGCCCCCTGAGCACACGAACCGGGACGTATGCCTCCATTGATCTCGGTTCGTGACTGAACCAGGACTAATGGGCTGGCCAAGCGTGAACCAAAGCCCTCTTTTCTACTAGTGTGGATTAGCGTGAGCGTTGATCCAGTAGTATACAACAAAGTGTAAAAGATAGAACAAATGGAAAACCATCAGGCTGGATAATGGCATGCTGCAGATCTATTCTGGAATGAGACAGCGTCATGTTTGTTTTGTTGTGTGTGCCTTATTTTCATGTTTATTTTCTTGTGTTTGCCTAAGTTAGATGTTTGAGATTGTGATCCGGATGCAATTTAACCTGTTACAAGGCTTGCTACAACTCCACTGTTTGTCCTATGAGATCTTATAGACTGTGATTTGTGATAGACTTGCGCTTGCTATTCCATTGTTTTGTTTTCTGCTTAAACCAACAACAGAAAAGCTGATTTGGCCAAGGTCTGGTATTTCTGAATCTTCTGCAGCCCCTACTAATGGAATCTCATTATTTACTGATATTTCAGCATAAGCGTGAGAGACTTCGGTGCGCAAACTCCAAATACCAAAAGACAATGCAGCATGGGTGACAAGTCCCGGTAACAAATTGTGAACTCCATTATTACTTGTTTTTATAGCAAAAAATGTCTGTTGATTGGTCAAAAGAGTGCTTCCTCCATGAACAAAGTAGTGGAGCAGATTGGTTTCCTGAGCCGTCGGCTACAGCGCATCCGAGGACAGCACTGTAGGATTACTTATCCAAGTTGGTCCTGTTGGTATCTTGGCAGCTACTGCAGTTGCGAATGTCGCATACAAGACAGTGTTAGATCCAAATCTGAATAGCATGGCCTGCCCTCATGGGACTCAACGAAGGCGAGATACTCGTTTGAGCAGTTCCATCTAATATTTCAGTTCATTTTTTTTAGAAAAGAAGGCGGACCTCCAACCTTTGCATCTAGATGATGCATGCAACCATTTTATTAATTATTCACACAAGACCTTATAAAATTATACAACAGTAAGACTAAAGTCATCGTTTAGGCAACATCTATCGCTACTTCTATCCAATTGATGAAGGGATGCTGATAGTCTGGGCCTAATATCAAACAGACATCGCAGCCAAACCTAACATCTAAGATCTGAGGTCCCAACCAGGACACCTGCTGGGTATGGGGCACTCATCAGTCCGGCGCACTCCTCAATCAGGACGCCTGCCGGGTATGAGCCCGCCGCAGCCACCTGCCACCAATCCATCCTCAGTGATGTACTGTTGCATCTACCTTGTCCAGTCTAGCTGTTGTCGACGTTCACCACGACGCCAGACAGCACCACCATCCTGCGCTCGTCCATCATCACATGCCCACCGGCGAGACCCCGCTGCTCCATGCCGCTGAGACCTGCCGTTGTCGACGTGCCAGATGCCACGCCGCTCCTCCTTCACGAACACCACCTGCTGCCACTGGTCCCATCCCCTCCGCCTGAGTCCTCTCCCGAACACCCAAGCCTCCCCAGATGGCGCCTTCATGAAGGGTACGATGCACAAGTCATCACCTCGTCCAAGCACGCAAATTTTGGACTTTCGTCCGGGAGGGGGGGGGGGTTCAAGAGACGGAATTAACCACATGGCACCACACACCAACTTCTCCTAGCCAAATGGTGCCCCCATGAAACGACACCGAGCGCCGCCGCCGCTGCATCCGCAAGGGATAACAGGAATTAACCTTGGGTCGGAGAAGAGGGGGTGGGGAGAAGGGATCTCGCCGATGCCTCCAGGGAGGGAAGCAGCGCCCGCATGCGTTGTCACCGACGTGGACGGCCAAGCCACCAAAGGATTTCTCCCGAACCCGACTCACACCGCCGTGTCCAGCCACCATCGGCCCGCTGAAGATCACCGACGCGAGATTCGGCGGGAAGTGGACCAGATGGAGAACTTCAGATCTGACGCTAGGAGAACCGCCGGAGCAGACCGCCAGCCGCATAACGAACCGCGCCGGCCGTTGCCGCTGACACCAGCACCAACGACGGACGAGGCCCGTCCAGGCCCATCGGCCCTACAGGCCCGCAGATGCCAGATCTGGATCCTGCAGGGGCCAGGCTCGCCGGGCGTCGCCTCGGAGCCCCATGGTCGATCGGTAGCCACCGTAGGGCGGAGGGATGTTGACGAGCCGCCACCTCGCTGCCGAAGGAGCCGCTGCGTCGGGGAAGACCACCGCGGGCCAAAGCCCAGATCGCACCCTCTCCCAGGGCGAGATGGCCCTGCCGCCGCCGTCCTTGGCTGCGGCTCGGACTTGGCCGGCGCCAGCCTCAAGCGGCGGCGAGGGATCGAAGATGTATGAGGCCCGGCGGCGCCGCTCGCCTTCGCCCTCGAGTCGCCTGCGCGGGGCGACGCGAGGGTCCCGGTTGGGAGTCATACACCCTTCCCCTAAAAATTGGGCAATATTTCAGTTCATATGTTTTCACCTCTGTTTTTTTACATTTACAGGAAGTACTACTTACTCGAGCTAGCTAGCTCCAGAACTCGTGAAAATGGCCGGAAGATATTTTTGTACCCGAGAAAATACTCTCGTGGGCATAAATTTTGCATGGAAGATCATCACTCGCAGTTCAAGCCCGTTGAAAGAGGAGACTATGCTACAGAGCTCTCGATCAAGTCTGTATTCTTCATGCTTTTTTAGTTATTTGTGATACTGCAATGTTGTGCTCTAAGTTAAATACTATTAGGATGAAGTATGCCTTTTTAGTATTTATTGCAAGTGATTCATAAACCTGAACAAGAGTTTAAAGCCAAAATCATATCTTGATATCCTTATTAAACTTAGAATCAGTCCAATTCAGTTCTACAATTCATCATACAGTTTGAAGCCAAAATCAGAATGAAGTACTTATATATTTCAAACAAATTAAGCCAAAATCAGAACTCCTGGAAATCAGTGGATAAAGAGTGGTGTTGCCTGGGGGGACAACAATGACACATGCATCCATGTGATGAACAGCAATAGTCTGTGCCTTGCAGCATCCAAGTTCAGCAACCGTTTGGAATTTCCTCCGCGTCCGGTTGAGTCACAGTCACACGGGTAAGCAAGTTCAGCAAGTTCTTGCCTCTTCCTCTCTGATTAATCCAGATCAACTGTGGGCTATATTGAATCATTGCCAACGTTTTGATCTTCTTGTCATCTATGTTTATCCATCCACCACCCTTCCAAGGCCATTGGAATGGTTAAAAAATCGATTCTCAAAGAGCATTTTTTTTAAATACGAAATGAACATTTTTTAGTATATGATGAACCTTTTGTAAAAGAAAACACATTCGAGTATTGCAGAGAAAAAGGGGAACAACACAAAAAATAAAAACCATGGATTAATAAAAGAATTGAAAAGAAGAAGCAAGAAAGCAAAAGAAACCAAAAAGGAAGCCAAAAGAGAAAATTCATAGAAAGGCCAAAGCAATGGTGACGTTTTTCGTTACCTTGTTGAACGCATTGCTCGGATATGCTCGGACTGATTCTTCTAGATGAAATCCTAGATTTTGGCCTTTGGTTGTTCGATCCGATGACGGTGACACTTGGGCATCACTCACTTTCTGAAGACATTGCTATTGAAGAACCCTGTCCTCTTTATGGTATCGTGGATGTTTGGTGTGGATATGGTCTTTATTGTAGTTTTTCGATTGTGTATTTGATCGATTCTATTCGTTTAGACATATCTTTGGTCTTATATAATTTTGCTATTACCGGCGTGTTTCTGGGTATGTGCATTGGTGTTACTTGTGTACAGCCTACCTATACATAGGCCTGATATGTGTTCATTGTGTTTGTATTCTCTACTTCATTTTGAGTCAATAAAATTCATTGCTTGTGAAAAAAATACACGTATAAACTAGAAAACAGAAAGAATAAAATGGAGATGAAGAAGAAAAGGAAAAGAAATAACAATGGTAAAAAGTAAAAATAAAATGACAAAAAGAAACTAAAAGTAGCATATTATACAGTCACGACTGAGCCTCGGAAAACGGCCTAATGTAGTACTCCCTCTGTTTCAAAATAAGTGACATTGATTTAGTACAACTTTATATTAACTTTGTATTTTGAACTAATTTATTTTGGATTGGATGAAGTACTAAATCCGCAACATTTATTTTAAGAGGGAAAGAGTATTTTATTTTAGAAGAAAATATTGTTATTGTTTTATCCATGTGAGAAGCAGTGAGTGTGTGTCTAGATCTCGCCTGTAGCGAGACCCAACATGTCGTCGCCTCAAGAACAAATCTAATGAGCCGGCCTAGTAGAAAAAAAAGAACCAACACATGATGCACGTCTTGGTTCATTACGCATGTATTGGTTCCTTTTTTCTTTACAATTTGATTTATATTTAAAGCTACTTTATATATATATATATATATATATATATATATATATATATATATATATATATATATATATATTTCCAACAGATACTTACTCAGTATAAACAAATGTACATCACACATTAAAAAATATTTATACAATATAAATATCACATAATTTAAGAAAAATGATTTGTACCATTCAAACGGAATATTTGTAACATTTTAAAAATGACACATTTCAAAAATATATTCGTGCAATTTTTAGAAGATGTTTGTACATTATAAAAATGTTCACTTTTTTAAAAAAAAGTTCATAAATTTGAAAAAGAACTCACCCTCCAGAAGCATAGTTCTTTCCCCCAAAAACATTCATGAATTTGGGAAAATGATCAGGAATTTGAAATTTATCGCGCATTTAAATTGAAAAAATAATAAAAAGAACAAAATAAAAGGAAAACTAAAACTAAAAACAACAAGAAAAACAAGAAATAGAAGAAAAAACTCGCCCCGAAAAAATTTGAAAGAAAAACCTTGATAGAGAAACCGATGGAACCTTGTAGAAGGTTCCCAACAGGTAAGAAAAATGCTATATGGGCTGCCCCACTATGCAAGCGGTCGGGAGGGCTGTAGGCGTTGCGTACCAAAATGCATGATGATTTAGCCCTAGGGAGCCAGCGAGGGCTTAAGGGCAAAAAACGGCATAATGGGTAGGCCCGTGCGAGAAGGACTGTGGGCGAGCAATGTGTATTGTTCGCAAAGAGCGAGACGTAGCGCAATCAGCATGTTTTGTGTTGCATCAGTAAAGATGTTCATAGTTTTTACACATGGTCATATTTGTCAAATAAATCAATGATTATAATTGTTACCCTCTACTTTGACATTTTTACGCTAATTAGTTTTCATTCAGATTACCTTATTTAGGTAAAGATATGCCTGTTTTATCCTTTATAAATTTTTGGGAGTGACCTAATTAACAGATGGGTCATGTCGCCAGGTACATGTGACATCCATGCCATGGTTTCGTCTAGCGGTTTTCCTCACATGAACCGGCTGAACAGCGTAGCCAGACATGGTTTTCTTCATAGTCGTTAGGTGCACATACATCCGACATCGTTCAACTGCTTTTGCTAAACATTTGCATGTGGGTGTGTGAAACTAGTTCAGCTTAGGGCGCAAAACCGATCCAGACACAAAAAAGATACACAACGAGAAACCGCAACGTGGCACATCATATCCTTCTCGCACGGGCCTACCCATTATGCAAGATTTGGAAAAGGTACGTAAATGTTAAAAAATCACGGATTTGAAAAAAGTATGCTAATTTCAGAATAGTTCACTGATTTGAAAAAAGTATGTTTATTTTTGAAAAAAATACGCGTCTTTGAAAAAACTATGCGGAGTTGAAAAGTGTATGTGGATTTCAAAAAGTTCATGGATATAAAAAAATTATAGGAATATGAGTGAGCACGGGTCAAAATCGAGGTGAGTCAACACCAAAACCGGTCAAAACCGAGTCCGGGGACGAACCTTGTCCGATTTTGGTAATTGGGGGTGCAAGTTATCCGGTTTTAAAGTTAAGGGACCAAATGTAGACTTCACCAAGAATGAAAGGACAAAAAGTATACTTTTCTTTATATATAACTAAGAGAGTCATTCCCGCTAACTTATTTATCTCAACATGCAAAAGCATGCCATCTCATCTTATTCAGCAAATCAACCCACTCGTCTTACAATCAGGGCCGGTCCTGACATTTTGGGGTGCCGGGGCGAGATTAAAACGCGGGGCCCTTAAGATAGACATCTTAACACTAACAATCAATATACATATATATGAAATATTATCTATAACAATGCATCCAAAACCAAAATGCATATCAACTAATTTATAATTCTTACCTTAAATTTAGAAATAGATCATATACCTCAACAGCACATGAACCATCAAGAGAGAAAGTTTCTGCTAACTTTGTGCAACGCTCTTAAGGTTCATTATCATTCAGTGACTTCAGAGTGCCTGAGCTCAATAAAAATCTGAATATATCTTTAGACACCATGAGTTCTTTAAATCTATCTTTGAAAGAAGTGATCGACATATCAACCAAAAAAACTATTTAACTTGAAGGTCTTCCTAGCTTCTAGAATTTCTTGTTGGAAATCACTTTCGTCAAATTGTTTGTTCCTCGTAGCACGACTTTTTACAAAAAATAATGGCTCTATACTCATTTTAGTTGTAATACCTTTGGCAATTTGCAAACTAGTAGAAAACTCTTCATCTCTGTACTTCTCAAAATACCGTGTTATACCTTGTATTTTCTTCATCTTCCTTCTATCGCTACCAGATGCATACTGTTTTCGGGCGACAAGATAAGACACAATGTTAAAAGGATAATTGCATCAACGGTTGAACAGTGCCGCCATGCCGTCTATGAACCCGTGGAATCACAATACGATTTATGAATATATGACATACCTTACAGTAGAATCGGTGATGGACAGAAAGCAAAGCCTGGATACGGCAGGGCCCCAAGGAATTGAAATCGGCGGCGAGCTAATGACGATCTAAAATAGGACAGAAATTGGGATCAGAAGGAAAGGGAAAAGGAGCATCGGGCGCGCAGTCACGAACAGAGGAAGCATCGGCGGCCTGGAGTCGCTGCATCAATGCGAGATGTAATAGGAAGGGATCAATTACGTTTTTTAGACATTTTTTCTTTTTATACGTGAAAGATGAAAGAAGGAAGGAAACGACCGCTGTCTCCGTGCCCTGCTGACTGAGCTGCTGCACGAGCGTATACCTCCATGCTGCGGGAGGCCCAGTTGCCCAACCCGATAGGGAGTTTTTCTGTTGTGGAAAACGTTGGGCCATAACCTACATACCTGGGGAGGGGCCCCTAG
>NC_041388.1:40944698-40957897 GCF_002162155.2 Triticum dicoccoides | reverse complement strand
GCCCTGCTTACAATTAATACTATGGAACAATTGCTTTTGCACTGGGGCGGGGACAACATCCGGAGCTGCTCGTCCGAACAAATGGGGACAAAGTAGGTCCGGTAGCCTATCTCGAGAGAGAAAGATGGTCCAACTAGCTTTAAAAAATATCAAAGCATGAGATAAGAATTGGACTTTACTCATCGAAAATTACATAATTTTACACAATCACTAAACACGAGTGGCTACATCGTCCTGGCCATGTCTGCTGGCCTTAGAGGAGAGAAGAGAAGCCGAAGCATCGTATGCTGCCTCATCACTGCCGTGAGAGTGAGAGGCGACCTTACTGTTCATGTACACCGCATAGATAACCAGCTGGATGCCTCCCAAGAAGCAGCCTGTTCCATTAGGGACCTGCATGCATGAAGATGGTTAACATTCTGCCATGTTCAGTAACCTAATTAGGTACCCCTATAAGACATGTAAGTGCTTCTTAATTATCTTACCCCAAGGAAGACATCTTTGTCGAGTATGGCATACGTGGCCCAGACCCCTCCATTGAGGAAGAGGAAGAAGGAGAGGAAGAAGGGCATGTACTCCACGCTCCTTGAAGCGATCACCCTTCTCTGCTCCGCCACAAATTTACACACGTTTTTCAGGAGCAGACCCACGGTTGAGAGTGAATTATTAGCGGGGCAGACGGACAAAGCGACGTGGAAGTGACAACCAGGCCCGCGAAAACGAAAACAGCCCGTGCAGCTGGCCGGCCTTTTCAATCAAGCTCCTGGCCCACTTGCACGTACTCCCTCCGTTCCGAATTACTTGTCTTAGATTTGTCTAGATACGGATGTATCTAGCACTAAAATAGTAGCTAGCTATGGCTGAGAGTGGGCATGCTAATATTCATCGTTGTCCGGATGACAGTGATGATATGCACGTAGCCGTGAGCTAAAGGAAAGAAAATGAAATCTGTACTGCAATTCGCCAACTACTAATAATTATTCGCTAGGTCCATGCAGCACAAAGATATCTGTCGGCCAGCTACTGCTTTGGCTGGCCGTTTCCTCTGAAAATAGTAGTTCAGCGTCCAATCAAACAAACCCAACATGAGATCTCCCGGCCAAGAAAATAAAATAGAAAGTTTAGCATGGCATCCATGCTTTGCGTATATGTAATGTGGTGGATATATTCCACATATAGTGTTTCCACCTATAGTTTCTTATAAGACGACTTACATGTCTATCATATTTGTTAAATGAAGGTGTATGAGTTGACCTACACATACATATGTATAGCATGTCTCTTGTCTGGACACAAGGTGTACACATATCGTACTAGAAAGTGTTGGCTAGTGGAAACTGATATATAGTTTCACCAAAACCTTGAGTATCCCAACGGAATCGCTGCCTCACGAAGTCACGATGTGTGTGTATGCATATGATTAGGCATGACCCGATAGTGTTGTGGCTGCATGCATCATCCAGATGTAGAGGCCGGGGGTCTTCCTCCTTTTCAAAAACAAAAATGACCCGGTAGTGCTTTCCCACGTCCAATAAATAAATATCTATTTGCGTAAAAAGGATCAATTTTTATAAGCATTAGTTATTGTATATACCCCACAATATATAGTTTTGTGGGTGATTGTTAGTACATTTTATTTTTCTACTCCCTCCGGGAAAATACACTACGATGCCACCTCAAAAACTTGAGCCTAACTTTGACCACATAATTTACTTACACAATATAAGTTTTTTGTTGCAAAAACAAACATACCATTTGACTCATGTTTCAAAGATGTTTATATTGGTATAACTTTTGTAGTGTTTTCAAAAAAGGAGAGTTTAGCTCCGACCTCTGCATCTTCCGAAGCACACATTCATACTTTTGGAGTACTATACAACTTGAAAGAAGATGTTTATGGGTGTTGTTTATATTTAGGGATTATTTTTTGCTGGAAAATTACAGCTAGTACTACTTAAAATTGAGTAGTTTTGCTCTTAGCATTGTTGCAAAGCGAGTTATTTGCTAGGACTTAACTACTTAAACAGTTATTTTCAATTACATATGTCCTTTAGAAAATAAATTGCCCACGTAGCGCAATTAGACACCCCATATCTCAAGGCCTCTCTACGTCAGTCACCGGAACAATAAAAAACAGAAAATATTTTAAAAAAAAATTCATCGCAACCCAGTACATATAGAAACCTAAATAGCTAAGTAAAGTATGGTGACCAATTTATTTGTTAGTTGAATGACCTTACCACGGCAGCGAGTGGGGACCCGTACATGAACACGCTAAGGCATGCACATATCAAGCCAATAACCATGATTTTCATGTCCAGCCCACCAATGGCAAATGTTGTGGCCACGAAAACGACCCCGAAAAATCCAATGTCCAAAGCTGCCACCAACTTTGCAGTTTTAACCTGTAAAATTAAGGACATTCGCACAGCTAAAGTATATCATAAAGTTACCAAAAAGAAATACACAATGATGAAACTACTCTTAGAGTAACTTGAAAAAAGGTAAAAAATAAAAACCACATTAACACAAGTGAAATAAGTGGGTCGAAAGGGAAAGAATGCGACTCAACAGAACAATTCATATGAAAGATATGTTGCGAGTAAAGATGGCCACTGCTTAAATAGTTTAGAGTATGAAATTACCTGAGCAAACTTATTGTTCCCTTAATGGGGAAGCAACTAACTCGGACAAGACAAGCTACTCCAGATAAAGGGGAAGCTACTCCTATAGCTCCCTTAATGGGGAAACGTTTAATTTTAACCAAACAATTTAGGGGATATAATCCTGATTGTACTCCTAGTAATACAAATTCATGTGCTCAAGAAAAAACACTACTTCCTCTCATCCGAATTAATTGACGCAATCTCTATACAATGCCCATTTTACATCATTCGGATCGAAGGGAGTAGTACAAATTCAGAAGGTTGCGTCAATTAATTCGGATCGGAGGGAGCAGTGCAAATACAGGAGCAAGTTGCTATCTAAAACGATACAGATGGGTTATATATTTGTAGACCGTGTGGCCTCACGTACGTACCCTTTTGCCTTTGTCGGCGGCGTAGACGAGGAAGAGCACGAGGTAGATGGTCTCCATGACGGCGCCGAAGCCATTGACGGTGGCGACAAGCAGGCCGTCCGGCTTGGTGAGGCCGTAGTAGAGCCATAGCAGCGTGTTGAGCAGCGTGAGCACGTACGGCGCCGCCTCGAAGTCCTCCGTCGACTTGCTCCTCACGATCCTCCAGAACGTCGGGCTGCGCGACCATATACGCCGGTAACCAGCCGTGTCAGCAACAAAGGAGACAAAAGAAATGCTTCCGCAATTTTACGTATAAATGCATGGATGAACTGGTCTGATTCCCTTCTTACATGGGAGAAATGAAGACCAGAACCGAGATGATGTTCCCTGCAGCACGCAAAGATCCAAGCTGTACGGTCAAACAACAAAGAACCAAGAACAAATAGATGTGTGTGTGTGTGTGTGTGTGTGTGTGTGTGTGTGTGTGTGTGTGTGTGTGTGTGTGTGTGTGTGAGAGAGAGAGAGAGAGAGAGAGAGAGAGAGAGATTCAAGGATGCATGCGCATACCTATGACGCCGATGATGAAGAGAGTGGAGTTCATGGCGTGCAGGCGCAGGTGGCAGCTAGCCGATAAAGATAAACCCGGCTGCTCCGGTGGAAGGGAGGAGGAGGAAGAAGAGGTGCATCAAACCTAATGAGGAGGACAAAAGGACGGACGACCTCCTCCAAAATAAAAGGACATCCACCCCATGGCCATCGGACAGCACAGCACAGCAGGACCAAGCCTGCGCCTGTGCTGTATGAGAGAGACAGGAGGCCACGAATTGAAGCTCGATCTGGTCCTACCTACTCCCTCCATCTCAAAATATAAGAACGTTTTCAACATTAGCATAATATTAAAAATGTTTTTATATTCTGGAACAGAGGGAGTACGTAGTACTCCTCCTTCCTCGTGCAACATGGGAACAGTACAACTTGTGAGCAACGCCACCGGCCGATCCGGCTGACCGGCGTGCTTATTTCCCCCGCCTTTGTTTTCTAGCTTTGCAATTATCTCCGTTTTCATTTGTTCATCTTGGCCGACCGTGCCTGCCGTAGGTCCTTGGTTCATTTCCGTTCTTTCTTGAGACCATGTCATGTTTGTTTGTGCTCTTCTCTTCGCCTTCAGTTTGATGTTTGAGATTACGATCTGAATGCAATTTCACGTGTTACTTCAACTTTTTGTTGTCCAAAAAGATAGGGGAAATAATCCACCGTCTGTCCTATGAGATCTTATAGACTCTGATCTGTGAGAGACTTGTGCGAAAATGTTTTACGGAACCATGGTTCAGCCGAACCTACGCTCGATACCATTAATTTCTAGACACTATTCATAAGGATTCATGTATTGTTGATTAGAAAATGCAGTTGACATGCATGTCTATTCATAAGGATTCATGCATGGTTGATTAGAAAATGCAGTTGACATGCATGTCTATTCATGAGGATTCATGCATGATTGATTAAAAAAATGCAGTTGACATGCATGTCACAGATCCACATGGTTGATTAAATCGTACAACATGGACCATAGGTTCGGCTGAACCATGGTCCCGAATGTTTGCTGCTCTACTGTTTTGATTCCTGCTTTGAGCCAACAACACAGAATTAGCTAATCTGGCCAAGGTCTGGTGTTTCTCAATATTCTGCAGACCCTACTAATGGAATGTCACTATTTACTGGTGGTTTTCGATCGTCATAAGCCTGAGAGACTTCGCTGTCCAAAATCCAATGCCTAAAGACAATTTCCGGTAACCAATTGTGAACTTCATTATCACTTGTTTTTTCATAGCAAAATTCATCGGTTGGCTGATAAAAAAAAAGTGGTCCAGCCATGAACAAAGCAGTGGAGCACATTGGTTTCTTGCGCCGTCGGTTACAGCGCATCGATCGAAGGGCTATACTCTAGCAGCTTACTGTAGGATTGCTTGTCCATGTCTCTGGTCCTGTTGATATCTTGGCAGCTACTGCAGTTGCAAATGCTGCACACAAGGCACAAGGCAGTGTGAGATCCAGATCAGACCAGCATGGCCTCATGGGACTCAATGAAGGTGAGGTGCTCATTTGAGCAGTCCCATCAAGAGTATTTCTAGCCAAACCACTAAAGGAGCTTAGCTCCTCAAACGATTCACTTGCAGCACACAAAGGAGCAGTCCTATCTCGGTTTGATCTTTGTGTGCCGCACATAACCAAACTCTTGTTTGGTTTAACTTCTCAAAATGTTTACAAGAAGTGTCTCTTCTATCTCAAATTTAAGCAGCCGAACTCAAGCCTCAGCGAAAGATTCTCTCTTTCCCGTGCGGCCACCTCTATCTCTAGCTCGGCCGCCTCCACGCCGGCACCGCCCTCGCCGTGTTCCTCGCCTCTAGTCAACCATCCTGCACGCTGGCCGACACCCCGCCGCGTGGGAGAAATGAAGACCAGAACCGAGATGATGTTCCCTGCGGCACACAAAGATCAAAACTGTATGGTCAAAGAATAAAGAACGAAGAACAAAGAGATGAGATATGAGAGAGAGAGAGAGAGAAAGTGAAGCATGCATGCGCAGACCTGGGAGGATACTTGGGACTAAATTCATTGTAGGAAATGGACATGATACTAGGTTTTGGGAGGACATCTGGTTAGGAGAAACCCCATTAGCCTTGCAGTATCCATCGCTTTATTGTTAAACATTGTAAGTATATACGGTGGAGTATATAAACCGTATATGTGCTGTAATTGTGCGTGTGTGTTGTGTATTCTGTTGGGGACTCTGAGATATGATCTTATCAGGTTGTTAGCTAACTTGTGGATCAATCCGAGCCCAACTAACCTTGTACCTATCCTAGCTTCGGCCCTATATTAACACGTACGCGTCCCTGCAATATGCATACGCTTAACCCTAGTTTTCACATGGTATAAAAAGCTATCCTTTTCCATCGCATCTAGATGTCGAGCTCCTCCTCAGCTGTCGCCATGGCCACCCCCTCCATCGCCTTCCTTGGTCATACCATCACCGAGAAATTGACCCGGGAGAACTTCCTGGTGTGGAAGGCGCAGGTCTTGCCACACATCAAGGGGGCGGGGCTGATGGGCTATCGGACGGCTCGATCAAGGAGCCAGCCGCCGTGCTCTACACCGAGAAGGACGTCGCCGGCAAGAAGGAGACCACGTCCTCGCCAAATCATGAGCATGCTATGTGGGTTACTCAAGACCAGCAAATCCTCACGTTTTTGATCTCATCTCTCTCCCGTGAGGTCTTACTGCAGGTCAGCTCCCACACCACCGCCGCATCGATCTGGAATGTCCTGCTGCAAAGCTTCTCGTCGCAGTCAAGGGCTAGGGTTATCTAGCTCCGCTCGGCCATCGAGCACACCCGCAAAGGGGACATGTCTGCCGCGGCCTACTACACCAAGATGGTGAGCATTGCCGACGAGCTGGCAGCTGCAGGCAAGCCCCTGGATGAAGATGACATCGTCGATCACATCCTGCAAGGCCTCCTCCACGACCCTGACTACAGCGGCTTCGTTTCGGCCATCTCCACCCGCACCGCCACCGAGCAGCCGATCGGCCTCAGCGAGCTCTTCTCCCTGCTGCTGTCGGCTGAAGCTCGCATCGCTGCCCAAAACACCGCTCTCCACTCTGAAAATCTGGCGGCAAGGGGTGGAGGCCGCGGCAACTCAAGGGGCGGCGGCAACATTGGAGGTGGCTCCCGCGGCTACATCAACAACAACGCGGGCGCCCACTACCCTGACAACCACGGTGGCGGCGGCTTTGGAGGTGGTCTGTGGCAAGGAGGTGGTGACCGCGGTGACCGCGAGTGCGAGAAGTGCCAGATTTGCAAGCTTGAAGGGCATGGTGCATGGCGCTCCAAGAAGCGCTACGATCGCAACTTCAACAACAACGTCCGCAACCCCGCAGGAGGCGGTGGTGGCGGAGGACGTGGTGGTGGTGGAGGACACCGCTTGGCCAACGCTGCCCAGGCCTATGGAGTTGATACCAATTGGTATCTTGACACTGGTGCAATTGATCACGTGACGGGAGAACTGGAAAAGCTTGCGGTCCACGGTCGCTACACCGGCATGGAGCAAATCCACACCGCGAGTGGTCAAGGTATGGACATTGCCCACATTGGTCATTCAGTTCTTACTACCCCTCACGGCTCCTTGCATCTTAATAATATCATCCATGCTCCTCAAGCCGATCAAAGCCTTCTTTCTGCCTATAAACTTATCAAAGATAACAATGCTTTCTTGGAAGTTTACCCCAAAATCTTTTTTGTTAAGGATCGGGCCACTCGGAGAATCGTGCTTCAAAACAGGACTAGGGGTCGCCTGTTTCCTGTCTCTGGCCGCCATGATGCCCCTCCTCGACAAGCTCTCAGTGTGGTCAAGCCATCCACCTCAAGATGGCACAAACGCCTAGGGCATCCTGCTTTTCCGATGGTCCAGAAAATTCTTTGAGATTTTAGTCTTCCAGTATCAAATAAGCAAGATCACATTCATGTGTGTGATTCATGTCAGATGGCCAAGAGCCATAACCTTCCATATTCTCGTTCTATTAGTGAATCAAAAGCTCCTTTAGAGCTAGTTTTTTCAGATGTTTGGGGTCCTGAACCCGTTTCTGTTGGCAAACAAAAATATTATGTCACTTTCATTGATGATTTTAGTAAGTCCAGTTGGATCTATTTGCTTAAGAATAAATCTGATGTGTTTGCAAAGTTTAATCTCTTTCAGCAACATGTTGAACATCTTTTTGATCGCAAAATTCTTGCCATGCAAACGGACTGGGGAGGTGAATACCAAAAACTTCATTCGTTTTTTGAGCGCATAGGTATCACTCACCATGTCTCCTGTCCACATGCTCATCAGCAAAACGGATCCGTTGAACGTAAACACCGCCATATCATGGAGGTTGGTCTCTCCCTTCTTGCTCAAGTTTATATGCCTCTCAAATTTTGGGACGAGGGGTTTCTCACGGCGGTGTACCTCATAAATCGTGTTCCTAGTAAAGTCATCAATAATCAGACTCCTCTTGAGCGTCTTTTTGGCACTAAACCAAACTACACTTTTCTCCGCATATTTGGTTGTGTCGTCTGGCCCAACCTTCGTCCATTCAATAAACATAAGCTTGAGTTCCGCTCGAAACAGTGTGTGTTTCTTGGGTACAGTAGCCTTCACAAAGGCTACAAGTGTTTGGATGTTGCCACGGGTCGCATCTATGTCTCCCGTGATGTGGTTTTCGATGAGCAAATTTTTCCCTTTGCAAAACTCCACCCTAACGCTGGCGCTCAACTTCGTAAAGAACTTGTTCTTCTTCCCTCTCATCTTCTGCCATCACCCAACTTTGTTCTCGGGGGTGTAGAAGATGCTGATGATCATGTGTCAATGCCCCATAACTCCTTTGATCAAAACTCTGATGAAAGTGTGCAGGAAAACAGTGCAAACATGGAAGAAAATCTCCATGATTTTATGCAGGCCATAGAGTCCTCCTTTCCAGCCGCAAAAGATCCGCCTGCTGATCCCGGAGCAGATCAGGGCGGGATCCTCTCGGGATCTGCTGAAGCAGGCGCGTCAGGAGGATCTCCTCTGGGATCTGCGCCGCGGTCTGTCGCGGGACCAGGTGGGTCCCCCCTGCATGGCGTCGGCCAGTCGCGAGCCGCGCCTGCGAACCCGCGGCGCGCGCCTGTTGCGGGACCAGGTGGGTCCCCCCATGCATGGCGTTGGTCGGCCACGGGTTGCGCCTGTGACGGGACCAGGCGGGTCCTCATCCGGTCGGTCTTCCTCGGGAACGAGCGCGCCCGCTGGATTGGGCGATTCCACCTCGTCATTGCCTAATGCATTGCTGGCAGCGACAAGTGGCAGTTCTGGAGCGGCTGGCGCGCGCGTCGAGGCTGATTGCGCTGAGCCAACACAGGAGCTCCACCAGGAGTTCTTGGGTGGATTTTCTACGGATTCTGGATCTGTTGTGTTTGCTTCTTCAAATCGCCTCCAACAACATGTCTCACGTCCAGCTCCGCCTCCTCCTCCGCGGTCTCATACCAGGTCACAGAGTGGTATTATCAGGCCTAAGATTTATAACGATGGTTGTGTCCATTGGGGTTCTTTTTGTGCCATAGGTGAACTGCAAAATTTGGGAGAAGCCCTTGGAGAACGTCGGTGGAAGGAGGCCATGGATGAGGAATATGATGCTCTTATGAGGAACAAAACTTGGCGTTTGGTGCCTCCAGTTAAGGGGAGGAATGTTATTGACTGCAAGTGGGTCTACAAAGTCAAGCAGAAATCTGATGGTACTGTTGATAGGTATAAGGCACGCTTGGTTGCAAAAGGGTTTAAGCAAAGGTATGAAATTGACTACGAGGACACGTTCAGTCCTGTAGTCAAAGCAACCACTATCAGATTAATTCTCTCAATTGCAGTGTCTAGAAATTGGTGCATTCGACAACTAGATGTAAAGAACGCGTTCTTGCACGGTGTTCTGGAAGAGGAAGTGTTCATGAAACAACCTCCTGGGTATGAAAGCTTAAAGTTTCCATGTCACATTTGCAAACTTGATAAGGCACTGTATGGATTAAAACAGGCACCTAGAGCTTGGTATTCTTGACTGTCGTCAAAGTTACAGTCTCTAGGGTTCTCTCCTTCAAAGGGGGACAGGTCACTATTCTTTTATCATCGGCATAGGATTACCATTTTTATGCTCATTTATGTTGATGATATTGTGGTTACAAGTTCTTCACCTAGTGCTGTTGAAGCCCTTCTTAAGGACTTGGGCAAGGAGTTTGCACTTAAAGACCTTGGAAGTCTTCACTTCTTCCTTGGAATCGAGGTAAAATCTGTTAAAGAAGGAATTGTGTTGTCACAAGGAAAGTATGTACAAGAAATACTTCAGAAAGTAGGCATGAAGGGTTGCAAGCCTTCATCCACGCCTCTGTCTACTTCTGAAAAACTGTCCCTGTATGATGGAGAAGCACTTGGAGCAGAGGATGTAACCATGTATAGGAGCATTGTAGGAGCACTTCAATACTTGACTTTGACTAGGCCATATATTTCTTATTCAGTAAACAAAGTTTGTCAGTTCTTACATGCTCCTACTAGTGTGCATTGGACAGCAGTTAAGAGGATACTTCGATATCTTCAAGGAACCAAGGATCATGGTCTTAAACTTGGTAAGTCAGATTCAATGCTAGTAAGTGCTTTCTCAGATGTAGATTGGGCAGGCTGTCCTGATGACAGAAAATCAACAGGAGGCTTTGCGGTATTTCTTGGAGGTAATTTGGTATCTTGGTGTGCTCGCAAGCAACCCACTGTTTCCAGGTCAAGCACAGAGGCTGAGTATAAGGCTCTAGCCAATGCCACTGCAGAGATTATTTGGGTTCAGAATCTGCTGACAGAATTGGGTGTTTATCATCCAAAAGCTGCATCACTTTGGTGTGATAATCTTGGTGCCACATATTTGTCTGCTAATCCTATTTTTCATGCCAGGACTAAACATATTGAAATAGATTATCATTTTGTTCGCGAAAGGGTGGCAGATAAGTTGTTGAATATTAGGTTCATACCTACTGGAGATCAAGTTGCAGATGGATTCACTAAGCCCCTTACTCTCAAGCAGCTTGAGGCCTTTAGACGCAATCTCAACTTGGATAGTTGTGATTGAGGGGGAGTGTTAAACATTGTAAGTATATACGGTGGAGTATATAAACCGTATATGTGTTGTAATTGTGCGTGCGTGTTGTGTATTCTGTTGGGACTCTGAGATATGATCTTATCAGGTTGTTAGCTAACTTGTGGATCAATCCGAGCCCAACTAACCTTGTATCTATCCTGGCTTCGGCCCTATATTAACACGTACGCGTCCCTGCAACATGCATACGCTTAACCCTAGTTTTCACATTTATAACATTGCACAACGAAAAGAGGTCTATGTTGCTACAGTGTCGGGATCCATTCCTCTTAACATGCAGTTTCGGCGGTCCCTTATGGGTGAGCAGTGGGATAGATGGCTATCTCTCGTGCGTAGGTTAATGTAGGTTAACCTTTCTGATGTAGTAGACTTTTTGCACTGGAAGCTATCCGTGTCAAAAGTTGTCTCGGTTAAATCCATGTACACGAATTTGATTAACACCGGGACTATTTGAAGGATGGTTCATATATGAAAAGTTAAGGTGACGTTGAAAATAAAAGTGTTTATGTGGTTTATGCATAAGGGTGTAATTCTAACTAAAGATAACCTAGCTAAGCGCAATTAGGAAGGAAGTAAAAGATGTTGCTTTTGTGATCAGGATAAAACAATAGAACATGTGTTTATCAAATGCCCGCTTGCTACGTTATTTCGGAGAGCTATTCATGTTGCGTTTAACGTCACTCCGCCTCTCACGATATCACATCTTTTTGAGAACTGGTTGGCTGGGGTAGCGCCTCAGACCGCGGCACATATTCGAGTGGGAGCATGTGCATTGCTTTGGGCTTTATGAAATTATCGAAATGACGTCGCTTTTAACAGACAAACCATCATCAAAATTTTGCAGGCCATCTTCAGAGCGTCTACCTGGATCCGTACGTGGTCTTTGCTTAGCCATGCGGACCATATGGCGCATATGAATATTGGGTGCAGCCCAATGGAAGATGGTTGCACGGAATACATACAACCGGTTTGGATGGCGGTCTAATAATAGGATAGGTGTTTAGTTATCTAGCCCTATTTTCATCGGTTGTGGTATTTATTTACTTCGACTTTTTGCTTATGTTCGAGACTAATTGTTTCAACCTATTATTTTAATAAATGATTATGTGCATCAAAAGATGCAGAGGCTGGAAGCACGCCTCTTTTTTAAAAAAGAAAGAAAGAAAAAAAAATGTCTGCGGAGACCTATGACGCCGATGATGAAGAGAGTGGAGTTCACGGCGGGCAGCTGCCTGTGGAAGGGAGGAGGGAGAAGAAGAGGTGCATCAAACTTAATAATGAGGAGGTCGAAATTAAAGGACGATGATCTCCAAAATAAAAGGACATCCATGGAACAGCACAGCACGATGGAGCCTGTGCCTGTGCTGTAGGAGAGAGACAGGACGTTGCGAATTAAGGCTCTGGTCCTGCCTCGTGCAACACAAGAACAGTAGTACAATAGTATGTGAACAACGCCACCGGCCGATCCAGTTACCAAAAGGCGGAGATCGGCGTGCTTAATTCCCCCTTGTGTTCTTGCGTTTATGCAATGATGCCTGTCTTTGATAATTATCTCCATTTTTTCAAGAGGAGGTTAAACCCCGGCCTATGCATCATTGTGGTGCACATAACCATGTTTATTTATTATTTTTTGAAAAACACAACAACCATTTAATTAATTATTCAGTAGGGTACAAAATAAAAGCAACCACAAGTGAATCATTACAAGAAATAAAATAAACACATACAACTAAGTCGGCTTCTTTCACATCCATGCATTTAAGAAGGGATAGACATTCTCACGCCATTGTCGCCACATCCAGCTGGAGATGGACTGGACAAAAAAATTCATCCTGATCACCAAGACCTGTCAGTGAAGATCAACACAACAACAAGTAGCCAACATTTTCAAGAAGGTAAGGACGTAAGTCTATTGCTGTTGAGCTCGACCAATAAAGGCCATGATAAAAACTTCTCACCCCGGTGGTGTACCAATCACATCTTAAAAGCGGTCCTTCGATAGTCGCATCCACCATACTCCACAACGGGCCGAAGGCACTAGCGGATTGGTGGGACATCTTCTCACCGAAGACCATTACTGGAAAATTGCTTATAGGCGGGGTCTCACCAGTGATGAACAGGTGATGACAATCGCCACTGATAATCTAGCCAGATACTAGTGGCGGGCGAGAAAACATGCCTCACTGATAGTCTGGTCCCAGATTAGCCGTGTGATAAGCATATGGGTATACACATTTGCCCGCTACTCGTATCTATAGATAGGTGGGTGTTTGGTATAAATCCAAATTTTGGTTTCTACCATTCGTTTCTTCTTAGTTCGGTTAGCGAAACTAGAAACCAAATATGACAATTCAAAGTAGCTAACCAAAAATCGCTAATTCGGTGTAGTTTCCGGTTTATGCCGAATGAACCCTTTTTTTACCAATCGCTCAACAAAAGAACAATATAATGTGTGTAGGACGCCACCAGCCTACCAGTT
>NC_041388.1:40942852-40944530 GCF_002162155.2 Triticum dicoccoides | reverse complement strand
AAAATCTTTTCTAGCTTTGCAATTATCTCCATGAATCCCCAATTGGTTTCTTCATCTTTGTCTGCGCTATTTGCCGTCTTTGATTCCTTTTCCTTCTTTCTTGAGACCACGTCTTAAACTATTTATTTAATTGGCAAATCACAACGCTTTGCCTTACCATAAGATTTTTTATGTGCATCAATCGATGCGGAGGTCGTCGAGGGTTATCATGTTTTCAAAAAAGACTAACGTACCATCTGGAATCTTAGTTCAGTGGTTTGTCATGAGGTTGTGCAGCCTGGCCACCCGGGTTTAATTCTTAGAATTGACGGTCATGCATAGGGGTTTTCCACATTTATTAAGGATCAAACTTGATGTGTGGTAACATCACTTGTCAAGATAAAATCTTGATACCAATACTATAAAAGTTGTGTGCATTCCTAAATGGTGCAGAGGATGGGAAGTGAAATTCTCTTCCTATGCCGATGGTTGTGGTGGTGATCTAAGATGGGAGGACATCCCACAAATTTGCTAGTGCCTTTCTGACCTGGCGTGGAGTACCGACAGGTGCAACTATTGGGAGTTCCAACTTCAAGATGTTGATTGGAGCACCATTTCATCTTCGGGTGAAAACTCTTGTTCTGGCTTTTATTGGTTAAGCTCAATAATTGCAAACTTACGCCGTTACCTCTATTTCTTGATGTTTTCTTATTTCAGTGCCTATATTAACTATGATAAATATGATTGTGTGCATTACAATAATGCAGAGGCTGGGGTTTCGACCTCCTTTTTGGATGAAAAAAAAAACATACGGCAATGCGGGGATTGATGCATGCGTGCCATTGAGCGTCTGAGCTGGACTAGGCGTGCATTAACTGGCCCATGATCACTACCGAGTTATTGGGGGGCGCGTGAGCCGTTGGATCTAGTAGCATGGAACAAAGTAACAAAGAAACAAATTCGGAAAAGCGGGGTGGATGTTGTAATCTATTCTGAAATGGAACTTGATATCTTTGTTTGTGTTCTTCTGTTCGCCTAAAATTTGATGTCTGAGACTACGATCTGAATGCGATTTCACGTGTGAGTCTGTTAGGGCTTGTTATAACTCCACCTTTTGTTTTTTTCAACAACAAAAAATATACACCGTTTGCCCTATGAGATCTTATATGCTTGCTACTGCACTGTTTCGTTTTCTGCTTAAGCCAACAACACACAGGCTGATTCAGCCACGGTATGGTATTTCTGAATCTTCTGAATCACTATTTGCTGGTGGTTTTCAGCATAAGGCCAACTGGACCCCAAACGGACGTCCGTTTGGGTGTGATTCGGCGGACGTCCGGGGGTGGACTGGCGTTTGGAGCATTCGCGCCCAACGCGCACGAGGCGTCTTGACCCCAAACGGTCCGCCCCGTCTCGTTGCAGCGTCTCCCCGCCCACGCTTGCTCGCCACTGCCGCGCCCCGCGCCGAGCTCGCCAGCCGCGCTTGCCCTGCTACTCGCCCACGCGCTAGCCTGCTCGCCCGCCGCCGCGCGTCCGCCTGAGCCGCCGTCGCCGCGCCGAGCTTGCACGCGCCCCGCGCAGAGCAGCCGTCGCTGCGCGCCGCCCCGAGCCGAACTTGCACGCGCGCCGCCCTCCGTCGCTGTCGCCGCGCCCCGTGCAGAGCTCCCCGGCGGCCCCGCAGCCCCGCGCTCGCTGGAGC
>NC_041388.1:40889267-40942550 GCF_002162155.2 Triticum dicoccoides | reverse complement strand
CCCCGTAGCCCCGCCCCGTAGCCCCGCCCCAAGCTACCCACCTATCGCAACGCCGCCAGGGTGCGCCGCCCGAGCTCCCCCAACGCGCGCGCCGCCTCTGGCCGTGTTTGACGCGCCCGCGCTCGTGCCGTGCTTGGCGCGCTAGTCTTCCTGGCCGTGCCCTACGCCAGGCTGCTCGTGCGGGAGGCCACGGACCTGGTTCGGCAGTACCCGGAGGAGCCGTGGTCCGGCGTGGAGTTGCTGTTGCCCGCGCGTCCAAGCGCCGGGTCGTGAGCTCGCCGTCGAGCTGCTGCACAGACTGCGTGGAGTAGCTTGCTAGCTAGCTAGCACCCGGATGCTGCTGCTGCGCATGCAAGCACTAGCTAGCTAGATGCATGGCGCCGTGGCGAACGCGGCGGCGGAACGGCGGGCGGAACACTGCGGCGGGCGTGGGAGCGACGAGGTCGCCAGGAGCTAGATGCATGGGTCGCTGATAGGTGGGCCACAGGCGAACACGAGCGGACGAGAGAGGCCGAGGAGAGCGTCTGTCGGTGTTCGTTCAGACGCATTTGTGACCCAACTTTGGTCTGGATTTAGGGTTGGACCGGACAGAAACGGACACCAGCGGACAGTTTTGTCCGTTTGAGTATTCCCGCTGGACCCTTTTTTACCCCAAACAGACAACCCCGGACGATTTGGGATCGCGCGGTGGAGTTGGCCTAAGCCTGAGAGACTGCGTTGTCCAAAAATCCAATACCAAAAGACAATTTACTGCAAGTCGGCGGCGTCCAGAGGAAACCAATTGTGGACTCCATGATCAGTTGGTTGATCAAAAGAGTGGTCCAGCCATGAACAAAGCAGTGGAGCAGATTGGTTTCTTGAGCCGTTGGGCAACGGCTACAGCTCACCGGAGGGCTATACTCTAGCAGGTTACCGTAGGATTGCTTGCTTGTCCATGTCTCTGGTCCTGTTGGTATCTTGGCAGCTACTGCAGTTGCAAATGCTGCACACAAGGCAGTGTAAGTGAGATCCAGATCAGAACAGCATGGCCTGGGCCTCATGGGACTCGATGAAGGTGACATGTTCATTTGAATGAATAGTCCCCATCTAAGGCTTTGAGTTCATATGTTTTGACTTCTGGTCGTTGCATTTACTTAGTGGAGCTAGCTCGAGAACTCGTCAAAATGGCCAAAATATAGTTTTGTATCTGAACAAATGCTCTGGTGAGAGTAAATTTCGCATGGGAAGAAGCCTGCTTAAAGAGGATCAAAGTAGAAGAGTGCTACCGAGTTCTCGATCCAGCATGTGACACTGCAATGTTATTTATGCTCTAAGTTAATACTATGAGGCTGAACTATGCATTTTAGTGTTGTTCATTCCAAGTGATTCGTAAACCTGAACAAGAGTAACAATCTATCGGTTCCTCGGCAATAATATTAAGAGTAAAATGCATCACAAGTCCTAAAACTATCATAGGTGTGTCAGTTTAGTCCTATAACTTTCAAACTGCACTTTTGGGTCCTAAAACTATCGGAAGTATGTCAGTTTAGTTCTATAACTTCGAAACTGCACTTTTCGGTCCTAAAACTATTGGAGGTGTGTCATTTTTAGTCCCATAACTTCAAAATTGCAGTTTTTGGTATCAAAACTATGTATGTTTGTTCATTTGAGGTCCTAATCTTGCATGGCCACCATCCATGGAGCATTTTTTCAACTGAGCCCTTTGTATGTGTTTATATCCCCCAAAGTGGTACATACGCTTCCACGTTGCAGTGTGTCCTGCAACCTGCATGGCCATGAGCTGCACGGTAGCCTTCCTGAGAGGTTTGGCGTGACCGTCGGGGAGACCCCGAGCTAGTCGGCATGAAGGACGACATCCCTCTCCCTCGGCGAGGCCGCCGGGGGGATCCCGAGCCAATTGGGATGGAGTATGCCATCCCACCTCTCTCTCTCTCTCTGTTTGATGATATCGTCGTTGCCCCGATACCCTTGCCGTAGAGTTGGCCGTGCAGGCTGTTGTTTGGGCATGAGCATGGTCATAGGTGGTGAGCTGTCGGGCGACACAGAGGAGTGCGCGGAAACTGCAAAGCTGGCGCAGAGGTCGTCGAGAGTGACACAACCCTAGCAGTAGCCATAGGTGGGTAGCAATTGGACTTTGTGCGACATGTCGTTCTGCTGCTGTTGGGGGAGGCTGAGATGACTGGTCTACTCTCCTCGCTGGAGCTCAAACCATCATTCCACTGATGGCCTCTATACCGTCGCCTCTGAACATTCTGTGCGTGGGAGAAGACGAGCGCGTGAGGACGAGGCGAGACAACGCTCTAGTTTTTTTTTGCATATTTACCTGGTGGGCCCATTGGGTCAGGTCAACGTGGCTACAATCCAAGCATTTTCAAGTGACTCGTTGGTGGGTCAATGCTAACCATGCAAGCTTAGGACCTAAGAGGAAGAAACTTACATAGTTTTGGGACCCACAACTACTATTTCAAAGTTATAGGACTAAACTGACACACCTTTCATAGTTTTAGGACCCAAAAGTGCAGTTTCGAAGTTATAGGACTAAACTGACACACCTCTGATAGTTTTAGGACCCAAAAGTGCAGTTTCAAAGTTATAGGACTAAACTGACACACCTCCGATAGTTTTAGGACTTATGATGCATTTTACTCTAATATTGAACTTATTAATAGTCAGTCCAATTCAGTTTTACACCGAATTATACAGCTGCAACCATTGCCTTGTTTCAGGTATCAGCGGCAACCAAATTAGGCCAAATTCTGAACTGGGTACAGAGCAGAAGGGTGAACTGGCGCTGGAAATCACACCGGAGAAAGCCTCAAATGGAGAGTGGTGATGCCTGGGGACGCACGCATCCCAATGATGGATCTAATGGATACTTGCAAGGTCTGTGCCTTACAGCATCCAACAAATTCAGCAAGCGTTTGGAAATTTCCTCCGTGTTCGGTCGAGTCACACAGGCACAGCAAGTTCAGCAAGCTCTTTGCCATTTTACCTCTCTTGAGTATTTCAGATCAACTATATATACCTTCCGTTTCCAGCATTACTCATGTTTTGATCTTCTTTTTATCCTTTCGGTCATCCTTCCAGCACCTTTCCAAGGCAGTTGGAATTGTAACAAAATCAGTTCTTGAAGAGCAGCTGACGAGTGTTGGAAGCAGCACGACCTGCACAGGTAGCTTGCACGGCTTCAACAGATACGGTCACAAGGCCACATTCCGGTCCCTGAAGAAGATTCGGGCACCCTTGATGATGCCTACACCCTCTGTTAGTTCTCAGTTCCATTTTATGTTGAACTCCCAATTTCATGTGCCAATTTGCAGTGCTTTGAGGAGGGTGCAAAGGTCTACTCTGATGAATCCTGCACCAACTGGTTCAGCCTTCAAAATCCACTCAAATGATGAGAACCTGGTAATGAGCATTTTACTTGCCCACGTCTTCTCGCTTCTTCCTCTGAACTTCTTGATGTTTTACAGTCGGCGAGCAACGGAAACCTTAGAGGGTATGGTTTATATGAATTCCTCGCAGCATTAGAAATAACAGGATCACAAAGATAACACAATTGGTCCCTACTGCTTGTATGATGTTGTCATGTTGACAGCCTTCAAGAAGATGAAGTGTCGTGTTTGGAAGGAAACAGTCCAATTTCTTGGACAGACAGTCCAAAACTAGATCCCCTGTTGCATGATCTTCAGAACAGGAGGGCTGGACCGGAGCACCAAACAAGGCAAATTAATTGTAACTCGAGCCCAGTAGCAAATTAGCAACATGATAAACACAGCAGGATGGTAACCCGAGTTGGATGGGACCATCCAGCTCTGATGGAGGGAACAAGAAGACTGGTAATCATGGCCCAGCTGGTGGAAGAGTAACAGCATTAAAATCGAACAGATCAACACTGTGGAGTTAGTAATAGTAGGAACTGGAAAGACCAGAAGAACAGCAATACTGGACAAAGAGGGAGTTTTAATTTCACACTGGTGGAACAACAACAGATACATGCACAAGTCGATCCGATCATGAAAGAAGTAAAGAGGATCATCTGTGAATCAAGGTATAGTTTCTAGCCCAATGCAACTTAAAAAATATTTTTCATAAGTGCTGAAAAGTAGCTACAACTCTTCAGGTACTAAGCTGACATATAGGTGGTAAAATAAGCGTTGGGTTTAAGTTTGAATATCATAAAGTTAAGGTAACTGCAATGATTGAAGAATGCACCTGCTCTTGTAGGCACCCTTGCTATTTGTTTGTATTTGTTTGGGGAACCTTTGTTTTTAAACCTTATGTGTTTGGGTCTCTTTCAATACTTTGGAGTGATGGCATTTAGCTTTCTGAAGAGGAAGACATGTTTGTCATCAAAGATATTCTTGAGTACCAACCCAAGAAAGAAAAGACGCTGGCGGGACATGACAACTACATGATGTGAGCAGCTTGCCCGTCTGTTTACGATGAATCATAAGAACCAAGTAGAAATGTCCAGGAAATTATTTCCCTGTTTGCAGGTTGACAAGCATCAGCATTTCCATAGCAGCGGGTGCTTGTTTTCTCCTACAAGAAGTGCCTAGGGAACTTGATCAGGATTCACTACCGACATGATGCAAATTCATTCTGCAGGAAGTAGTTCCAGACTTCCAGTGGTGAACCGTACCATGTTCATTTTAGCTCAAATAGTGCTTGTTTCCAGTAGTGCAACCTCTAAACCTACCTAAAAATGAGCACATACAAGACTTCTGTGGTTTCAGATGTCCACAAACTTATATAATAGCAAAATAAAATCATAGGTGCGCATCGTGCCATGAAATATACACTTGCAAAAGTTCATGCAAAAATATGACCATCAATTAATTGTAGAAAATAAATAAATGTATACATACAGTTGTAGTATAAGGAACACTTGAATTGCAGGCTTTCACGAGCGGTGATCCTGCAGTCCTCGAGTGCTGGTTTAGTTTCCACTTCTGTTCTTCATTTCGGTAATCCAGAGGTACAAAGATGCAATATTGACGACCATATTCTGTATGTCGTAGCTTGGGAGTGCTCATCGCAGACTCTACAGCATCCTTGTCGATGGTTCTGACAGCATCAACAGACGCTAGGACATTGTTGTCCTGGAGGTGCATGCCTCCATGGACAGAGGAAAGTGGAAAATTATGCCTCAGACAGGCCATAGTATTCGAACCACCTGAAAATATGCAACATTATTATCAATGTAGCACAGCACACAATCTGATTGGTGAAGATTGCAAGCAACAAAAATGTATGTACCCACAAATATCAAAAAGACCCAAACACTGGGAGGACACAATTAATAGACTACTTCTTGAATGCTCAAGGTAAAAAAAAGACATTAAACGTTCGAGGATTCCTCGTTGTCTCATGAGCTTGAAATTTTCATATGTTTGAAACAGGAAAAATTGACAGAACTGGTTCTAGGGTTTACATTTCAGCGACATGTTTGCATCCTGCCAAACAAAGCTCATGCATTTCTTTGTTGCAAATTTTACGAGGCATGTTCATTCCTGTGCAAATACTATGAACTTAGCTTTTAGGAATTCATTCATTATTTAGGTGTAGAAAACTCATAAAGAGAAAATGGAAACATGGCTTATCAGAACAAGCAAAATGCAAGAATTACCAGAGGACAACAATGGAAAGATCCTATATGCTTGTAGTGATATATACCAGTCCTATATACAGGCATATTTATTTTTCTTAAACGGGTCAGTACAAGCTAGGCGAGAAGGTTAACACATCAAAAGGTAAAAGTACAATTCGATTTGATGGCTAGCGTCACAAAGTAACAAGAACTTACCCTTCACCCTCGCCTTCAGTATCCAAGCTCCCAAGTTATGTACTAATACTTCTGGCTACTGAATATCGCTGAGAAGAATGCAGTTGAGCAATCCATGGTCACAGCATGTGCATAAATCCTAGCATCTCGACACTCCTCACCAAACATCATGCTCGGTGCCACTGTCAACCAGCCCCTCCTCCGCAGCCTTCTTCACCCAAAACTCCTCCATGGCATCAGCTTCAGGATCATCTTCGTCGTCGCCATCCCCCTCGATTCCGCCTCCATCACCCACCTCATTCCAGTCTTCCCCAGCGACACTGTCTTCTTCAAACAGGTCCCCGAAATCACCATCCAACTCTGACGAACCCTCTGCTACATTATCATATTCCTCATCATCCTCGTCACTGTCGCCATCAACCGGAAAAACACCCTTCTTTCGAGCCCGTCTGATCTTCTTGCCCTCCCGGACAAGCTCCTCCAGCCGGTCCCTCCCAACCAGCATCCCGTCCTCCACGAGAAGCCTTCCCTCGTCGTCGAACGCCTCCACCAGGAACGCCGAATGCCGGACGCCCTTGATGCTGACGTAGAAGAGCTCCGGGTGGCGCACCAGCAGCGCGCGCAGCCGGTTGGGCAGCCCGAAGTCCCTCCGGAAGTGCGTGAGGTGGTCCACGAGCGTCCTCTTCTCCACCGTCATCGCCAGCACCTCCCGCACCACCGCGCACGCCCGCCGCTCCGCCATCTCCGCGCTCGCGCCCTCCTCCAGCGGCTCGAACGGGGAAGCCTCGGGCAGGCTGTGGAACCGGATGAGGTAGTCCCGGTGCGCGCGGCGGAGGTTGAGCCCGCGGCGCAGCGGGAGGTGCGGGAACCTCCGCGGCCGGTCGATGAGGCGGTCGGGCCGGACGGCGGGGCGGAGCGGCGGGGGGAGGGGTGAAGGACGCGGCGGCGGCGGGTCGACCAGCCGGAGCGCGTGGCCGTGGGAGGTGTTTGCGAAGGTGAAGACGTCCGGGTGGCGGGGGCAGAGCGTGGCGCGGAAGTCCATGGCGAGGCCGAGGTCGGGCGCGATGTGCGCGAGCTTGGACACCAGGAGGCTGCGCCGGGGGGTCATGAGGAGGAGGCGGTGCACCTTCTCCGCGAGTCCGGGCGCGAGCTCGGCCCCGCGCAGGGCGGCGAGGTCGGCGGCGAGCGCGTGGGCGGCGGGGGTGAGCGCGACGGCGAGGGTGGAGAGGGAGGGCGAGAGCGGGCGGGAGATGGGCGCCTGGAAGAGGCGGAAGAGCGTGGGGTAGCGGAGGACGAAGGGGACGAGCGGGCGGCGGCGCGGGAGGCCGAGGAAGCGGCGGCAGCGGAGGAGGACGCGGAGCGGGAGGAAGCCGCGCGGCTTGGAGAGGAGCAGGGTGAGGAGCTTGCGGGCGAAGCGGAGCCGGCTCGCGCGCGCCGCCTGCCGGTCCAGCGCCGGGCAGCGGACCAGCTTCGGCGGCGGGATGGGCCTCGCCGGCGCTGCCGGAGCCGGCGCCGCCTTCGCGGCGCACCGGACAGCGAGCGTGAGGGGTTCGGGAGTGGTCGGCGCGGCGGCTGGATGGCGGAGGCGGCGGGGGTGAAGGGGGGAGAGGGGCTGCGCGTGCGCGGGGAGGAAGGAGAGGGAGGAAGGCGCCGCCATGGCGGAGTGGATGAGTGGTAGATTTTTCCTTTTTGCCGCTGAGGATACGCGATGGGATGCGAGAAAAAAAAGATCTGTCTACTCTGTCTACTTGTTCTACTTCTAACTACAATGTAAATTTTTACAATATTGTTTTTGAGAAAACTTATTATGAATTACTCCCTCCGTCCCATAATATAAGAAAACGTTCTTATATTATAGGACGGAGGGAGTACTTCAGAGATAGTACATGACAACTACTCCCTCCGTTCACAAATATAAGATGTTTCGAATAATTTATGTAAACTACACACGGACTGAAATGATTGAGCAAACAACTAAAATCTATGTATATACATCTGAATCGGATAAAAGGTAGAACATCTTATATTTGTGAGCGGATGGAGTAGATACGAATAGATAATAAAACAGATCATGTCTACCAATCCGTTTTCCGCCATTTGCGGCGCCACCGAGTTGCTTACCGGCAACCGTTGGCCGACGCCCAGATCTTCGGAGACACGCTCGCACCTATTCACCCCTTCTCCAAACCTGCCGGTCAAGAACCTATCGTTGATGATGTAGGGTGGAACCCTAGAGGGCCAATCTTTCACGAAAGGAGCGGATCCTGCGAAGAACATGAAGAACACAAGGGGAAACAAGAAGGGAAACACGAGGGGAAACACGAGAGAATCACTCAAACCAACGAGAACGGTCACACATGTGCTAGATCCTCGAAACACAAAGGGATACACGGTCCAAATCCAACAAAGGACGATACATAGGGTAGCCGGTTCTCCTCCGTAGAGGAGGTCTTGAATCCACAAGGGGATCTTCCCGTGAGGGGTCTTGAATCCAAGGTGGATCTTCTCCGTAGAGGCCGCGGTCTCTCTCGTGGAGTAGATCTGATGTGGATGAGCAATGCTCTATCTCTAAATATGAGCTAAACCAATGCTAACCCTAAAACGTAGGTAGGAGAAGAGTATATATAGTCTAAGGGGCGAAAGGGTACACGGGCCTCGGCCCAAGTCGCTGCGCGCAGGCAGGGCCGAAAGTTCCGGGCGAAGCCGGAAGTTCCGGGCGCCGAAGGTTCCGGGCCAGGTTCCGGGGAGGATCCGGCCTAACCAGAGAGTTGGCACGGGTGGAGCTAGGCTGGTGTACAGGGGCCGGAAGGGCCGGGCTGGCCGGAGGTTCCGGGAGCCGGAAGGTCCGGGCTGGTTCTAGGCTAACCAGAGAGTTGGCACGCCCGGGCTGGTCGAAGACGTCGGAGGCCGGAAGCTCCGGGTCGGCCGAGAGTTCCGGGGGGAAGGTCCGGGCTCTAGTCGGCAGTTCCGGGCTATCCAGAGAGTTGACGCATGTCTCCTCTTCTTCAGCTCCATCTTCCTCTTCAGATTCTCCTTGCTCCTTAGCTTCTTGATGGCTAACTCCTTGATATGTGAGTATGCATAATGTCTCCATTTGAGGTAGTAGCCATGTCTCATGTGTATTGATACGTCTCCAACGTATCTATAATTTTTGGTTGCTCCATGCTATATTATCTACCGTTTTGGACATTATTGGGCTTTATTATCCACTTTTATATTATTTTTGGGACTAACCTACTAACCGGAGGCCCAGCCCAGAATTGTTGTTTTTGCCTGTTTTACGGTTTCGAAGAAAAGAAATATCAAACGGAGTCCAAACGGAATGATGAAGGAAATATGCCCTAGAGGCAATAATAAAGTTATTATTTATTTCCTTATATCATGATAAATGTTTATTATTCATGCTAGAATTGTATTAACCGGAAACATAATACATGTGTGAATACATAGACAAACAAATTGTCACTAGTGTGCCTCTACCTGACTAGCTCGTTAATCAAAGATGGTTATGTTTCCTAACCATGAACAATGAGTTGTTATTTGATTAACGGGATCACATCATTAAGTGAATGATCTGATTGACATGACCCATTCCATTAGCTTAGCACCCGATTGTTTAGTATGTTGCTATTGCTTTCTTCATGACTTATACATGTTCCTATGACTATGAGATTATGCAACTCCCGTTTGCCGGAGGAACACTTTGTGTGCTACCAAACGTCACAACGTAACTGGGTGATTATAAAGGAGCTCTACAGGTGTCTCCAAAAGTACATGTTGGGTTGGCGTATTTCGAGATTAGGATTTGTCACTCCGATTGTCGGAGAGGTATCTCTGGGCCCTCTCGGTAATGCACATCACTTAAAGCCTTGCAAGCATTGCAACTAATGAGTTAGTTGCGGGATGATGTATTACAGAACGAGTAAAGAGACTTACCGGTAACAAGATTTAACTAGGTATTGGAATACCGACGATCGAATCTCGGGCAAGTAACATACCGATGACAAAGGGAACAACGTATGTTGTTATGCGGTCTGACCGATAAAGATCTTCGTAGAATATGTAGGAGCCAATATGAGCATCCAGGTTCCGCTATTGGTTATTGACCGGAGACATGTCTCGGTCATGTCTACATTGTTCTCGAACCCGTAGGGTCCGCACGCTTAAGGTTACGATGACAGTTATATTATGAGTTTATGCATTTTGATGTACCGAAGTTTGTTCGGAGTCCCGGATGTGATCACGGACATGACGAGTTTAGGCGAAACACACAAGTTGATCTACGTGATCATATTCTTAGCTGTGTGCGGTGCCCCCTTCCACCATAGTCCTCGATAATATTGTAGCGGAGTTTAGGCGAAGCCCTACTGCAGTAGTACATCAAGATCGTCACCACGCCGTCGTGCTGACGGAACTCTTCCCCGACACTTTGCTGGATCGGAGTTCGGGGATCGTCATCGAGTTGAACGTGTGCTAAAACTCGGAGGTGTCGTAGTTTCGATGCTTGATCAGTCGGGCCTTGAAGACGTACGACTACATCAACCAAATGCTTCCGTTGTCGATCTACTAGGTATGTAGATCACACTCTCCCCTCTCGTTGCTATGCATCACCATGATCTTGCGTGTGCGTAGGAAAATTTTGAAATTACTACATAACCCAACAGTGGCATCCGAGCCTAGGTTATTTATGTTGATGTTGTATGCACGAGTAGAACACAAGTGAGTTGTGGGCGATATAAGTCATACTGCTTACCAGCATGTCATACTTTGGTTCGGCGGTATTGTTGGACGAAGCGGCCCAGACCGACATTACGCGTACGCTTACGCGAGACCGGTTCTCCCGACGTGCTTTGCACATAGGTGGCTTGCGGGTGACAGTTTCTCCAACTTTAGTTGAACCAAGTATGGCTACGCCCGGTCCTTGCGAAGGTTAAAACAGCATCAACTTGACAAACTATCGTTGTGGTTTTGATGCGTAGGTAAGATTAGTTCTTGCTTAAGCCCGTAGCAGCCACGTAAAACTTGCAACAACAAAGTAGAGGACGTCTAACTTGTTTTTGCAGGGCATGTTGTGATGTGATATGGTCAAGACATGATGCTGATTTTTATTGTATGAGATGATCATGTTTTGTAACCGAGTTATCGGCAACTGGCAGGAGCCATATGGTTGTCGCTTTATTGTATGCAAGCAATCGCGATGTAATGCTTTACTTTATCACTAAGCAGTAGCGATAGTCGTGGAAGCACACTTGGCGAGACGACAACGATGCTACGATGGAGATCATGGTGTCACGCCGGTGACGATGGTGATCACGACGGTGCTTCGGAGATGGAGATCACAAGCGCAAGATGATGATGGCCATATCATATCACTTATATTGATTACATGTGATGTTTATCTTTTATGCATCTTATCTTGCTTTGATTGTCGGTAGCATTATAAGATGATCTCTCACTAAATTATCAAGAAGTGTTCTCCCTGAGTATGCACCATTGCGAAAGTTCTTCGTGCTGAGACACCACGTGATGATCGGGTGTGATAGGCTCTACGTTCAAATACAACGGGTGCAAAACAGTTGCACACGCGGAATACTCAGGTTATACTTGACGAGCCAAGCATATACAGATATGGCCTCGGAACACGGAGACCGAAAGGTCGAGCGTGAATCATATAGTAGATATGATCAACATAAGTGATGTTCACCGATGAAACTACTCCATCTCATGTGATGATCGGACATGGTTTAGTTGATTTGGATCACGTGATCACTTAGAGGATTAGAGGGATGTCCATCTAAGTGGGAGTTCTTTAATTAAATTAACTGAACTTAAATTTATCATGAAACTTAGTACCTGATAAGTATCTTGCTTGTTTATGCTTGTTTGTAGATAGATGGCTCGTGCTGTTGTTCCGTTGAATTTTAATGCATTCCTTGAGAAAGCAAAGTTGAAAGATGATGGTAGCAATTACACGGACTGGGTCCGTAACTTGAGGATTATCCTCATTACTGCACAGAAGAATTACGTCCTGGAAGCACCACTGGGTGCCAGGCCTGCTGCTGGAGCAACGCCGGATGTTATGAACGTCTGGCAGAGCAAAGCTGATGACTACTCAATAGTTCAGTGTGCCATGCTTTACGGCTTAGAATCGGGACTTCAACGACGTTTTGAACGTCATGGAGCATATGAGATGTTCCAGGAGTTGAAGTTAATATTTCAAGCAAATGCCTGGATTGAGAGATATGAAGTCTCTAATAAGTTCTATAGCTGCAAGATGGAGGAGAACAATTCTGTCAGTGGGCATATACTCAAAATGTCTGGGTATAATAATCACTTGTTTCAATTGGGAGTTAATCTTCCAGATGATTGCGTCATTGACAGAATTCTCTAATCACTGCCACCAAGCTACAAGAGCTTCGTGATGAACTATAATATGCAAGGGATGAATAAGACTATTCCCGAGCTCTTCGCAATGCTGAAAGCTGCGGAGATAGAAATCAAGAAGGAGCATCAAGTGTTGATGGTCAACAAGACCACTAGTTTCAAGAAAAAGGGCAAAGGGAAGAAGAAGGGGAACTTCAAAAAGAACGGCAAGCAAGTTGCTACTCAAGAGAAGAAACCCAAACCTGGACCTAAGCCTGAAACTGAGTGCTTCTATTGCAAGCAGACTGGTCACTGGAAGCGGAACTGCCCCAAGTATTTGGCAGATAAGAAGGATGGCAAGGTGAACAAAGGTATATGTGATATACATGTTATTGATGTGTACCTTACTAATGCTCGCAGTAGCACCTGGGTATTTGATACTGGTTCTGTTGCTAATATTTGCAACTCGAAACAGGGACTACGGATTAAGCGAAGATTGGCTAAGGACGAGGTGACGATGCGCGTGGGAAACGGCTCCAAAGTCGATGTGATCGCAGTCGGCACGCTACCTCTACATCTACCTTCGGGATTAATATTAGACCTAAATAATTGTTATTTGGTGCCAGCGTTAAGCATGAACATTATATTTGGATCTTGTTTGATGCGAGACGGTTATTCATTTAAATCAGAGAATAATGGTTGTTCTATTTATATGAGTAATATCTTTTATGGTCATGCACCCTTGAAGAGTGGTCTATTCTTGTTGAATCTCGATAGTAGTAACACACATATTCATAATGTTGAAGCCAAAAGAAGCAGAGTTGATAATGATAGTGCAACATATTTGTGGCACTGGCGTTTAGGTCATATCGGTGTAAAGCGCATGAAGAAACTCCATACTGATGGACTTTTGGAACCACTTGATTATGAATCGCTTGGTACTTGTGAACCGTGCCTCATGGGCAAGATGACCAAAACACCGTTCTCCGGTACTATGGAGAGAGCAACAGATTTGTTGGAAATCATACATACAGATGTATGTGGTCCGATGAATATTGAGGCTCATGGCGGATATCGTTATTTTGTCACCTTCACAGATGACTTAAGCAGATATGGGTATATCTACTTAATAAAACATAAGTCTGAAACATTTGAAAAGTTCAAAGAATTTTAGAGTGAAGTTGAAAATCATCGTAACAAGAAAATAAAGTTTCTACGATCTAATCGTGGAGGAGAATATTTGAGTTACGAGTTTGGTGTACATTTGAAAAATTGTGGAATAGTTTCGCAACTCACGCCACCCGGAACACCACAGCGTAATGGTGTGTCCGAACGTCATAATCGTACTTTACTAGATATGGTGCGATCTATGATGTCTCTTACTGATTTACCGCTATCGTTTTGGGGATATGCTCTAGAGACGGCCGCATTCACGTTAAATAGGGCACCATCAAAATCCGTTGAGACGACGCCTTATGAACTGTGGTTTGGCAAGAAACCAAAGTTGTCGTTTCTGAAAGTTTGGGGCTGCGATGCTTATGTGAAAAAGCTTCAACCTGATAAGCTCGAACCCAAATCGGAGAAATGTGTCTTCATAGGATATCCAAAGGAGACTATTGGATAGACCTTCTATCACAGATCCAAAGGCAAGACTTTTGTTGCTAAGTTCGGAAACTTTTTAGAGAAGGAGTTTCTCTCGAAAGAAGTGAGTGGGAGGAAAGTAGAACTTGACGAGGTAACTGTACCTGCTCCCTTATTGGAAAGTAGTACATCACAGAAAACTGTTTCTGTGACACCTACACCAGTTAGTGAGGAAGCTAATGATGATGATCATGAAACTTCAGAACAAGATACTACTGAACCTCGTAGATCAACCAGAATAAGATCCGCACCAGAGTGGTACGGTAATCCCGTTCTGGAAGTCATGCTACTAGATCATGATGAACCTACGAACTATGAAGAAGCGATGGTGAGCCCAGATTCCGCAAAATGGCTTGAAGCCATGAAATCTGAGATGGGATCCATGTATGAAAATAAAATATGGACTTTGGTTGACTTGCCCGATGATCGGCGAGCAATTGAGAATAAATGGATCTTCAAGAAGAAGACTGGCACTGACGGTAATATTACTGTCTACAAAGCTCGACTTGTCGCAAAAGGTTTTCGGCAAGTTCAAGGGATTGACTACGATGAGACCTTCTCACCCGTAGCGATGCTTAAGTCTGTCCGAATCATGTTAGCAATTGCCGCATTTTATGATTATGAAATTTGGCAGATGGATGTCAAAACTGCATTCCTGAATGGATTTCTGGAAGAAGAGTTGTATATGATGCAGCCAGAAGGTTTTGTCGATCCAAAGGGAGCTAACAAAGTGTGCAAGCTCCAGCAATCCATTTATGGACTGGTGCAAGCCTCTCGGAGTTGGAATAAGCGTTTTGATAGTGTGATCAAAGCATTTGGTTTTATATAAACTTTTGGAGAAGCCTGTATTTACAAGAAAGTGAGTGGGAGCTCTGTAGCATTTCTGATATTATATGTGGATGACATATTACTAATTGGAAATGATGTAGAATTTCTGGATAGCATAAAGGGATACTTGAATAAGAGTTTTTCAATGAAAGACCTCGGTGAAGCTGCTTACATATTAGGCATTAAGATCTATAGAGATAGATCAAGACGCTTAATTGGACTTTCACAAACCACATACCTTGACAAAATTTTGAAGAAGTTCAAAATGGATCAAGCAAAGAAAGGGTTCTTGCCTGTGTTACAAGGTGTGAAGTTGAGTAAGACTCAATGTCCGACCACTGCAGAAGATAGAGAGAATATGAAAGATGTTCCCTATGCTTCAGCCATAGGCTCTATCATGTATGCAATGCTTTGTACCAGACCTGAGGTGTGCCTTGCTATAAGTCTAGCAGGGAGGTACCAAAGTAATCCAGGAGTGGATCACTGAACAGCGGTCAAGAACATCCTGAAATACCTGAAAAGGACTAAGGATATGTTTCTCATATATGGAGGTGACAAAGAGCTCATCGTAAAAGGTTACGTTGATGCAAGCTTTGACACTGATCCGGACGATTCTAAATCGCAAACCGGATACGTGTTTACATTAAACGGTGGAGCTATCAGTTGGTGCGGTTCTAAACAAAGCGTTGTAGCGGGATCTACATGTGAAGCGGAGTACATAGCTGCTTCGGAAGCAGCAAATGAAGGAGTCTGGATGAAGGAGTTCATATCCGATCTAGGTGTCATACCTAGTGCATCGGGTCCAATGAAAATCTTTTGTGACAATACTGGTGCAATTGCCTTGGCAAAGGAATCCAGATTTCACAAGAGAACCAAGCACATCAAGAGACGCTTCAATTCCATCCGGGATCTAGTCCAGGTGGGAGACATAGAGATTTGCAAGATACATACGGATCTGAATGTTGCAGACCCGTTGACTAAGCCTCTTCCACGAGCAAAACATGATCAGCACCAAGGCTCCATGGGTGTTAGAATCATTACTGTGTAATCTAGATTATTGACTCTAGTGCAAGTGGGAGACTGAAGGAAATATGCCCTAGAGGCAATAATAAAGTTATTATTTATTTTCTTATATCATGATAAATGTTTATTATTCATGCTAGAATTGTATTAACCGAAAACATAATACATGTGTGAATACATAGACAAACAAATTGTCACTAGTGTGCCTCTACCTGACTAGCTCGTTAATCAAAGATGGTTATGTTTCCTAACCATGAACAATGAGTTGTTATTTGATTAACGGGATCACATCATTAAGTGAATGATCTGATTGACATGACCCATTCCATTAGCTTAGCACCCGATTGTTTAGTATGTTGCTATTGCTTTCTTCATGACTTATACATGTTCCTATGACTATGAGATTATGCAACTCCCGTTTGCCGGAGGAACACTTTGTGTGCTACCAAACATCACAACGTAACTGGGTGATTATAAAGGAGCTCTACAGGTGTCTCCAAAGGTACATGTTGGGTTGGCGTATTTCGAGATTAGGATTTGTCACTCCGATTGTCGGAGAGGTATCTCTGGGCCCTCTCGGTAATGCACATCACTTAAAGCCTTGCAAGCATTGCAACTAATGAGTTAGTTGCGGGATGATGTATTACAGAACGAGTAAAGAGACTTACCGGTAACAAGATTTAACTAGGTATTGGAATACCGACGATCGAATCTCGGGCAAGTAACATACCGATGACAAAGGGAACAACGTATGTTGTTATGCGGTCTGACCGATAAAGATCTTCGTAGAATATGTAGGAGCCAATATGAGCATCCAGGTTCCGCTATTGGTTATTGACCGGAGACATGTCTCGGTCATGTCTACATTGTTCTTGAACCCGTAGGGTCCGCACGCTTAAGGTTACGATGACAGTTATATTATGAGTTTATGCATTTTGATGTACCGAAGTTTGTTCGGAGTCCCGGATGTGATCATGGACATGACGAGGAGTCTTGAAATGGTCGAGACATAAAGATTAATATATTGGAAGCCTATGTTTGGATATTGGAAGTGTTCCGGGTGAAATCGGGATTTTACCGGAGTATCGGGAGGTTACCAGAACCCCCCGGGAGCTATATGGGCCATAATGGGCCTTAGTGGAAAAGAGAAGAGGCAGCCCTACATGGGCCGCGCGCCCCTCCCCTTCCTTGGTCCGAATAGGACAAGGAGAGGGGGCCGGCCCCTCTCTCTCCTTTCCCCCCTCCGCGAATCCTATTCCAACTAGGATTGGGGGGGGGGATCCTACTCCCAGAGGGAGTAGGACTCTCCTGGCGCGCCTCTCCATGGCCAGCCGCACCCCCTCCCTTAGTCCTTTATATACGGAGGCAGGGGCACCCCAGAAACACACAAGTTGATCTATGTGATCATATTCTTAGCCGTGTGCGGTGCCCCCTTCCACCATAGTCCTCGATAATATTGTAGCGGAGTTTAGGCGAAGCCCTGCTGCAGTAGTACATCAAGATCGTCACCACGCCGTCGTGCTTATGGAACTCTTCCCCGACACTTTGCTGGATCGGAGTCCGGGGATCATCATCAAGCTGAACGTGTGCTAAAACTCGGAGGTGCCATAGTTTCGGTGCTTGATCGGTCGGGCCGTGAAGACGTACGACTACATCAACGAAACGCTTCCGTTGTCGATCTACTAGGTATGTAGATCACACTCTCCCCTCTCGTTGCTATGCATCACCATGATCTTGCATGTGCGTAGGAAAATTTTGAAATTACTACGTAACCCAACAAATGAAACCTTCGGGAACGTGATTTTCTCAACGAACAAGACCCGGGGGACTTGGACCCTACGTCAAGACACAAAAGAGGAGGCCAGGAGGTAGGGGGCACGCCTACCCCCTAGGCGCGCCCTCCACCCTCGTGGGCCCCCTGTTGCTCCACCGACGTACTCCTTCCTCCTATATATACCTACGTACCCCCAAACGATCAGATACGGAGCCAAAAACCTAATTCCACCGCCGCAACTTTCTGTATCCATGAGATCCCATCTTGGGGCCTGTTCCGGAGCTCCGCCGGAGGGGGCATCGATCACTGAGGGCTTCTACATCAACACCATAGCCCCTCCGATGGAGTGTGAATAGTTCACCTCAGACCTACGGGTCCATAGTTATTATCTAGATGGCTTCTTCTCTCTTTTTGGATCTCAATACAATGTTCTCCCCCTCTCTTGTGGAGAACTATTCAATGTAATCTTCTTTCGTGTGTTTGTTGAGACCGATGAATTGTGGGATTATGATCAAGTTTATCTATGAACAATATTTGAATCTCCTCTGAATTCTTTTATGTATGATCGGTTATCTTTGAAAGTCTCTTTGAATTATCAGTTTGGTTTGGCCTACTAGATTGATCTTTCTTGCAATGGGAGAAGTGCTTAGCTTTGGGTTCAATCTTGCGGTGTCCTTTCCCAGTGACAGTAGGGGCAGCAAGGCATGTATTGTATTGTTGCCATCGAGGATAACAAGATGGGGTTTTCATCATATTGCATGAGCTATCCCTCTACATCATGTCATCTTACTTAAGGCGTTACTCTGTTTTTAACTTAATACTCTAGATGCATGCTGGATAGCGGTCGATGAGTGGAGTAATAGTAGTAGATGCAGGCAGGAGTCGGTCTACTTGTCTCGGACGTGATGCCTATATACATGATCATACCTAGATATTCTCATAACTATGCTCAATTCTGTCAATTGCTCAACAGTAATTTGTTCACCCACCGTAGAATACTTATGCTCTCGAGAGAAGCCACTAGTGAAACCTATGGCCCCCGGGTTTATCTTCATCATATTAATCTCCTACTACTTAGTTATTTCCTTTGCTTTTTTACTTTGCCTTTATTTTACTTTGCATCTTTATCACAAAAATACCAAAAATATTATCTTATCATATCTATCAGATCTCACTCTCGTAAGTGGCCGTGTAGGGATTGACAACCCCTATTCACGTTGGTTGCGAGGATTTATTTGTTTTGTGCAGGTACGAGGGAGTCGCGCGTAGCCTCCTACTGGATTGATACCTTGGTTCTCAAAAACTGAGGGAAATACTTACGCTACTTTGCTGCATCATCCCTTCCTCTTCAGGGAAAACCAACGCAGTGCTCAAAAGGTAGCATGTATCGAAGTGGAAGTGTGAGAGGAGAGATGTCACCTCGGTTTCGAGAGCTCTTGCATGTGCTCGTGTCATGGGTCCACTAGGCACTTGGTGAGACGATGGTAGGTCCATGGGGATGACCTTGGGATGCTCCGCATCATCTCCCCTCCCTTGGGGAAGATCCGTCCTCGGATCAAATTCTTCATCACCATGGAAGGGCGAGATGTCCTTGACGTTGAAGATATCGCTCACGTTGTACTTGTCGCGGGGAATGTCGATCTTGTAAGCGTTGTCGTTGTAGCGTGCAAGCACCTTGAAGGGTCCGTCCGCTCGTGGTTGAAGTTTGGACTTGCGTTCTTGGGGAAAGCGGCCCTTGCGAAGGTGTAGCCACACGAGATCACCAATGTTGAAGACCATGGGGGTGCTTGTTGATGTTGAGCTTGGTTGCAAGGCGTTGAACTTGGCGCTCGATGGTGTTTCTTATATCTTCATGCACCTTCTTGAGATGTTTCACTCATGCACTTGCGTCCAAATTGATGCGCTCTTGGAGTGGTAGAGGAAGAATGTCCAATGGTGGCAATGGGTTGAATCCGTAGACGACCTCGAAGGGGCACTTGTCGGTTGTTGAGTGTCTTGCTCGGTTGTAGGCGAACTCAGCGATAGGTAGGCACTCCTCCCACTCCTTGATATTTTTCTTGATGAGTACTCGAAGTAGAGCGGAGAGTGTGCGGTTGGTCACCTCTGTTTGGCCGTCGGTTTGTGGGTGATACGCCGTGGAGAATAGTAGCTTGATTTCGAGCTTGGCGCATAGGGTCTTCCAAAAGTAGCTAAGAAACTTGACGTCGCGGTCCGAGACGATCGTCTTGGGCACTCCATGTAGATGCAATATTTCGCTACAAAAGAGATTAGCAACATGTGAAGCATCGTCTATCTTGTTGCAAGGAATGAAATGTGCCATCTTGGAGAAACGGTCCACAACGACAAATACCGAATCCTTTCCATTTCTAGTCATAGGCAATCCAAGTACAAAATCCATGCTAATGTCTTCCCATGGTTGATATGGAATTGGGAGAGGCATGTAAAGGCCATGGGATTGAGCTTTAGGCTTAGCTTTGCGACATGTAGCGCATCAGTTGGTGAAGCGGTTGACGTCACGAAACATCTTGGGCCAAAAATAGTTCTTGGAGAGCGTGGCGAAAGTCTTGTCGCATCCTAAATGTCCCATTAGGCCTCCTCCACGAGATTCCTACAAAAGCAACAAATGAATAGATGACTCGGGGATGCAAAGTTTGTTAGCTCTCATAAGATATCCATCTTTGATGTAATAGTGTTCCCAAGAGGTGTGCGTCAAACACTTGGCATAAGGAGTAGCAAAAGTAGGATCATGCTCATACAAGTCTTTTATATGCTCAAAGCCAATTACATCCAATTCAAGTTGAGTAACAAGCATGCATATGCGGGAAAGGGCATACGCCACAATGTTTTCCTTACCTTTGATGTACTTGATGACATAAGGAAAAGACTCAATAAATTCACTCCATTTAGCATGAAGCTTGTTCAACTTGGTTTGGCCCTTAAGATACTTGAGCGTTTCATGATCGGTATGAATGATAAATTCATGAGGGCGAAGATAGTGTTCCCATTCATGCAAAACGCGGACTAAAGCATAGAGCTCTTTGTCATAGATGGGGTAATTGAGTTGCGCTCCGGAAAGTTTCTCACTAAAGTAAGCTATGGGGCGCTTCTCTTGCATTAACACACCTCCTATGCCATTACCACTAGCATCACAATGAATCTCAAAGGGTTTGTCAAAGTTGGGTAATGCAAGCAAGGGAGCATGAGTAAGCAAATTCTTAAGCTCATTAAAAGCGGTATCTTGGGATGGTCCCCAAACAAAAGGCGCATGCTTCTTGCTCAAAGCATGCAAAGGCGAAGCAATGGTGCTAAAATCTTTCACAAAGCAACGATGGAAACCCGCAAGGCCAAGAAAGCTACGCACTTTTTGCAAATTGGTTGGTTGTGGCCAAATCTTAATAACATTGATCTTGGACTCATCAACATGAACACCCTTAGAAGAGACAACAAAACCCAAGAAAACGAGCTTGTCAACGCCAAAAAGACATTCCTCCATATTAGCATAGAGGTGCTCTTTTCGAAGAGTTTATAAAACGGTTCGGACATGGGTGACATGCTCTTTGAGAGACTTGCTAAAAACAAGGATATCATCGAAGTAGACCACAACAAACACACCAATGTAAGGGCGAAAACATGATTCATAAGATGCATAAAAGTACCCGGTGCTTCCAATAGACCCATTGGCATGACTAACCATTCATACAACCCAAACTTGGTTTTGAAAGTGGTTTTCCATTCATCACCCTCTTGTATGCGGATTTGATAGTAACCACTCTTAAGATCAATTTTGGAAAAGATAGTGGCACCACTAAGTTCATCAAGCATATCATCAAGGCGTGGAATGGGATACCTATAGCGAACGGTGATAGCATTGATAGGTCTACAATCGAAGCACATGCGAAAGCTACCATCTCGTTTTGGCACAAGAATGACCGGGACGGCACAAGGGCTCAAGCTTTCACGCACATGTCCATGGTCTATGAGATGCTTTACTTGCCTTTGTATTTGTTTGGTTTCTTCGGGGTTTACGCGGTAGGGAGCTTTGTTCGGAAGCAGTGCTCCGGGGATGAGGTCGATGCGATGCGCAATGCCTCGTAGTGGAGGTAGTCCCGGAGGTAGCTCGTCGGGGAAAACATCGTGAAATTCCTGCAAAAGAGAAGACAACACTAGAGGAATAGTGTGAGAGGTGTTAGCTTGTGGTGCATTGTCCTTGCACAAAAGGACGTAGTGTAGGACACTTGATGGGTTCTCACAAACTCCTCTTATCTCACTTTTGGTGGCAAATAGGACCAAGTTCTTCTTTTCGCTCATCGTGGAGGCGCTCGATTTGGGCTTGTGGCGCTCACTCTCTTTTTGATGGCTTGCTCTCTCATTATTTTCTCCACGATGGGTGGCTTGCTTGTCGGCGGCAACTTGGCTTGGAGACATGGGACGAAGTACGTACTCATTTCCCTTCATCTTGAAGATGTAGTGGTTCGTTCGGCCATTGTGAATGACACCTCTATCAAATTGCCATGGGCGTCCAAGGAGAAGGTGGCAAACGGTCATTGGAACGACGTCACACTCTAAGATGTCTTCGTAGGCGCCAATTTTGAAGGAGACTTGTACTCGATGCTCGACTTGAATAGTGTCGGAGTCGCTTCCATTGCACTTTGTATGGATGTGGGTGCTTCGTCTTGGGCAATTGGAGCTTGGAGCAAAGTTCTTCACTTGTGAGATTATGACAACTCCCTCCATCGATGATGACCTTGACGGATCGTCCATTGATGCCGACCTTGGTGTGAAATATGTGGCATCTTTGGTCTTCTTCTTGGTGATGTTGGAGAGTCAAGACCTTGGAGACAACAAGAGCGGGACTTGAATCTTCATCGCAAAAGACTTGTTCCTCTTCATCACTCACTTACCGGTGCATGACGACTTGCTCAAGAGCGTCCATTTCTCCTTCACTCATCGAGTCGTAGGTTCTGTCGTCGTTGAGGATCATGGTCTGCTTGTTGGTGCACTCATAGGACTTGTGGCCTCGGCCTCCGCATGTGAAGCATTTGAAGGAACTCGTCTTGATGGTCTCATCGGTTGGAGTGGATGATGATGAAGCTCTCGGCTTGAAGTTGCTTGTAGTAGGAGGATGACTTGGAGTTGACGAAGCTTTCTTGGAACTCGACTTGTCGACGTTGCTTGTAGAAGGCTTGATAGACGGTGTTGGAGTCGTTGAAGCTTGGGTGTTGGAGAAGCCGTATGACTTGGATGAGAACTTGGCATACTTGTAATCATCTTGCACTTGACGTTCCGCTTTTTTAGCTTGATGCACTAGCTCGATGAGGTTCGAGTATGGTTGGAAGTTGGCGATCTTCTTGATAGGATGGTTGAGTCCATTCAAGAAACGTGCCATTGTTTTCTCATCATCTTCCGTGACATTGGCTCGTATCATGGCAATCTCCATATCCTTGTAGTACTCTTCAACGCTCTTGGTTCCTTGCTTGAGTAGTTGAAGTTTCTTGAAGAGGTCGCGGTTGTAGTATGTAGGCACAAAGCATGCTCTATGACATCCTTCATTTGTGCCCAAGTGGTGATGGGTGGTTCACCTCTTGCCTCTCGGCGCTCGATAACTTGTTCCCACCAAACGAGGACATAGTCTTGGAACTCAAGGGATGCCATTGCGATCTTCTTCTCTTCTTCAAAGTTGTGCAAACGGAAGATTTTGTCGACCATCAATGCCCATGAAAGGTATTCTTCGGGATCGTTGCTTCCATTGAACTTGGGCATTGTGAACTTTAGCTTTCCGTAGTGTTGATCTTCATTGTGTTGGGGTTGAGGATGATGATGCCCATGTTGTTGATGATTGTCAAACTCGTGTCACTCTTGGTGAGGAAGGTTGTCAACCTCATGTTGATCTTGTCGTGGAGGATTTCCATTGTCTTCATGCTCTTGATGAACTTGATGTTCTTGGTGAGCTTGTGGAGGAGCTTGTCGAGCTCGAGGAGGAACTTGAGGAACTTGACGATGCACGCGAGCTTGAAATCTTCATTCTTGAACTTTTTCGCGAAGTACTTCTTCATGTTCACGAGCTTGTCGGCCTCGGTTGGCTACGACTCGACTTGAATCTTGGAGGGCTTGTTGCGCCTCAAGTGCTTGAGCTTCACGGGGTTGTTGTTCTTGGCATTGTGCCTCGGCATCTTGTGCATCTTGGTGTAGACGCGCGCGCTCTTCTTCTTCATGTTGGCGTTGTCGTTGCCGTTCTCATGCTAGCGCAAAAGCCTCTTCGGTTTGACGTTGTCGGTGCTCTTGAGAGTTGGCGTCGCTGATGACCCACAAGTATAGGGGATCTATCGTAGTCCTTTAGATAAGTAAGAGTGTCGAACCCAACGAGGAGCAGAAGGAAATGATAAGCGGTTTTCAGCAAGGTATTCTCTGCAAGTACTGAAATAAGTGGTAACAGATAGTTTTGTGATAGGATAAATTATAACGAGCAACAAGTAACAAAAGTAAATAAAGTGAAGCAGGGTGGCCCAATCCTTTTGTAGCAAAGGATAAGCTGGAACAAACTCTTATAATAGGAAAAGCGCTCCCGAGGACACATGGGAATATCGCCAAGCTAGTTTTCATCACGTTCATATGATTCGCGTTCGATACTTTGATAATTTGATATGTGGGTGGACCGGTGCTTGGGTGCTGTTCTTACTTGAACAAGCATCCCACTTATGATTAACCTCTATTGCAAGCATCCGCAACTACAACAAAAGTATTAAGGTAAACCTAATCATAACATGAAACATATGGATCCAAATCAGCCCCTTACGAAGCAACGCATAAACTAGGGTTTAAGCTTCTGTCACTCAAGCAACCCATCATCTGCTTATTACTTCTCAATGCCTTCCTCTAGGCCTAAATAATGGTGAAGTGTTATGTAGTCGACGTTCACATAACACCACTAGAGGCTAGACAACATACATCTTATCAAAATATCAAACGAATACCAAATTCACATGACTACTCATAGCAAGACTTCTCCCATGTCCTCAGGAACGAACATAATTACTCACAAAGCATATTCATGTTCATAATCAGAGGGGTAATAATATGCATATAGGATCTGAACATATGATCTTCCACCAATTAAACCAACTAGCATCAACTACAAGGAGTAATCAACACTACTAGCAACCTACTAGCACCAATCCCGGACTTTGAGACAAGAATTGGATACAAGAGATGAACTAGGGTTTGGAGATGAGATGGTGCTGGTGAAGATGTTGATGGAGATTGCCCTCTCCCGATGAGAGGAGCGTTGGTGATGACGATGGTGATGATTTCCCCCTCCGGGAGGGAAGTATCCCCGGCAGAACAGCCCTGCCGGAGCTCTAGATTGGATCCGCCAAGGTTCCGCCTCGTGGCGGCGGAGTCTCGTCCCGAAAAGTTCCTTTTTATTTTTTTCTCATCGAAGGACCTCATATAGGAGAAGATGGACGCCAGAGAGCCACCAGGGGGCCCACGAGGTAGGCGGCGGGCCCTAGCGGGGGGCGCCCCCACCCTCATGAGAAGGGTGTGGGCCCCCTGGCCTTCATCTTTTGCAAGGATTTTTCTTTATTTATTTTAAGACGTTCTATGGAGTTTCAGGACTTTTGGAGTTGCGCAGAATAGGTCTCTAATATTTGCTCCTTTTCCAGCCCAGAATTCCAGCTGCCGGCATTCTCCCTCTTTATGTAAACCTTGTAAAATAAGAGAGAATAGCCATAAGTATTGTGACATAAAGTGAAATAACAGTCCATAATGCAATAAATATCAATATAAAAGCATGATGCAAAATGGACGTATCAACTCCCCCAAGCTTAGACCTCGCTTGTCCTCAAGCGAAAAGCCGATAACAATAAATATGTCCTCATGTTTAGAGGTAGAGGCGTCGATAAAAATAAAATACGGACATGAAGGCATCATGATTATTCTCATAACAGCAACTTATATAGATTTTTTTCATATGATTACTTATGTTCAAGTGATGATCTATTCACAATGCAAAAGTATAAATCATAAACCTTATTGGGCTCCGACAACTATAATCTTAGTCATTGAAGCAATTGCAATTTATCATAACATCGGAAAGAGTCTATGTCAGAGCTAAAAAGCAAGTCCACATACTCAACTATAATTTAGTCCTCCATAATTGCTAACACTCACGCAATACTTGTGGTTACGGAGTTTTAATCGGACACAGAGAAAGATAGGGGCTTATAGTTTTGCCCCACAACCTTTTACCTCAAGGGTAATGTCAACAATAATGGTTCATGCTCCCCTACATCCAATTAGATATATATATCATGTTCTTTCCAACATGCTGAGCTTGCCAAAGGATAAAATGAAAAAGGAAAGGTGAGGATCATCGTGACTCTTGCATAAGGCAGAAGATAATAATAAAAGATAGGCCCTTCGCAGAGGGAAGCAGAGGTTGCCATAGGCTTTTATGGTTGGATGCATAAAATCTCAATGCAAAAGAATGTCACTTTATATTGCCCCTTGTGATATGAACCTTTATTATGCAGTCTGTCGCTTTTATTACTTCCACATCACAAGATCGTATAAAGCTTATTTCTCCCACACCAATCAATCATACATATTTAGAGCAATTTTTATTGATTTGCACCGATGACAACTTACTTGAAGGATCTTACTCAATCCATAGGTAGATATGGTGGACTCTCATAGCAAAACTGGTTTAGGGATTTTGGAAGCACAGGTAGTATTTCTACTTGGTGCTAAGAATTTGGCTAGCATGAGGGGGAAAGGCAAGCTCAACAAGTTAGAGGAACCATGACAACATACTTTATCTTAGATATAAGAAAGACATAACTCATTACGTTGTCTTCCTTGTCCAACATCAACTCTTTAGCATGTCATGTTTTAATGAGTGCTCCCAATCATAAAAGATGTCAATGATAATATATCTATATGTGAAACCTCTCTTTCCTTATTACTTCCTATTAATTGCAACAATGACCAAAGCTATGTTTGCCAACTCCCAACAACTTTTAATCATCATACTCTTTCTATGTGAGTCATTACTCTCAATAAGATCAATATGAACTTTTTGTTTCTTTTTATTCTTTTCTTCTTTCTTTTATTCACCCAAGATTATGGCAAAACAATCAAGCCCTTGACTCAACACTAATCTTTATTATATATAGCTCACGGACTCGATTATATAGAGAGATCATAAAGCAAAACTCAAAACTAGATCATGCCATAAACTTTATTCTACTAGATCAAGATACTACTAATAAGATCGAACTAAGAAAAACGGTAAAGATAGGAGTTGTGATTGTGATACGATACCGGGGCACCTCCCCCAAGCTTGGCAGTTTCCAAGGGGAGTGCCCATACCCATGTGATTACGTCTCCTTCTTTGTTGTCGGTGTAATATTCTTGGCGATGATTCCCCTCAGGATGCGGTTCTCCTCCTCGAGCTTATTGACTTGCTGTTTGAGGTCCATTATATCCTTACGAAGCTTTCCTGTGACAGCTAAAGCTCCTTGCACCCAAGGGTGTTGCATAGCTGTGGGAGAACAAGTGACACTCCTCTTCATATTTTCATAAGAAAGAAATCTAACATTAGAAGGGATAACTGAGTTTGGAATAGTTGAGCTCTGTAGTTCCCCCATCGTGAACCCAGCTCGGAGGCGAGAGGTGACTTCTTGATCCTCCATGGCATCTACTCTCATCAAGTCAGCCTCCATCTCTTCCTTCGTTGCTGGCCCAAAGTGGTCAGCGTCGCTGTTTGCCCTTGGTTCCGGTGCTGGATTAGATACCCGGCTCTCCCCGATTGACTCTAGAGAAGACATCTTGCCCTAATCTGCAGCAGCAACAGCTCGGAAACAAAAACAGAGGAATTTTGCGTGATACGGGAGTCAAAGCCTTCGGGAGGTTATATAATGAATTTTTACTGACCAAAATACGTAACGTGCAAGAAAACGGAGTCCGGAAGGCACACGATGTGCTCACGGGGCAGGGGGCGCGCCCAGGGAGTAGGGCACGCCCACCACCCTCGTGGGGCCCTCGTGTCCTTCACGGACTGCTGCTTATTTTTCTATTTTTCTAAATATTCCAAAATGGAGAAATATTGCCTTAAAAATTGTTTTGGAGTCGGTTTACTTACCGTACCACATACCTATTCCTTTTCGGAGTCTGAAACGTTCCGTAAAGTGCCCCTTATGTATTCCTTCGGGGTTACGGTTTCAATAATATTGGTTTCAACATTTATGGGATTACCTGAGATATAATGTTTAATTCTTTGACCGTTTACCACCTTCAGATTTGTGCCTTCGAAGTTGTTGATTTTTATGGCACTGGAACGATAGACCTCCTCGATAACGTAGGGGCCTTCCCATTTAGAGAGAAGTTTTCCTGCAAAAAATCTTAACCGAGAGTTGTATAGCAATACATAGTCACCTACATTAAACTCACGCTTTTGTATCCTTTTGTCATGCCATCTTTTAACTTTTTCTTTAGACAACTTGGCATTTTCATAAGCTTGGGTTCTCCATTCATCAAGTGAGCTAATATCAAATAACCTCTTATCACCGGCAAGTTTGAAATCATAGTTGAGTTCTTTAATAGCCCAATATGCCTTATGTTCTAGTTCGAGAGGTAAGTGACATGCTTTTCCATAAACCATTTTATACGGAGACATGCCCATAGGATTTTTATATGCAGTTCTATATGCCCATAATGCATCATCAAGTTTCTTAGACCAATTCTTTCTAGACCTATTAACAGTCTTTTGCAAAATTAATTTGAGCTCTCTATTGCTCAAATCTACTTGACCACTAGACTATGGGTGATAAGGAGATGCAATTCTATGATTAACATCATATTTAGCAAGCATTTTACGGAAGGCACCATGAATAAAGTGTGAATCACCATCAGTCATTAAATATCTAGGGACTCCAAACCTCAGAAAAATAACTTCTTTAAGCATTTTAATAGAAGTGTTATGATCAGCACTACTAGTTGGAATAGCTTCTACCCACTTAGTAACATAATCAACAGCAACTAGAATATGTGTGTATCCATTAGAGGCAGGAAAAGGCCCCATATAATCAAAGCCCCAAACATCAAACGGTTCAATAACAAGTGAATAATTCATAGGCATTTCTTGATGTCTACTAATATTACCAATTCTTTGACATTCATCACAAGACAGGACAAACTTACGGGCATCCTTGAAGAGAGTAGGCCAATAAAAACCAGATTGCAATACCTTATGTGCAGTTCTATCTCCAGCGTGGTGTCCTCCATAAGACTCGGAGTGACACTTGCGTAGGATCTCTTCCTGTTCATGCTCAGGTACACAACGTCTAATAACACCATCTACCCCTTCTTTATAAAGATGTGGGTCATCCCAAAAGTAGTGTCTCAAATCACAGAAGAACCTTTTCTTTTGCTGGTATGTGAAGCTAGGTGGTATAAACTTGGCAACAATATAATTAGCATAATCAGCATACCATGGAGTACTACGAGAAGTACTTATAACATTTAATTGTTCATCAGGAAAGTCATCATTAATAGGTAGTGGGTCATCATGAATATTTTCTAACCTAGACAAGTTGTCTGCAATGGGGTTCTCAGCTCCCTTTCTATCAACAATATGCAAATCAAATTCTTGTAGCAAGAGAACCCATCTAATAAGTCTAGGTTTAGCATCTTTGTTTTCCATAAGGTATTTAATAGCAGCATGATCAGTGTGAATAGTTACTTTAGAATCAACAATATAAGGTCTGAACTTATCACAAGCAAATACAACTGCTAAAAGCTCTTTTTCAGTAGTGGCATAATTTCTTTGAGCATTGTCTAGAGTCTTACTTGCATAATGAATAACATTTAATTTCTTATCAACTCTTTGCCCTATAACAACACCTACAACATAATCACTAGCATCACACATAATTTCAAAGGGTAAATTCCAATCAGGCGGCTGAACAGTAGGTGCAGAGACTAATGCTTTCTTAAGTATTTCAAATGCTTCTATACAATCATCATCAAAGACAAATGGTATATCTTTTTGCAATAAATTAGTCAGAGGCCGAGAAATTTTTGAGAAGTCCTTAATGAACCTCCTGTAAAATCCGGAGTGACCAAGGAAACTTCTTATACCTTTGATGTCCTTGGGACATGGCATCTTTTCAATAGCATCAACCTTGGCTTTATCAACTTCAATACCTCTTTCAGAGACTTTGTGCCCCAAGACAATACCTTCATTAACCATAAAATGGCACTTTTCCCAATTCAAGACAAGATTAGTTTCTTCACATCTCTGCAAAACTCGATCAAGATTGCTCAAGCAATCATCAAAAGAGGAACCATAGACGGAAACGTCATCCATGAAAACCTCACAAATCTTTTCACAAAAGTCAGAGAATATAGCCATCATGCATCTTTGAAAGGTAGCAGGTGTGTTACATAAACCAAAAGGCATACGTCTATAAGCAAAAGTACCAAAAGGGCATGTAAAAGTAGTCTTTGATTGATCTCTAGCCGACACAGGTATTTGAGAGAAACCAGAATAACCATCTAGAAAGCAATAGTGTGTGTGTTTGCATAATCTTTCTAGTATTTGATCAATAAAAGGTAAAGGGTAATGATCTTTTTTAGTAGCTTTATTTAATTTGTGGAAATCAATTACCATCCTATAACCTGTGATAATTCTTTGTGGAATCAATTCATCTTTATCATTAGGAACAACAGTAATACCTCCCTTCTTAGGTACACAATGGACAGGACTTACCCACTCACTATCAGCAACGAGATAGATTATACCTGCCTTGAGAAGCTTGAGTATTTCTTTTCTTACCACTTCTTTCATTTTAGGATTCAGACATCGTCGAGGATCACGAACTGGTTTGGCATTTGCTTCCAAATTTATTTTATGTTGACACAGAGTGGGACTAATGCCCTTAAGATCATCAAGAGTATATCCAATAGCAGCACGATGCTTCTTCAGAGTTTTCAATAATCTTTCTTCTTCATGCTCTCAAAGGTTAGCACTAATAATAACGGGATATATCTTCTTTTCATCAAGATAAGCATATTTAAGATTATCAGGCAAAGGTTTAAGTTCAAACACGGGATCACCCTTGGGTGGAGGAGGATCCCCTAAAATTTCAACAGGCAAATTGTGATGCAGAATAGGTTCCTGTTTAAAGAATACTTCATCTATTTCCCTTCTTTCATTCATGAACATACCATTTTCATGGTCTAGCAAATAGTGTTCTAAAGGATCACTAAGAGGTACGACAATAGAAGCAAGACCAATAATTTCATCCTTACTAGGTAATTCTTCCTCACGATTTTGTTTACTAAATTTAGAGAAATTAAACTCATGAACCATATCATTCCATTCTTTGTGCAATCTATGGTAGCATTGACAATATTTAAGAAGGGTCTACCAAATATAATGGGACAAAAACTATCTTGTGGGGAACCAAGAACAAGAAAATCAGCAGGATATTTAGTTTTACCACACAAGACTTCAACATCTCTAACAATTCCAATTGGTGAAATATTATCTCTATTAGCAAGTTTAATTGTGACATCAATATCTTCTAATTCAACATGTGCAATATCATGCATAATTTCTTTGTATAAGTCATGAGGTATAACACTAGCACTATCACCCATATCACATAATCCATGATAACAATGATCTCCTATTTTAACGGAAATAACAGGCATGCCTACCACAGGTCTATGTTTATCTTTATCACAAGGTTTAGCAATTCTAGCAGTTTCACCTTCGAACTGAATAACATGCCCATCAATATTATCAGACAAGAGATCTTTAAAAATAGCAATTTTAGGTTCTACTTTAACTTGCTCAGGTGGTGTATAAGTTCTAATATTGCTTTTACGAACAACAGTTGAAGCTTTAGCATGATCCTTTACTCTAACAGGGAAAGGTGGTTTCTCAACATAAGAAGTAGGAATAATAGGATTATTATAAGTGACAGCCTTTTCTTCAATTTTAATAGGTGTAGCTACTTTTACTTCTATGGGAGGATGATATTTAAACCACTTCTCCTTAGGGAGATCAACATAAGTAGCAAAGGATTCACAGAAAGAAGCTACTATCTCAGAATCAAGTCCATATTTAGTGCTAAACTTACGGAAAATATCGGTATCCATAAAAGATTTAACACAATCAAACTTAGGTGTCATACCTGACTCCTTACCTTTGTCGAGGTCCCAATCTTTAGAGTTGCGTTTAATTCTATCCAATAAATTCCATCTGAATTTAATAGTCTTCATCATAAAAGAGCCAGCACAAGAAGTATCGAGCATGGTGCGATTGTTTTCAGAAAACCGAGCATAAAAACTTTGCATAATTATTTCTCTCGGGAGCTCATGATTGGGGAATGAATATAACATTGATTTAAGCCTCCCCCAAGCTTGAGCGATGCTTTCTCCTTCATGAGGCCAAAAATTATATATATAATTGCGATCACGATGAACAAGATGCATTGGGTAATACTTTTGATGAAATTCCAACTTCAATCTTTTATAGTCCCATGATCTCATATCATCACATAGCCTATATCATACCAATGCGTCTCCCTTCAAAGATAAAGGGAAGACCTTCTTCTTAGCAACATCATCGGTTATACCTGCAAGCTTAAATAATCCACAAACTTCATCCACATATATTAAGTGCTCATCAGGATGCTTTGTTCCATCTCCTGTAAAAGGGTTAGCTAGCAGTTTTTCCATCATAGCCGAAGGAAATTCAAAAGGAGTTTCATTTTAAATAGGTTTAGTAGGTTGAGGAGAAACTCTTTGCTCTACTGGACGGGGTGAAGATACCCCGAACAAGCCCCTCAGAGAATTACTTTCCATAGTAACAAGTGACAGTAAATTTCAGCACAGCATATAAATTTTTCCTTACCAAATTCCACCTACCAAAGGCGCTACACTCCCCGGCAACGGCGCCAGAAAAGAGTCTTGATGACCCACAAGTATAGGGGATCTATCGTAGTCCTTTCGATAAGTAAGAGTGTCGAACCCAACGAGGAGCAGAAGGAAATGATAAGCGGTTTTCAGCAAGGTATTCTCTGCAAGTACTGAAATAAGTGGTAACAGATAGTTTTGTGATAGGATAAATTGTAACGAGCAACAAGTAACAAAAGTAAATAAAGTGCAGCAGGGTGGCCCAATCCTTTTGTAGCAAAGGACAAGCCGGAACAAACTCTTATAATAGGAAAAGCGCTCCTGAGGACACATGGGAATATCGTCAAGCTAGTTTTCATCATGTTCATATGATTCGCGTTTGATACTTTGATAATTTGATATGTGGGTGGACCAGTGCTTGGGTGCTATTCTTACTTGAACAAGCATCCCACTTATGATTAACCTCTATTGCAAGCATCCGCAACTACAACAAAAGTATTAAGGTAAACCTAACCATAGCATGAAACATATGGATCCAAATCATCCCCTTATGAAGCAACACATAAACTAGGGTTTAAGCTTCTGTCACTCTAGCAACCCATCATCTGCTTATTACTTCCCAATGCCTTCCTCTAGGCCCAAATAATGGTGAAGTGTTATGTAGTCGACGTTCACATAACACCACTAGAGGCTAGACAACATACATCTTATCAAAATATCAAACGAATACCAAATTCACATGACTACTCATAGCAAGACTTCTCCCTTGTCCTCAGGAACGAATGTAATTACTCACAAAGCATATTCATGTTCATAATCAAAGGGGTAATAATATGCATATAGGATCTGAACATATGATCTTCCACCAATTAAACCAACTAGCATCAACTACAAGGAGTAATCAACACTACTAGCAACCTACTAGCACCAATCCCGGACTTTGAGACAAGAATTGGATACAAGAGATGAACTAGGGTTTGGAGATGAGATGGTGCTGGTGAAGATGTTGATGGAGATTGCCCTCTCCCGATGAGAGGAGCATTGCTGATGACGATGGTTATGATTTCCCCCTCCGGGAGGGAAGTATCCCCGGCAGAACAGCCGTGCCGGAGCTCTAGATTGGATCCACCAAGGTTCCGCCTCGTGGCGGCGGAGTCTCGTCCCAAAAAGTTCCTTCTTGTTTTTTTTCTCATCGAAAGACCTCATATAGAAGAATATGGACGTCGGAGAGCCACCAGGGGGCCCACGAGGTAGGGGGCGCGCCCTAGGGGGGGCGTCCCCCACCCTCGTGAGAAGGGTGTGGGCCCCCTGGCCTTCATCTTTTGTGAGGATTTTTCTTTATTTATTTTAAGATGTTCCGTGGAATTTCAGGACTTTTGGAGTTGCGCAAAATAGGTCTCTAATATTTGCTCCTTTTCCAGCCTAGAATTCCAGCTGCTGGCATTCTCCCTCTTTATGTAAACCTTGTAAAATAAGAGAGAATAGCCATAAGTATTGTGGCATAAAGTGAAATAACAGGCCATAATGCAATAAATATCGATATAAAAGCATGATGCAAAATGGACGTATCAGTCGCGTAGAGGATTTAGGCTTGCTTGACGATCGTTGCGTGCGGCACGGCATAGAGTGTTCGATGTCGGTGTACTTGAGCCTGAGAGGGTGAAGTCGGAGTGTCGACTTGAACGGATCCTTCTTGAAGAGGACGAAGCGGGAGAAGAGAGGTTGAGCAACAAAGCGCGAATCTCATCCATCCTTGCGTCATTCTATTGCTTGTGATCATCGAGCTTGTGGTCAAAGTAGTCCCTTGTACGTTGCTCGGAGAGTCGCAAGTCGGCGGCAAGGTTATCGATGCATTCACTCATTGCTTGTTGCTCTTGATGCAAAGCACGTTGTGCACCAAAGAGGTGTCTCTTGGTGACGTAGGAGTTCATGTCGTCGTCGTGCTCAATGAAGAGTGGGTTGGTAGAAGTACTTAGCCTATCCATCATTCCAAGATAAAAAATGTGAGTGGTAGAAAGAGAAGAACGAATACCAAATGTACCTTGAACAAAGTTGAAAGTGGATCAATGATCCCTCCAATGTGGATAAGGAAATAGCACAATTGAAACCAATTCTTGTCGGTTTATCACACCTACACAAGTAAAAGCTTATGGTGGAGCTTGGTTAGGATGGTGGCACAAAATTTGATGCAATTGTAAGTGAGCTTCAATAATGTTTGAAAAGATTCACAAGATTGCAATGCAACAAGTAGACCAAGCAATGTAATATACACGGAAACACACACACAAAGAGATAAGTGGGGTTGGGCAACCAAGGATGAGCCAAAATGTGGAATCCATAAAAATGCTCTTGTTGCACAACAATAGAGAGACGCTAGCACGATTGCACAATAGGCGGATACAAAGACTTGTGCACAACCTACTAAGCAAAAATGCAACGACTTCTATCCCACGTATGTTCTATGCAAGGTGTTTCGATGATATGATCCAAAATGATCTAATGACAATCTTAATGTTGTATGATGATATCGTTCTTGCTTAAAAGCTCTTTGCTTATATTTCCTTTTTGCTTAAAAGCTTGTTTGTCTCTTCGATGTTTGAGCTCTTTTCTCATGCAATGCTTGACGAACCAAGATAGCAAGTGTGTATGCGATGACAACCTTGTGACACAAGAGATGATACCAAGATATGCAACAATGATGTATGTATGCTATGGGAAGTATGATCACTAATGTGCACAAGTCTCGTTGCCAGCAATACTCAATGGCTAGTCTCGATGGGTAAGCAACGCAAAGGAGTAAGGTTATGATGGCTATCAATGTAATGACAAGAGTGATATGTCCAATACCAAGTTAAGGTTACCGTTTCTTGCATACGGTATGGTGTCAAAATGGTGGCACGAATACCAAGATGTAGTCGAGGTGGTCGTTGTTGATGATGCGTCCGTGGCGAAGATGAGCGGCGGTGATGTTGATGTCGAATCATACCTAGATAGCCAAAACACAAAAGGATACGGAACCGCAACTCAAATTCTCAAAGCTCGAAGTGGCAACATGTGTTGGAGTGTGAAAAGGGTAAGCAATGGTGGTGGTATGCGGAAGTTGTGATGGTGTAAAGGTGGTGGTAGTGCGTATGCGGAAGTGGTCGAAGATGTGCGAACGTTCTGTCTAGGCCGAAAGTTCCGGGCAAAGTGGAAGTTCCGGGGGCCGGAGGTTCCGGGGTTGGCCGGAAGGTCCGGAGGTCGAAAGGTCTGGGCGGGGCCGGAAGTTCCGGTGGTCGCGAATCTAGCAAGAACAGAGAATTGGGGATCATGGATTTGGGCGGAAAAACTTGGAGAACAACCCAAATCCGAAGGGGAAAAGAAAATTTTGGTGAAAAAGAAGGGTGGGGAAGCTAGATCTACGAGCCACACACAAAATTCACGGATCAAATCCAACAAAACTTCAAAACACCAACAAATCTCAAAAAAAAAATTGGGGCTATTTTTGTGGGGAATTTTTGAATTAGGGACAAAAACAACAAAACCTAGGCTAGCAACTGTTGGGGAACGTAGCAGAAATTCAAAATTTTCCTATGTGTCACCAAGATCTATCTATGGAGAAACCGGCAACGAGGGGAAGGAGAGTGCATCTACATACCCTTATAGATCACTAAGCGGAAGTGTTCAAGAGAACGGGGTTGAAGGAGTCGTACTCGTCGTGATCCAAATCACCGGAGATCCTAGTGCCGAACGGACGGCACCTCCGCGTTCAACACACGTACAGCCCGGTGACGTCTCCCATGCCTTGATCCAGCAAGGAGAGAGGGAGAGGTTGAGGAAGACTCCATCCAGCAGCAGCACAACGGCGTGGTGGTGGTGGAGGAGCATGGTGATCCAGCAGGGCTTCGCCAAGCACCACGAGATATGAGGAGAAAGAGAGGTAGGGTTGCGCCAGGGAGAGGTTAGAAACTCATGTGTTGGCAGCCCCAAAGACCTCAACTATATATAGGGGAGAGGGAGGGGGCTGCGCCCCCACCTAGGGTTCCACCCTAGGGGCGGCGGCCAGCCCAGATCCCATCTGGTGGGGCGGCCAGGGGAGGGGGAGAGGGAGGCGCACCAGGCATGGGCCCTAAGGCCCATCTGCCCTTAGGGTTTGCCCCCGCTCCTCCCCTTAGGTGCCTTGGGCCCTTGTGGGGGGGGGGGGGAACCAGCCCACCTGGGGCTGGTCCCCTCACACACTTGGCCCATGCAGCCCTCCGGGGCTTGTGGCCCCACTTGGTGGACCCCCGGGACCCTCCCAGTGGTCCCGGTATGTTACCGATAAAACCCAAAACCTTTCCGGTGACCAAAACAGGACTGCCCATATATAAATCTTTACCTCCGGACCATTCCGGAACTCCTCGTGACGTCCGGGATCTCATACGGGACTCCGAACAACATTCGGTAACCACATACAAACTTCCTTTATAACCCTAGCGTCATCGAACCTTAAGTGTGTAGACCCTACGGGTTCGGGAACCATGCAGACATGACCGAGACGTTCTCCGGTCAATAACCAATAGCAGGATCTGGATACCCATGTTGGTTCCCACATGTTCCATGATGATCTCATCGGATGAACCATGATGTCGAGGATTCGATCAATCCCGTATACAATTCCCTTTGTCTAGTGGTATTGTACTTGCCCGAGATTCGATCGTCGGTATCCCGATACCTTGTTCAATCTCGTTACCGGCAAGTCTCTTTACTCGTTCCGTAACACATCATCCCGTGATCAACTCCTTGATCACATTGTGCACATTATGATGATGTCCTATCGAGTGGGCCCAGAGATACCTCTCCATCACACGGAGTGACAAATCCCAGTCTCAATTCGTGCCAACCCAACAGACACTTTCGGAGATACCTGTAGTGTACCTTTATAGCCACCCAGTTACGTTGTGATGTTTGGCACACCCAAAGTATTCCTACGGTATCCGGGAGTTGCACAATCTCATGGTCTAAGGAAATGATACTTGACATTAGAAAAGCTTTAGCATACGAACTACACGATCTTTGTGCTAGGCTTAGGATTGGGTCTTGTCCATCACATCATTCTCCCAATGATGTGATCCCGTTATCAACGACATCCAATGTCCATGGTCAGGAAACCATAACCATCTATTGATCAACGAGCTAGTCAACTAGAGTCTTACTAGGGACATGGTGTTGTCTATGTATCCACACATGTATCTGAGTTTCCTATCAATACAATTCTAGCATGGATAATAAACGATTATCATGAACAAGGAAATATAATAATAACCAATTTATTATTGCCTCTAGGGCATATTTCCAATAGTCTCCCACTTGCACTAGAGTCAATAATCCAGTTCACATCGATATGTGATTAACACTCAAGGTCACATCCCCATGTGACTAACACCCAAAGAGTTCTGGGTTTGATCATGTTATGCTTGTGAGAGAGGTTTCAATCAATGGGTCTGCAACATTCAGATCCGTATGTACTTCGCAAATTTCTGTGTCATCTTGTAGATGCAACTACTATGCTACATTTGGAGCCATTTCAAATAAATGTTCTACTTGGAGCTATTCCATTATACGTATCCGGTATCTCTACTCAGAGCTATCCGGATAGGTGTTAAGCTTGCATCGACGTAACTCTTTACGTCGAACTCTTTATCACCTCCATAACCGAGAAACATATCCTTATTCCTCTAAGGATAATTTAGACCGCTATCTGGTGATCTACTCCTAGATTACCTTTGTACCCTTTTGCCAGATATGTGGCAAGGCACACATCAGGTGCGGTACTCAGCATGGCATACCGTATAGAGCCTATGACAAAAGCATAGGGGATGACCTTCGTCCTTCCTCTTTCTTCTGCCGTGATCGAGCTTTAAGTCTTAACTTCATACCTTACAACTCAGGCAAGAACTCCTTCTTTGACTGATCCATCTTGAACACCTTCAGGATCATGTCAAGGTATGTGCTCATTTGAAAGTACCGTTAAGCGTTTTGATCTATCCTTATAGATCTTGATGCTCAATGTTCAAGTAGCTTAATCCAGGCTTTCCATTGAAAAACACTTTCCAAATAACCCTATATGCTTTCCAGAAATTCTACGTCATTTCTGATCAACAATATGTCAACAACATATATTCATCAGAAATTCTATAGTGCTCCCACTCACTTCTTTGGAAATACAAGTTTCTCATAAACTTTGTATACACCCAAAATCTTTGATCATCTCATCAAAGCATACATTCCAACTCCGAGATGCTTACTCCAGTCCTTAGAAGGATTGCTGGAGCTTTGCATACTTATTAGCATCTTTCAGGATTGACAAAACCTTCCGGTTGTATCACATACAACCTTCCCTCAAGAAAATCATCGAGGAAACAATGTTTTGATATCCTATCTGCAAGATTTCATAAATAATGCAGTAATCGCTAATATAATTCCAACAGACTCTTAGCATCGCTATGAGTGAGAAAGTCTCATCATAGTCAACTCCTTGAACTTGTCGGAAAAAATCTTCACGACAAGTCGAGCTTTCTTAATGGTGATACTTACCATCATTGTTCGTCTTCCTTTTAAAATCCATCTGTACTCAACAGCCTTACGATCATCGAGCCGTTCTGCCAAAGTCTACACTTTGTTTTCATACATGGATCCTCTCTCGGATTTTATGGCCTCGAGCCATTTATCGGAATCCGGGCCCACCATCGCTTCTCCATAGCTCGTAGGTTCATTGTTGTCTAGCAACATGACTTCCAAGGCAGGATTACGTACCACTCTGAAGTAGTACGCATCCTTGTCATCCTACGAGGTTTGGGAGTGACTTGATCCGAAGTCTCATGATCAATATCATAAGCTTCCACTTCAATTGGTGTAGGTGCCACAGGAACAACTCTTTGTGCCCTGCTATACACTAGTTGAAGTGACGGTTCAATAACCTCATCAAGTCTCCACCATCCTCCCACTCAATTCCTTCGAGAGAAACTTTTTCTCGAGAAAGGACCCGATTCTAGAAACAATCCCTTATTGCTTTCGGATCTGAGACAGGAGGTATACCCAACTATTTTGGGTGTCCTATGAAGATGCATTTATCCGCTTTGGGTTCGAGCTTATCAGCCTGAAACTTTTTCACATAAGCGTCGCAGCCCCAAACTTTTAAGAAATGACAGCTTAGGTTTCTCTAAACCATAGTTCATACAGTGTCATCTCATCGGAATTACGTGGTGCCCTATTTAAAGTGAATGTGGTTGTCTCTAATGCCTAACCCATAAACTATCATGGTAATTCGATAAGAGACATCATGGTATGCATCATATCCAATAGGGTGCAGTTATGATGTTCGGACACACCATCACACTATGGTGTTCCAGGCTATATTAGTTGTGAAACAATTTCCACAATATCTTAATTCTGTGCCAAACTCGTAATTCAGATATTCATCTCTATGATCATATCATAGATATTTTATCCTCTTGTCACGACGATCTTTCAACTTCACCTTGAAATTACTTGAACCTTTCAATAATTCAGACTTGTGATTCATCAAGTAAATATACTCAACATCTACTCAAATCATTTGTGAAGTAAGAACTTAACGATATCCACTACACGCCTCAGCACTCATTGGACTGCACACATCAAAATGTATTACTTCCAACAAGTTGCTTTCTAGTTCCATTTTACTGAAAACGAGGCTTTCAGTCATCTTGCCCATGTGGTATGATTTGCATGTCTCAAGTGATTCAAAATCAAGTGAGTCCAAACAGTCCATTTGCATGGAGTTTCTTCATGCATATACACCAATAGACATGGTTCACATGTCCCAAACTTTTCAAAACGAGTGAGCCCAAAAATCCATCAACATGGAGCTTCTTCATGCGTTTTATACCGATATGACTTACGTGGCAGTGCCACAAGTAGGTGGTACTATCATTACTATCTTATATCTTTTTGGCATGAACATGTGTATCACTACGATCGAGATTCAATAAACCATTCATTTTAGGTGCAAGACCATTGAAGGCATTATTTAAATAAACAGAGTAACCATTATTCTCCTTGAATGAATAACCGTATTGTGACAGACATAATCCAATCATGTCTATGCTCAACGCAAGCACCAATCTTGATGGTAGAGGGAGCGTGCGATGCTTGATCACATCAAGCTTGGAAAAAACTTCCAACACATATCGTCAGCTCACCTTTAGCTAGTCTCTGTTTACTCCGCAGCTTTTTATTTCGAGTTTACTAACATTTAGCAACCGAACCGGTATCTAATACCATGGTGCTACTAGGAGTACTAGTAAAGTACACATTAACATAATGTATATCCAATATACTTCTATCGACAGCCTTCTCATCTACCAAGTATCTAGGGTAATTCTGCTCCAGTGGTTGTTCCCCTTATTACAGAAGCACTCAGTCTCGGGTTTGGGTTCAACCTTGGGTTTCTCCACTAGAGCAGCAGCTGATTTGCCGTTCCATGAAGTCTCCCTTCTTGCCCTTGCCCTTCTTGAAACTAGTGGTTTTCACTAACCATCAACAATTGATGCTCCTTATTGATTTCTACTTTCGCGGTGTCAAACATCGCGAATATTTCAAGGATCATCATATCTATCCCTGATATGTTATAGTTCATCACGAAGCTCTAGCAGCCTTGTGGCAATGACTTTGGAAAAAACATCACTATCTCATCTGGAAGATTAACTCCCACTCGATTCAAGTGATTGTGGTACTCAGACAATCTGAGCACAAGCTCAAGATTGAGCTTTTCTCCTTTATTATGCAGGCTAAGAAAATCGTCGGAGGTCTTATACCTCTTGACGTGGGCACAAGCCTGAAATCCCAATTTCAGTCCTTGGAACATCTCATATGTTCTGCGATGTTTCAAAAATGTCTTTGGTGCCTCAATTCTAAACCGTTTAACTAAACTATCACGTAGTTATCAAAATGTGTATGTCAGATGTTCGCAACATCCACAGACGACGTTCGAGGTTCAGCACACTGAGCGGTGCATTAAGGACATAAGCCTTCTATGAAGCAATGAGGACAATCCTCAGTTTACGGACCTAGTCGGCATAATTGCTACTATCAACTTTCAACTAAATTTTCTCTAGGAACATATCTAAACAGTAGAACTAAAGCGCGAGCCACACCATAATTTGCGAAGACCTTTTGACTATGTTCAGGATAATTAAGTTCATCTTATGAACTCCCACTCAGATAGACATCCCTCTAGTCATCTAAGTGATTACATGATCCGAGTCAACTAGGCCGTGTCCGATCATCACGTGAGACGGACTAGTCATCATCGGTGAACATCTTCATGTTGATCGTATCTACCATACGACTCATGCTCGACCTTTCGGTCCTCCGTGTTCCGAGGCCATGTTTGTACATGCTAGGCTCGTCAAGTCAACCTAAGTGTTTCGCATGTGTCCCGAGGCCATGTCTGTACATGCTAGGCTCGTCAACACCCGTTGTATTCGAATGTTAGAATCTATCACACCCGATCATCACGTGGTGCTTCGAAACAACGAACCTTCACAACGGTGCACAGTTAGGGGGAACACTTTCTTGAAATTTTAAAGAGGGGTCATCTTATTTACTACCGTCATTCTAAGAAAATAAGATGCAAAAACATGATAAACATCACATGCAATCAAATAGTGACATGATATGGCCAATATCATATTGCTCCTTTTGATCTCCATCTTCGGGGCTCCATGATCATCATCGTCACCGGCATGACACCATGATCTCCATCATCATGATCTCCATCATTGTGTCTCCATGAAGTTGTCTCGCCAACTTATTACTTCTACTACTATGGCTACCGGTTAGCAATAAAGTAAAGTAATTACATGGCGTTGTTCAATGACACGCAGGTCATACAATAAATAAAGACAACTCCTATGGCTCCTGCTGGTTGTCATACTCATCGACATGCAAGTTGCGATTCCTATTACAAGAACATGATCAATCTCATACATCACATTCTTCTTGGCCATATCACATCACATAGCATACCCTGCAAAAACAAGTTAGACGTCCTCTAATTGTTGTTTGCATGTTTTACGTGGTTGCTATAGGTTTCTAGCAAGAATGTTTCTTACCTACGCAAAAACCACAACGTGATATGCCAATTGCTATTTACCCTTCATAAGGACCCTTTTCATCGAATCCGATCCGACTAAAGTGGTAGAGACAGACACCCGCTAGTCACCTTATGCAACTAGTGCATGTCAGTCGGTGGAACCAGTCTCACGTAAGAGTACGTGTAAGGTCGGCCCGGGCCGCTTCATCCCACAATGCCGCCGAATCAAGATTGGACTAGTAACGGTAAGCATATTGAACAAAATCAACGCCCATAACTACTTTGTGTTCTACTCATGCATAGAAACTACGCATAGACCTAGCTCATGATGCCACTGTTGGGGAACGTAGCAGAAATTCAAAATTTTCCTACGTGTCACCAAGATCTATCTATGGAGAAACCAGCAACGAGGGGAAGGAGAGTGTATCTACATACCCTTGTAGATCGCTAAGCGGAAGCATTCAAGAGAACGGGGTTGAAGGAGTCGTACTCATCGTGATCCAAATCACCGGAGATCCTAGTGTCGAACGGACGGCACCTCCGCGTTCAACACACGTACAGCCCGGTGACGTCTCCCATGCCTTGATCCAGCAAGGAGAGAGGGAGAGGTTGAGGAAGACTCCATCCAGCAGCAGCACAACGACGTGGTGGTGGTGGAGGAGCATGGTGATCCAGCAGGGCTTCGCCAAGCACTGCGAGATATGAGGAGAAAGACAGGTAGGGCTGCGCCAGGGAGAGGTCAGAAACTCATGTTTTGGCAGCACCAAAGACCTCAACTATATATAGGGGAGAGGGAGGGGGCTGCGCCCCCACCTAGGGTTCCACCCTAGGGGCGGCGGCCAGCCCAGATCCCATCTGGTGGGGCGGCCAGGGGAGGGGGAGAGGGAGGCGCACCAGGCATGGGCCCTAAGGCCCATCTGCCCTTAGGGTTTGCCCCCCCTCCTCCCCTTAGGCGCCTTGGGCCCTTGTGGGGGGGCGCACCAGCCCACCTGGGGCTGGTCCCCTCCCACACTTGGCCCATGCAGCCCTCCGGGGCTTGTGGCCCCACTTGGTGGACCCCCGGGACCCTCCCGGTGGTCCCGGTACGTTACCGATAAAACCCGAAACCTTTCCGGTGACCAAAACAGGACTTCCCATATATAAATCTTTACCTCCGGACCATTCCGGAACTCCTCGTGACGTCCGGGATCTCATCCGGGACTCCGAACAACATTCGGTAACCACATACAAACTTCCTTTATAACCCTAGCATCATCGAACCTTAAGTGTGTAGACCCTACGGGTTCGGGAACCATGCAGACATGACCTAGACATTCTCCGGTCAATAACCAACAGCGGGATCTGGATACCCATGTTGGTTCCTACATGTTCCACGATGATCTCATCTGATGAACCACGATGTCGAGGATTCGATCAATCCCATATACAATTCCCTTTGTCTAGCGGTATTGTACTTGCCCGAGATTCGATCGTCGGTATCCCGATACCTTGTTCAATCTCGTTACCGGCAAGTCTCTTTACTCATTCCGTAACACATCATCCCGTGATCAACTCCTTGATCACATTGTGCACATTATGATGATGTCCTACCGAGTGGGCCCAGAGATACCTCTCCGTCACACGGAGTGACAAATCCCAGTCTCGATTCGTGCCAACCCAACAGACACTTTCGGAGATACCTGTAGTGTACCTTTATATCCACCCAGTTATGTTGTGATGTTTGGCACACCCAAAGTATTCCTATGGTATCTGGGAGTTGCACAATCTCATGGTCTAAGGAAATGATACTTGACATTAGAAAAGCTTTAGCATACGAACTACACGATCTTTGTGCTAGGCTTAGGATTGGGTCTTGTCCATCACATCATTCTCCCAATGATGTGATCCCGTTATCAACGACATCCAATGTCCATGGTCAGGAAACCGTAACCATCTATTGATCAACGAGCTAGTCAACTAGAGGCTTACTAGGGACATGGTGTTGTCTATGTATCCACACATGTATCTGAGTTTCCTATCAATACAATTCTAGCATGGATAATAAACGATTATCATGAACAAGGAAATATAATAATAACCAATTTATTATTGCCTCTATGGCATATTTCCAACAGCAACACAACGGGGAGGCTCCGAAATCGTGATCAACGTGGCTCTTGATACCAAGATGATGTAGTTTGGAACCCTAGAGGGTCGTCTTTCACGAAAGGAGCGGATCCCGCGAAGAACATGAAGAACACAAGGGGAAACAAGAAGGGAAACACGAGGGGAAACACAAGAGAATCACTCAAACCAACAGGAACGGTCACACATGTGCTAGATCCTCGAAACACAAAGGGATACATGGTCCAAATCCAACAAAGGACGATACATAGGGTAGCCGGTTCTTCCCTGTAGAGGAGGTTTTGAATCCACAAGGGGATCTTCCTGTGAGGGGTCTTGAATCCAAGGTGGATCTTCTCCGTAGAGGCCGTGGTCTCTCCCGTGGAGTAGATCCGATGTGGATGAGCAATGTTCTATCTCTAAATATGAGCTAAACCAATGCTAACCCTAAAACGCAGGTAGGAGAAGAGTATATATAGTCTAAGGGGTGAAAGGGTACACGGGCCTCGGCCCAAGTCGCTGCGTGCAGGCAGGGCCGGAAGTTCTGGGCTAGGTTCCGGGGAGGATCCGGCCTAACCAGAGAGTTGGCACGGGTGGAGCTGGGCTGGTGTACAGGGGCCGAAAGGTCCGGGCTGGTTCCGGGCTAACCAGAGAGTTGGCATGCCCGAGCTGGTCGAAGACGTCGGAGGCCGGAAGCTCCGGGTCAGCTGGAAGTTCGGGCTATCCAGAGAGTTGACGCCTGTCTCCTCTTCTTCAGCTCCATCTTCCTCTTCTGATTCTCCTTGATCCTTAGCTTCTTCATGGCTAACTCCTTGATACGTGAGTATGCATAATGTCTCCATTTGAGGTAGTAGCCATGTCTCATGTGTATCGAAGTGGAAGTGTGAGAGGAGAGATGTCACCTCGGTTTCGAGAGCTCTTGCACGTGCTCGTGTCATGGGTCCGCTAGGCACTTGGTGAGACGATGGTAGGTCCACGGGAGTGACCTTGGGATGCTCCGCATCAGTTGACCTGCCACCATCACTGACACTCGTGGATGTGTAGATTCACACCCTACTTATGTCGCCCACCGCTAGCACTCCCTGCCCTTACCCTAGCTCGATGGTCCAGTCTCTCAACGACATCGACTTCTCTAAGAGAGTGTTCTCCGTTGTGGCATCATCAATTAACACCCCTTTTCCGATGAGTGGCGATGCTGCACCGCATGAGGTCGTACTCCACAAGCTTCGCATGCGCGCCAAGTGAACCCATGACACTGTCAAGGACATTACGCTGTAGTTATTGCCTCTCCGGAAAACAGCCTACAACCTATACGGACATGACAACCAAGGTTATGTGCAAAGGTCGCACCCCTATCTGTTAGCAAACTTGCCAAAGCTTTTGCCATAGAGCACACTCTAACGTCACCTCAGGCAACAACCAAAAATATAGCAAACAATCACCTTTATTATCTTAATCCATAGAGTCATCTCAATGTCATCTTGGATGTCTCCAGAAACACTAGTAGAAAAAGGGTCAAATGTGCGACACATTAGTCCCGGTTTGTAACAGAACCGACACTAATGTGTCCATTAGTGCCGGTTCCAACGGCTAGGCGGGAGGAGCTCTTTAGTACCGGTTCGTGGCGAACCTTTAGCACCGGTTCGTGCCACGAACCGGTACTAATGAGAGTGGTGGCAGGATGTTGTCAGAGTGGGGCCCCTCCAGCACCTTTACTGCCGGTTCGTGCCACGAACCGGTAATAAAGGTCGTCCTATATAAACCCTTCGTCCACCAGCACTCTGTTCTTCCCCCTTTCCCCTCTCCCTCTCCTCTGTTCTTCCCTTCTTCCTCTCGAGTTCATCACAAAATTTGCCCCAAATTTGTCAAGATTTGCAGGCCCCCATCCATTCAAATAATCACAAAGGTTAGCAACTTTGTCCTTTCATCTCTCATTGCTAGATTAGCTCTTGCATTGGTTTATATAGTGATTAATTGTGGGTTTTAGTAATTTGGGAGGAATTATATGTGGTAGTATTTGATTTATATGCAAATTGAGGTCAAAATAACACTTAGTTTGCATATGTAGGTGTGGTTTACTTAGTGCCTGATACGTCTCCGTCGTATCTATAATTTTTGATTGTTCCATGCCAATATTATTCAACTTTCATATACTTTTTGGCAACTTTTTATATTATTTTTGGGACTAACATATTGATCTAGTGCCCAGTGCTAGTTCCTGTCTGTTGCATGTTTCTGGTTTCGCAAAATATCCATATCAAACGGAGTCCAAACGGGATAAAAACGGACGGAGCTTATTTATGGAAAATATGGAAAATTTGGAAGGAAAATCAACGCGAACCAGTGCCCGAGGTGGTCACGAGGCAGGGGGCGCCCCCCCTTAGGGCGCGCCCCCTACCCTCGTGAGCCCACCATAAGGCCGTTGGCGCTCTTCTTTTACCGCAAGAAAGCTAATATTCGGAAAAAAATCACAGCGAAGGTTTCAGGCCAATCGGAGTTACGGATCTCCATATATATATATATATATATATATATATATATATATATATATATATATATATATATATATATATATATATATATATATATATACAAAACGGTGAAACAGAGCCAGAACAGAACGCAGAACCAGAGAGAAACAGAGAGATAGATCCAATCTCGGAGGGGCTCTCGCCCCTCCCATGCCATGGAGGCCAAGGACCAGAGGGGAAACCCTTCTCCCATCTAGGGAGGAGGTCAAGGAAGAAGAGGAAGAAGGGGGCCCCTCTCCCCCTCTCCTCAGGTGGCGCCGGAACGCCGCCGTGGCCATCATCATCATCACCACGATCTACACCAACACCTCCGCCATCTTCACCACCATCTCCATCACCGTCCCCCCTCAATCTACAACGGTCCACTCTCCCGCAACCCGCTGTACCCTCTACTTGAACATGGTGCTTTATGCTTCATATTATTATCCAATGATGTGTTGCCATCCTATGATGTCTGAGTAGATTTTCGTTGTCCTATCGGTGGTTGATGAATTGCTATGATTGATTTAATTTGCTTGTGGTTATGTTGTTGTCCTTTGGTGCCCATCATATGATTGTGCGCGTGGATCACACCCTAGGGTTAGTTGTATGTTGATAGGACTATGTATTGGAGGGCAAGAGTGACAGAAGCTTCAACCTAGCATAGAAATTGATGCATACGGGATTGAAGGGGGACCAATATATCTTAATGCTATGGTTGGGTTTTACCTTAATGAACATTAGTAGTTGGGGATGCTTGCTAATAGTTCCAATCATAAGTGCATAGAATTCCAAGTCAGGGATGACATGCTAGAAGTGGCCTCTCCCACATAATACTTGCTATCGGTCTAGTAAAGTAGTCAATTGCTTAGGGGCAATTCCGCAACTCCTACCACCACTTTTCCACACTCGCTATATTTACTTTATTGTCTCTTAATCTAAATAGCCCCTACTTTTTATTTATGTACTCTTTATTATCTTGCAAACCTATTCAACAACACCTACAAAGTACTTCTAGTTTCGTACTTGTTCTAGGTAAAGCGAACGTCAAGCGTACGTAGAGTTGTATCGGTGGTCGATAGAACTTGAGGGAATATTTATTCTACCTTTAGCTCCTCGTTGGGTTCGACACTCTTACTTATCGAAAACTGTTGCGATCCCCTATACTTGTGGGTTATCAGTGCCTTCTAAATCTCCGTCGTAACCACCGTCCCGTCGCCGGCACCACCTTGTGGTGAGCCTCATGTTCATGAAATTTTATATAAAAAATTGATGTTTATGTGATTTGGATATATAGTTACTCGTATAATTATCTTACCCGTACGTTGTTTTTTATACATAGTGCCATGGTTTTGATATCCGTCCCCGTCAGCCCTCACCCTTGTTATGATTCAGATGTGGTATATTCTCTTTTAAAACTATTTGTTGCATTTCATGTTTATGACAAATTATGCCCATCAAGCTGACATAGATATTTGTATGTAGGAGGTAGTTGAACCGGAAATTCCAACCGACCCTATTGTCGAGAGGTTAAATTTAGTTGAAAGAGAAAACGAGGATTTGAAAGAAAAATTGAAAAGAATTGAGGGGGGGGGGGAAGATGGAATTGGAGTTGCATGTTGCCGATGTCGTCGATGATCACAAGATTAAGATGGAGAAAATGTGCTTGAAGATTAGAAAGATTAGAAAATATGCCATTCACAGTGAGGCTTGGTATCATTATGCTGTTGGATCAATTGTTACCTTACTTGCGATCTTGATCGCATTTGTTGTTGCATTTAAATTCTTTTGCTAGAGAGTTATTTGTTTGTTGCATTTAAGTGTTGTATGAACTTTATGTATTGTATTAATTTGGTGTTTTCGGTGTTGTGAATTGAAGATGAGCCGGCAATGGATGTACGATGACCGATGCTCTCCCGAGTTCATTAATGGCGTGCATACTTTTCTGCTTGCGGCTGAGGCAAACAAGCGGGCGGATGGTTTTATGCCTTGTCCATGTGCTGGCTGTAAGAATGGTCACAATTACTCTACGTCAAGAACCATTCACGTCCACCTGTTTGAGTCCGGTTTCATGCCCCACTATAATGTTTGGACCAAGCATGGAGAAAGAGGGGTTATGATGGAAGACACTGAAGAAGAAGAGGACGACGACAGCTATACTGGCCATGGGTTCCCTGAATACGATGATACAACAATGAGGGAAGAAGCTGAGCCGGTAATGCGGGAAGAAGCTGAGCCAGCAATGCGGGAAGAAGCTGAAGAAGAGGCATCGGATGAGCCCGTTGATGATCTAGGTCGGGCCATTGCCGATGCAAAGAGAAACTGCGCAAGTGATTTGGAGAAGAAGAAGTTACAGCGCATGTTAGAGGATCACAAAAAATTGTTGTACCCGAATTGCGTAGGTGACAAGAAAAAGATGGGCACCACACTGGAATTGCTACAATGGAAGGCAGAGAATGTTGTATCTGACAAGGGATTTGGAAAGTTGCTGGTAATGATAAAGAATATGCTTCCAAAGGACAACGAATTGCCTAAGAGTACGTACGAAGCAAAGAAGGTTGTCTGCCCTCTAGGGTTAGAGGTGCAGAAGATACATGCATGCCCTAATGATTGCATCCTCTACCGTGGTGAGTACAAGGATTTGAACGCTTGCCCGGTATGCGGTGCATTGCGCTACAAGATTAGCCGTGATGACCCTGGTGATGTCGAGGGCGAGCGCCCCAGGAAGAAGATTCCTGCTAAGGTGATGTGGTATGCTCCTATAATACCACAGTTGAAACGTTTGTTCCAAAACAAAGAGCATGCCAAGGCGATGCGATGGCATAGAGAAGACCGTAAGAAAGACGGAAAGTTGAGAGTACCCTCTGACGGGTCGCAGTGGAGAAAAATCAAAAGAAAGTACGGGAAGGAGTTTGCAGATGACGCAAGGAACGTATGGTTTGGTCTAAGCGCAGATGGCATTAATCCTTTTGGGGAGCAGAGCAGCAACCATAGCACCTGGCCTGTGACTCTATGTTTGTATAACCTTCCTCCTTGGTTGTGCATGAAACGGAAGTTCATTATGATGCCAGTGCTCATCCAAGGCCCTAAGCAACCCGGCAATGACATTGATGTGTACCTAAGGCCATTAGTTGAAGAATTCTTACAACTGTGGAATGGAACAGGTGTACATGCGTGGGATGAGCACATGGGGGAAGAATTTGACCTAAAGGCGTTGTTGTTCGTGACCATCAATGATTGGCCTTCTCTCAGTAACCTTTCAGGACAGACAAATAAGGGATACCACACATGCATGCACTGTTTGGACGATACCGACAATATATATTTGGCTAATTGTAAGAAGAATGTGTACCTGGGACATCGTCGATTTCTTCCGAGCAGGCATCCCGTAAGAAAGAAAGGCAAGCATTTCAAAGGTGAGGCGGATCACCGGACGAAGCCTCGCCACCGTACTGGTGCTGATGTACATGATATGGTCAAGGATTTTAAGGTGGTCTTTGGAAAGGGTCTTGGTGGACAACCTGTTCCGAATGACGTTGACGGACGCGCACCCATGTGGAAGAAGAAATCTATATTTTGGGACCTACCCTATTGGAAAGACCTAGAGGTCCGCTCCGCAATCGACGTGATGCACGTGACGAAGAATCTTTGTGTGACCCTGCTTGGCTTCTTGGGCGTGTATGGGAAGACAAAAGATACACCTGAGGCACAGGAGGACCAGCAACGTATGCACGGAAAAGACGACATACATTAGGGTCATGCAGGCTATGCTCTTACCAAAGAAGAGATGGAAATCTTCTTTGAATGTCTGCTCGGTATTAAGGTACCATCTGGCTTCTTGTCGAATATAAAGGGAATAATAAACATGGCAGAGAAAAAGTTCCAGAACCTAAAGTCTCATGACTGCCACGTGATTATGACGCAACTGCTTCCGGTTGCATTGAGGGGGCTTGTACTGGAAAACGTTCGATTAGCCATTGTGAAGCTATGTGCATTCCTCAATGCAATCTCTTAGAAGGTAATCGATCCAGAAATCATACCAAGGTTGGAGAATGATTTGGTGCAATGTCTTGTCAGCTTCGAGTTGGTGTTCCCACCATCCTTCTTCAACATCATGACGCACGTCCTAGTTCACCTATGCGAAGAGATTAACATTTTGGGTCCTGTATTTCTACACAATATGTTCCCCTTTGAGAGGTTCATGGGAGTCTTAAAGAAATATGTTCATAACCGTGCTAGGCCAGAAGGAAGCATCTCCAAGGGCCATGAAAATGAGGAGGTCATTGAGTTTTGTATTGACTTTATTCCTGACCTTAAGCCGATTGGTGTTCCTGAATCGCAGCATAAGTGCAGACTGGATGGAAAAGGCACGCTAGGAGGGGAACAAATAATATGTATGGACGGACATTCTCTCACTGAAGCACACTACACAGTTCTACAGAATTCCGCCTTGGGGGCTCTGTATATGGATGAACACAAGAATTTGCTACGCTCCAAACACCCGAAGTGGTCTGATGACTGGATTACACGTGAACAAACCAGGAGTTTCACCAGCTGGTTGCAGACACGTACCATGCATGACGTCTCTATTGAAGATGACCTGTACTTGCTGTCCCAGTTACCATCTTTGAATATAATGACTTTCAAAGGGTACGAGATAAATGGTAATACATTTTACACGATCGCCCAAGATAAGAAGAGCACCAACCAAAGCAGTGGTGTCCGCTTTGATGCAGAAACCAAGATGGGAAACGAAACATATTATGGTTATATATAGGACATATGGGAACTTGACTATCGACGTGGTTTGAAGGTCCCTTTATTTCGGTGCAAATGGGTCAATATGACACGAGGCGGGGTAACAGAAAACCCGCAGTACGGAATGACAACAGTGGATCTCAACAATCTTGCATATGCAGACGAACCATTCGTCCTAGCCAATGATGTGGCACAGGTTTTCTATGTGAAGGACATGTCTACCAAGCCGAGAAAAAGAAAAAATAAGGAAGCGAATGCATCGTATGATGAGCCAAAGCGGCACATAGTTCTTTCTGGGAAGAGAAACATCGTGGGAGTGGATGACAAGACAGACATGTCAGGAGATTATGAAAAGTTTGATGAAATTGCTCCATTCACAGCGAATATTGACCCGAGCATCCCGTTAAATGATGAAGATTTTCCATGGTTACAGCGCAAAGGGACACACGCGAAGAAAAAGTTTCACACCCAAAGATCTGGGATGTGATCGGCTTCACTATCATCACTTTCTTGTGTGTTTCACATCCAGGAGGGAATCTCTGTAATAGTTAGGGTAGTTATGTGTTTTGGCATTTGAAACGCGAAGAAATTTTAATTATGTGCAAACAAATTCTTTCATGCCTTTACTGATTTTTTCAGCTAAAAAGGCATTTCATTTTTTAAATAACCTAAGCATTACCAAATTGAATATAATGATAAAACACACTAATATTAAACATAATAAAAAAGAATCACTGAAAAATGTATTTTTAAAGTTAAGTTATTCACAAACTAGTGATTCACACAAATTTCAAATAATTCAAAATTTAAACTATTCAAATTTAAAAACTACCGGCACTAACTGAAAGTTTCTAAAAACTATCAAAAATATTCACAAAGAAACTCTAAATACAGCAAAAAACAACTAAAAATAAATAAAACAAAATAAATAAAGCAGAAAAGAAAAAACTAAATGAAAAAAAGCCCACCTACCGGGCCACGGCGGCCTGCATACGACTAGAAACCCAACCTGTTGTTGGGCCAGGATGCAGGCCCACAAGCCCAATAGGCCCCACAGGGCAGAGTAGCAGAGGTAGGCCCAGAAGGCCTGCTTTTGAGAGGAGCTTGAGACAGCAGCGGTGGCGGGGCTTATAAGCAGGTGCGAGCGCCCTTCGGCTAGCGAGGTGGGACTAAACTTCTACACCCCTCGCCTGGCAGCGCACCCCCTTTAGTACCAGGTCGTGGCACCGACCGGTACTAAAGGGAGGGGTCTTTAGTACCGGTTGGAGCCACCACCCGATACTAAAGGCCTGCCCTTTCCACCGCTTGGCATGGCCAAAACAGGCCTTTAGTACCAGTTGGTGGCTCCAACCGGTACTAAAGGTGCCTTCTATGTATACATCACTTCGAAAAATTTCATTATCCCTCTGTTTCCCCATTGAAGCACCGCCCGCCCCGATTGATCGACGCCGTCGCCGCCCCCGTCCCCGTCGCC